>NC_059285.1:4004121-4034121 GCF_017591435.1 Portunus trituberculatus
CTTTCTTTCCCTTGTCATTTATCTTTTCTCGTCTCCACTCCTCTCCTCTCCTTCTCCCTCTTTCTCTTTCGTCTCTGCCTCTCTATTCTTATCTCTTTTATTAAGTTTAAGTTCGCCTAACAAGCTGCAATTTTCTTCATCTTTCTTCTCTTCCTTCTCTCTCTCTCTCTCTCTCTCTCTCTCTCTCTCTCTCTCTCTCTCTCTCTCTCTCTCTTCCCTTTCCTGTGTATGTATGTGTGTGTGTGTCTATGTATGTATGTATATATGTATTCTTACAAGTCTGTTTATGGATGACTTGCAAAATGTTAAGTGTGTGTGTGTGTGTGTGTGTGTGTGTGTGTGTGTGTGTGTGTGTGTGTGTGTGTGTGTGTGTGTGTGTCTTTCATGTTGTTTGTGCGTACATAAATCTGTTTATGGATCACTAGCATAATGTTAAGTGTGTGTGTGTGTGTGTGTGTGTGTGTGTGTGTGTGTGTGTGTGTGTGTGTGTGTGTGTGTGTGTGTGTGTGTGTGTGTAACAGTTAATCTGCGCCTCCCCCCATCCCTCCCTCTCTCTCTCTACTACACACAAACACAAACACATACACACACACACACACACACACACACACACACACACACACCTGTGAGAGCGCACAAGCACACACACACGCTCACACGCTCACACTTTAGGTCACCTTGCACGCCGCTTCATCTATACCGGAAGCCCCGCACACACACACACACACACACACACACACACACACACACACACACACACACACACACACACACACACACAGTTTACAAGGGTGCGGGAGGCAGACACATGCTACAGGGAACGCAGCTGTCGCCTCTGTGGTCCAAGGTAACAGTGGTGGTGGAGGTGGTGGAGTGGAGGAGGAAGGTGGAGCGGAGTGGAAGGTGGTGCTGAAAGTGTTTAATAAAAGGTGGAGTGGTGCAGGACAAGTAAAGTGGAAGAGGTGGAGTGCAGATAAAGTGGAGTAGAGTGGGAGGTGGTGGCGATAAAATTGTTTAGTAATGATAAGCTGTGTGTGTGTGTGTGTGTGTGTGTGTGTGTGTGTGTGTGTGTGTGTGTGTGTGTGTGTGTGTGTGTGTGTGTGTGTGTGTGTCTTTTATTTACTTGTTCGTCTACTTGAGCACTAAATGGCGAACCGTGAAAACACACACACACACACACACACACACACACACACACACACACACACACACACACACACTACAAAGAACAGTAAAAGAAAAAAAAAAAAATATAACAAACAAAATGAAAAAAAAAGAAAAAAAAAACAAGAACACGGAAAACAAAACAACGAACACGACGAACAGGATAAAGCAAAATAAAAACAAGAGTAAAATAAAAGAAACAAAGAAAATAAACAAAAGCGTATCATTCCAACACAAAAATTTTTATCATTCGGAAGCGGAAGAGAGAGAGAGAGAGAGAGAGAGAGAGAGAGAGAGAGAGAGAGAGAGAGAGAGAGAGAGAGAGAGAGAGAGAGAGAGAGAGAGAGAGAGAGAGAGAGAGAGAGAGAGAGAGAGAGAGAGAGATAAAGGAAAAAAAATAATGGAAGGAAGGAAATGAAGGAAATAAAGAGAAAGATAGGAAAATAGGAAATGGATTATGATGGATAGGGAGAAAGGAAGGAGAGAAGAGAGTAAGGGAGGAATAAAAGAACAAAATAAAGGAAGAAAAGATGAAACACAAGAAAGATTAAGTAATGAATGAGCGAAGAAAAGGAAGTATGAAAATGATACAACGGAAGAGGAAATGGAAAGAAGAAGCGATGGCGGAAGAA
The DNA here is from genome assembly GCF_017591435.1 of Portunus trituberculatus. Lineage (NCBI taxonomy): Eukaryota > Metazoa > Arthropoda > Malacostraca > Decapoda > Portunidae > Portunus > Portunus trituberculatus. The sequence goes on from NC_059285.1 coordinate 4,005,918, forward strand.
GGAAGAAAGAAAGGAAGGAAGTGAAAAATGAAAGGACGGAAGAGGAAATAGAAGGATGAAGCAATGGCGGGGAAGAGAAGAAAGGAGGGAAGGAAGGAAGGAAGGAAGGAAGGAAGGAAGGAAGGAAGGAAGGAAGGAAGGAAGGAAGGAAGGAAGGAAGGAAGGAAGGAGGAAGGAAGGAAGGAGGAAGGAAGGAAGGAAGGAGGGAAGGAAGGAAGGGAAGGAAAAGAAGGAAGGAAAGAAGGATGGATGGAAGGATGGAAGAAGTGAAGGAGAGAAGGAAGGAAGGAGAGAAGGGAGGAGGGAAGGAAGGAAGGATAGAAGGAGAGAAAGAAAGAAGGAAGGAATGCAGGATAGAAGGAAGGAAGACAATAATCAGGAAGAGAAGAGAGAAATAAATTAGACAAAAAAATAACAAAATTCACGACAGGTAAAAGTAATTAACTATTCTGAACAGGTGACGAAAAAAAAAAAAAAAAACGAAGCCATGAAAGTCAAACTCTTTAAACTCTTAACTTTACAAACTCTTCTCTTTTTTCCATCGTCACTTTTTACTTTCTCTTTCCTATTTATTTTTTTCTTTTCCTGATAAACACGGATTTTATTTCAAACACGCTAACTTCTCTTCGATTTTATTTTCTTTTGTTTCCCTTTCTCATTTCATGCCATTAATTTTCCTCCCCACTTTTTTCACCTTCCCATTTTGTCTTATCTATTTTCTCTTCTTCCTCCTCCTCCTCCTCATCTTTCTCTTGTCCTAGTCCTCCTCGTTCTCCTTATCTTCCTCTTTCTCTTCCCCCTCCTTCTCCTTCTCCTCCTCCTCCTCCTCTTGTCCCTCCTCCTCCTCCTCCTCCTCCTCCTCCTTCTCCTCCTCCTACTCCTCCTCCTCCTCTTTGTCCTACTCCTCCTCCTCCTCCTCGTTCTCGCCCTATTCCTCCTCGTACTCCTAGTCTTCTCCTCCTCCTCCTCCTCCTCCTATCATTACTACTACTACTACTACTATCCCTTTAAATGCTATAACAAACATACTGCACACACACACACACACACACACACACACACACACACACACACACACACCACCATTATCGTTACAATAACCAGAACTGTCGACACATTCTCCCTTTGAGCTACATTAATAAAAGCTCATCTCTCTCTCTCTCTCTCTCTCTCTCTCTCTCTCTCTCTCTCTCTCTCTGGAAGATTAATAACAAGGGAAAGAAAGACTGTAGCAATAAAAGGGAATAAAAAGAGATGAAAAACACTAATAAATTAACAGACAGAGGTGATTTATTTTATAGAATAAGGAAATACTAACAATAAAAAACTAAAATTGTGAAAGGGAATAAGAAAAAGAGAGAAGAAACAAGGCACGGAGTAAATAAATATAAAGGTTAAAAGAACAAGGAAGAAGATAGGTTAATAAAAAAAAAGATAAAAGGAATAAGGATAGGAAGAAAAGAGGCAGTGAGGGTACGAGAGGAGAATGATAAAGAGGAAATGCAAAATAAATAAGATAAAAAAAAAAAAAGGACGAAATGTACACGTGATAAATAAGACAAGAAAAGACAGGACAGAAAAAAAAAAGGAAAAAAGGGAAGTGGCAAATAAGAAATAAGCAGTAAAGAAAAACAAAGGAAGAAGAAAACATAATAAAGTGCATGAATGAAATAGAGGAAAAAAAAAAAAAACAGGATGAGACAATAAAGGCAAAAGAAAATAAAGAAAAAATACTAAAACTGAGAGAGAGAGAGAGAGAGAGAGAGAGAGAGAGAGAGAGAGAGAGAGAGAGAGAGAGAGAGAGAGAGAGAGAGAGAGAGAGAGAGAGAAAATGAAAGGAAGGGAAGGGTGCACAAACAAATTAAAACTTCTCAGTAAAACACATACACAAACACACACACACCACACACACACACACACACACACACACACACACACACACACACACAACCATAACCAGAGCAAAAATAAACATGACAGGTGTAAATAAAATATGGCTCTCTCTCTCTCTCTCTCTCTCTCTCTCTCTCTCTCTCTCTCTCTCTCTCATTCACCTATTCAAATTAATTACTGCTCCACTCTCGCTCAAAACAAAACTGTCCACTTCACCGCTTTTTGATTGTCCATCTAATTTTGCAGTTCAATTATTCACACATGATTCATTAGTGTGTGTATCTGTAGTACTAGGCGTTAACTCAATATCCTACTTCTAATTTTACTCGTTATATATCTATCTATATTTTTCTCTTGCCTTTTACTTTTCATCAACTTTTCAATTCATTCCTTGTAACTTCCATTTCCTCCCTCTCAATTCCTCCAAGTGTAATACCTCCCAGTTTCTCCACGTGTAATACAGTTCCCGCCACTCACTTCCTCACTATTTCCTTCACTTCTAACCACACACACACACACACACACACACACGTCTCCACCTCATCACCTGAGTAACACGTGCATTACCTAATTACACACTCACCCAATCTTACGAGTGCATCTCTTTGCTGTGATCTCTCGACACAGTGGAGGCTGGCAGGCAGAATAAGGGGAAAAGAAAACGTAGCAGATCCTTCGCCACTTCTTCCACCACAGATAAATGAACTAGACAAAATAAAATACCAAAATTCAGATCATGAAATAAGAGAAAGTTAAAAGGAAATTATACACCAGCGCATCCACCACTGTATTTCTTCCACCATAAGTTAATTGAGGATATAAAAGTGAGGTAGGATATTAAAGCAACATAAAGAAGTGAATGTAAGTTGTAGAAAAAAAAAAAAAGTAAATGAATAGAATGGTAAGTCCGTCTATATTCAGAAGTCTTGATATTCTTCTCAGGAAATAATTAGAGAGAGAGAGAGAGAGAGAGAGAGAGAGAGAGAGAGAGAGAGAGAGAGAGAGAGAGAGAGAGAGAGAGAGAGAGAGTTAAATTATTGTAGCTATTTTCCTTTCCCTTTGCTGCATTCACACTCGCTAGACACTAAGTAATATGAACAGAGTAACACAGTGAGTAGAGATAGTTAAATTATTCAAGCTATTCTTTCATTTTTTTTTCTCTCTAATTTTTGCTACACTGTGACTCGTTAGAAAATAATATGGATATACTGTACATTACTTCAACACTTATTCTCATTACCTGCCTTTTTAAACTCTTCACCCGCCAATTAATCTTTTATATCGGTAATGTGAATAAAAGTACTCATTATTCTATCACGCATCATCATCAAATTTGACTTTATATATTGTACAGTACTTCAACACCCTAACTTAACTTAACTTAACTTTTTCCCATTACCTGCCTTTTAAACCTTTTATACCAGGTGATGTGGATAAAAATACTCGTTATTCTATTACCTGTTCTCATCAAATTTTACTTTATATATTGTACATTAATTCAATACTTTTTTCTCATTATCTACCTTTTAAACTCTTCACCCAATAATTAATTTTTATATCAGGTGATGTGGGTAAAAATGATAATTATTCTATCACCTATTATCATCAAATTTTACTTTATATATTGTACTTTACTTCAATATTCCTCATTACCTGTTTTTTAACCTCTTCACCTAACAATTAATCTTTTATATCAGGTACTGTGGATTAAAATGCTCATTATTCTATCACCTATCATCATCAAACTCTACACTACCTCGTCTTTTTAAACCATTCATCCAACAGTTCATCTTTCATTTTTCAACCTGCGTGCTCACTCACACCACTCAATTAACACGTGAAACTTTCCATTATATTATTTCATCACACTCATTCATTCAATTCTACATAACCCAGCTATTAACCGGCTAACCTCACGATTTCTCTTTTTTTTTTTCTTATTTATTTATTTTTTTACAACCCTGGCGTTCACTGACACCGTTCAACTAACATGTATTACCCTCTTCAGTACTGGGACGCATTTTTACAACGAGTTTGGGTGTGATTAGACGATTTTATTTACATTAGGAAGAGTCTATGGAGGTCAGAAGATTAATGGCCTAGAGTCTTCAATATTTTAATCCCCATACGAGTTTCTGAAGCTGTATATAATCACCAAATAGTAACCAGAATGAATATGAAAACGTGTCATGGTACTGAAGAGATAAACAGATCATCGTCCTCTCATATACATTTATTTAATTCAATACCACATGTCTTTTTCAAATCATTTACCTTCAGTCCTTCATACTTTTCATAACTAAACCTGTCACACACCAAAACTTTATTCTTCTATCCTTTCCTTATCTCTCTCTCTCTCTCTCTCTCTCTCTCTCTCTCTCTCTCTCTCTCTCTCTCTCGTACACAGTCATTTAATTCAACATGGCCTAACTTTTTTAAACTATTCAACTTTATTTTTTTCACAACTTAAGCGCTCACTTGCACCAAAATCCCTTCTTTTTTGAGAGAGAGAGAGAGAGAGAGAGAGAGAGAGAGAGAGAGAGAGAGAGAGAGAGAGAGAGAGAGAGAGAGAGAGAGAGAGAGAGAGAACTAGCGACTTTCATTTTTTCTAGATTTGGCTTTTTACTTGGTTTTTCTCGTTTGTTCATGAAAAGGATCAAATAACTCTTACAACTGGTCTAATTACTCTTCTCAAACCACGTTTTGCATCATCGGCAGTTGTAGAGAGAATTGGAGGAGAACAGAATGGAGGAATGGGGAGGAGGAGGAGGAGGAGGAGGAAAAAGAAGGAAGAGGAAAAAGAATAAGAGGATGAGGAAAAAAGGAGGAGGATGAAGAAAAGAAGAGAAAGAGGAAGAGGAGGAGGAGGAGGAGGAGAAGTGGAAGGAGGAAGAAGAGGGGGGGAGAGATGTGATGAGGAATAAGAGGGGGAGAAGTGGGAGGAGGAATAAAAGGCGGAGGAGGAGGAGGAAAAAGGAAGAAGAGGAGGAGGAGGAGGAGGAAAATGGAAGAAAAGAAGAAAAGGAAGAAGAAGAAGAAGAAGAAGAAGAAGAAGAAGAAGAAGAGGAAGAGGAAGAGGAGGAGGAGGAGGATCACTGGGCTCACACTCCACGCTCTGCACCATCGCGTTAGCAGGAGTAAGGCAACACAACAATTCTCAGCACCACCAGCGTGACACAGGTGGGCCAAGGTAAGCACAGGTAAACTCCCAATGATTCTTCTATAACTACCTTGCTCTTATTTCAGTCACCACGCGTATCCCATTCTTCTGGACAACTCGTTCGCCTGGCTTCTCTCTGGACCCTTTTGCTTGATGGCTCTTGGTGCACTTAGCCAGTTTTCCCAGCTTACAAAAATAATAGATAAATGAATAAATAAATAGAATACAAACTAATAAATAAAAATAAGGGCAGTCTTTTTTTTTTAGTTTTTCCTCAGAAAATAACAAAATAAATTAAAATAACTGAATAAGATAAATAGATAAAAATAAAAAGTAAAGGTAATTTATTTTTCAATGTTGACAAATACATAGAAAAGGTTGATTCGACTCACTACCAATCAAAGCGTGAGAAGGTAACCCAAACCATTTCTGAACAATAACGATAACAAACCAAAGAACTCTGACAGGGAAAGCAAGTTATTTTTCTACAGTTTTCCTGAATCGAAGTACATATAAAGCACACACGTTAAAACAAAAGAGAATGAAAACCTTGAGCAGTGTGAGAAGGTAACCCAAACCACTTGTGAACAATAACGATAATAAATCAAAGAACTCTGACAGGAAAGCAAGTTATTTTTCTACAGTTTTCCTGAATCGAAGTACGTAAACTTGACAATGAAAGATGCATATTAAGATAAAAGGGAATGAAAGCCTCTGTCAGTGTGCAGTGTAACCAGACTTCTTCTAAACAGCAATAACAAATTCTTTTTATCAGTTTTCTTGAATATAAATACGTAACAATTGACAACTTGGCCTACATGTTAAACTAGAAAATAATGAGTCTTTATTCATCCATGGTAATAACAATAATGAAACTAAGAGCTCGGAAAAGAATGCAAGTATTTTTAAAGTTTTCCAGTTTTCTTGAATCAAAGTACGTTACCAAGCCTACATGTTAAACTAGAAGACAACGAGAGCCTCTGTTCAAACGTAATAATAACAATCACGAATTTGAGAACATAGAAAGGAAAGCAAGTATTTTTAAGTTTTCTTGAATCAGAGTACGTTACCATTGACAAATAAACACTAAAGTACTGGAACGCACTTTTATCATGAATTTTTGGTATGATTAGACGAATTCAATACATTAAGAAGGATTTATGGAGGTTAGAAGAACAATACCCACAGTCTTCACTCTTTCTGAAGCGCACTTTTATCATGAATTTTTATTGGGATTAGACGAAAACATTTACATTAAGAAGGGTCTATGGAGGTCTGAAAAAAATAATACCCGTCCTCACTATTTTCCCCTACACAAATTTCTGTATAAAATCCCTAAACAGTAACCAGAATAAACATGAAAACGCGTCCTGTTACTGAAGGGGTTAAACACAAGAGAATAAAAACCTCTGTCATATGTGAGACAGTGGCGAGTGGCGAGTAGCAAGTAGCGTCCGGGTATTGGCGCGACAGACAGACACAGACAGGCACAGGTGAGGACAGGCAAGGACAAGTAGCGGTGGTCGTGGAGCAGAAAACGGGAGGAGAAAGAGACGGTAGAAACAGATAAGATGCAGGGATGATGAAAGAGAGAAGAAGGGGAAGGGAGAGGAGAAAGATAGGAGTAGAGGAGAGGGAGAGAAAGGAACAGGTGAAGATCAGGGAGGATAAAGGGGAGGTAAGGGGGAGAAGGATAGGAGATAGAAGGGAGAAAAGGGGAGATCGGGTTAGGCAGGTGACTGTGGGGGGAGGTTAACGGAATTGAAGGGAAGAGAGAGAGAGAGAGAGAGAGAGAGAGAGAGAGAGAGAGAGAGAGAGAGAGAGAGAGAGAGAGAGAGAGAGAGAGAGAGAGAGAGAGAGAGAGAGAGAGAGAGAGAGAGAGATTGTTTTGGTTCACTATCTGTTCTTTTATTTCAGGATGTGTGTGTGTGTGTGTGTGTGTGTGTGTGTGTGTGTGTGTGTGTGTGTGTGTGTGTGTGTCAGTGTTTATGGTCGCTGTTTGTCATCCCATCTACGTCTCTGTCTGTCTGTCTGAGTGTCTAAGTCTGAGTGGTGAGTGGCCAGCTCTTATGTTTGTCTGTGTGTCTCTCTAATCACCCCCATCACTTGTAAACAAACAGATAAGCCAACGTGCTCGCTAACAACATCCCACTTATCTAATCTCTCTCTCTCTCTCTTTATAATTTTCTCCTTTTCATTATTTTCTCTTATTTTGTCCTTTTCTTCTTCCACTCCTTTCATCCTCTTATATTTCTTTTCGTTCTTTATTCAATCTTTCCTTTCTTCTTATTCTTTGCTTTTATTATTCTATCTAAAATTCTTCCTTTATTCGCATCCCTTGTTTTTCTTTTCATTCCTTTAATTTTCTTATTTTCTTCTTCATCTCTTCCTTCTTTCCTTCCATCCCTGCCTTCTCTTTCTTTCACCACTTCCTTCTTTAATCATCAGCTGCTTCATTTTAGCCTTCATTCTCTATTCTACCTTTTTTTTCTCTCTCTCCTCTCTCTTTCTCTTCTCTCCATTATTCTATCTTTTTCTCCTCTATTTCTTCTTTCATCTCTCTTTCTTTTCTCTCCTCTCCTCTTTCCTTCTCTCTCCTTCTCCTCCTTCTCCCTGTTTTTTTTTCTCTTTTTCTCTTCCCTCGCCCTCGTCCTCGTCGTCGTCCTCGTCCTTCTCCTCTTCCTCGTCCTCCTCAAAAAACAGGAAGCCTATAATGGCGATCACATTCACTTCACTGACTGATGACTAATTAACCAACAACACAGCGAACTAATTAACGAAATCCTATAATAAACGATGATATTTTATTCATTTCACGAAACCTACTTCCATTACCACCACCATCACCACCACCACCATCGCTACCACCACCACCACCTGCTCCTCCTCTAAATTAATCTCGTGAAGTTAAAAAAAGTAATTTCTAATTAAGGTATATACAAGTACAGATGATTTTTTTTTTTATAAGCGACTTAGAATAGTGTTTAGTTTATATGTAGAGGTCTTATTCTTCCTTTATTTCGCGTTCTGAGTATACCTGATGGAGAAATAATGAATTGTTACTATGTGGTATATTTTAATGGTGCCCCACAGGAAGACCAGGTAGAGGTGACTAATTACTTACTTACACGCACCACAACCCAGGTTTACTTAGCTATCGTACACCAGGATATACGGAGGAGTATACATAACATTCTACACACAACTTCACCCCACACACACACACACACACACACATACACACCTGAACAACTGTAAACACACACACACACCCAACCATCCACACGATCCATCAGCCTTCCCAGAGTATACACAAGATCACACACACACACACACACACACACACACACACACACACACACACACACACACACCACCACACCGCTTCATAACCCACCACAACCCCCCCTCCCTCACAGACACAACAATAAAAACACCCATCCACTCAAACACACCCACACCACCAACCGTTCCTCTCACAAACACATTATTTACCACTCCTTTAACCCACAACATATTCACATTACCCTACACAACTAAACACACCCACCCACCCACACACACACACACACCCAAGGGACAAAACCATTATTTACCCTTCCTTAAACCCTCTACATATTCGCATTACCTTGCTAAGCTGACTAACAGAGAAAGACAGATAGAGAGAGGTCCCAGCACCTGCCCAGCCTCTTCCACTGTTGTCCTAATCTGCTCCTCCCCCCAAACCGTCGCCAATCTGACACCCTGTACCCCTCAGCCCAAATCTTGAGGTGAAACTGAGACGAGCAAACACTTCACCCGCGCATCACTGACACGTGTGGTGGTGGTGATGGTGGTGGTGGTGAATAGGGGGATAGATAAGGGAATGGGGAGAGGTGTGAGGAGAAAAGAGAAGGTGGAGAAATGGACGATGAAGATGAGGGGATGAAGGAGGAAGAGAAATATGAAGAGAAAGAAGAAAGAATAGGAATGGAGAAAGGGAGGTGAGGGAGAGAGGGGAGGGGTAAAGGAGGAAGGAGTAGAAAAGAAGAAAGGAGATGATCTTGAAGACGAAATGAGAGATGAACTGAAATGAAAAGACAAAAGAAACACACACAAAAAAACAATAACAAAGGAAAAATAAGAAGACAAAAGGAAAATGAAGAAACAGGAAAAATGAAAAATAAAAACGGAAGAGGAGAAAGACAAGAGGAAATTGAGAGGAAACAAGGAGAGAAGGAAAAAAACAACAAGAGGTGAGAGTGAGTGAGTGAGAAGGAAGGAAGCTAAGTGGCGAAATACAAATAGGAGTGAGAGTGAGAGAGTGTGAGTGTGTGAGTATATGAGGCGAGGCGAGGTGAGTTGGTGTGTGTGTGTGTGTGTGTGTGTGTGTGTGTGTGTGTGTGTGTGTGTGTGTGTGTGTGTGTGTGTGTGTGTGTTTACCTTCTCTCTTTCCCTCTCTCACTGGTGTTGGTGGAAGGGAAGGGAAGGGAAGGGAAGAAGAGACGTGATGTGAAAAGATAGAGGAAAGAAAGAAAAGTAAAAAAAAAATAAAGCTTCCTATCGTCTTTCCATCCTTCCCTCCCTCTTTCCTTCCATTTCACTTCATTATCTTGCTTCCTTTTTCATTCTGCCATTGCTGTTCCTTCATTCCTTCCTCCCTGCTTCCTTACCTTCCTCCTCTCCCTCCATCCCTCCCTCCATTTCTTCCGTCCATCCATCCCCAAACCTTGAAGTGTCCAGAGGTGGGTCGCTTAAGTAAGTTCTGAGGTCGTTTCTGCAGTGTCTTCCGGGGCCCGTGTGGTGGTGGTGGTGGTGGTGGTGGTGGTGGTGGTGGTGGTGGTGGTGGTGGTGTGGTGGTGGTGGTGGTGGTGGTGGTGGTGGTGGTGGTGGTAGTGGCTGGGCACGTGAGGGTCTTATTACGAAATATTGTATAGTTCACGACAAGCGAGTTTTGAGATGAGGTGAGGTAATGTGAGGTAAGGTAAGGTGAGGTAATGCAAGGTAAGGCAAGATAAAATAAGGTATAATAAGATAAGGTAGAATAAGGTTAGGTAAGGTGAAGAAATGAAAACTGAAGTAAGGCAAGGAAGAGTGATTAATGATAGTAAAATAATGATTAACTTTGCTTAATAAAGACAAAACAAACAAGAATATAAACAGTACACTGATATTGGACACACACACACACACACAAGCACACAACACCCCAACAAAAACAGGAACACACCTTAACCCTAACCAGTATGACGATAGGAACCCTTTGGAATGACGTGCAGGCTGAGGCAAGGTGAGGCAGGGTTACAGTCACCCAGTCAACCAGGCCGCAACAGCATTAGCGGGCAGTAAGGCGGTGTAGGGTTCCTTGTCCCCGGCGCTATCTATCTTTGCGTAGGCGACTCAAGCAGGTTAGGACTCCCATCTCTGACCGCGAGAGATACCCAACACCTGAACTACTGCGTGTGTATGTGCGTGTGTCCCGGCAGAGTGTATGGGTGACTGACTGGTTGCATAAGTGGGTTCTGTGGCTAACTTTGAGGGTTGTGTGACTGACTGACTGGCTGCGTGATTGGGTGGAAAGGGAGGAATGGGTGGAGGGTGTATGGGAGACTGATTGGGTAAGTGGGTTCGATGACCGACTGACTGACTGACTGACTAGAGGGTAACTTGATTGGTTGCGTGACTGATGGGGTCGACTAACTGGATGACTGGGGGAAGAAGTGTGTGAATAAGTGAAGAAATGAGTGAGAGACAAAGTGGTTGAGTGAGTGAGTGAGTGAGTGAGTGAGTGAGTGAGCGAGAGTGAATCAGGAATACAGATCTGATGAAAACGGGTCATATGATAATGTCCGGAAAGGAAAGAAGGAAAAAAACAAAACAAAAAGAAAATGGGCAGGAGGAGAGGGGAGAGGAGGAGGGGGGAGGAGGAGTGAGAGGAGGCTGGAGACTCAAATAGGAGAGACAAGAAGACAAGGGCTACTAGGCGGCACTAACCTGGTCTGACAGGGAGACAGGTCACCTTACTGGCGGTCAAGGTCTCTCTCTCTCTCTCTCTCTCTCTCTCTCTCTCTCTCTCTCATTTTCTCCTACTCTTTGCTTCCTTTTAGAGAGAAAACATGAATAAAAAAAAAAAATGAACAAATAAATAAATAAATAAAACAATCAGAATCACAGGATGGATCTTCATTTAAAGACGCGTCAAATTTTCTGATGATAAAATAGAAAAGTCAATAAATAAACACAGAGAAGAAGGAAAAATACACCACAAACCGAAAACAAAGCAAGGCAAAACAAACCGAAAAATTTTAAACATACATTACGTTGTGTGTAAATGCTAACCTGTTTGTACACATACACACACACACACACACACACACGGTAGGGAGGGCTGCAGCACAGGCGAGATAAGGGAAGTGAGGAGGTAAGGACAGCGGGCGGCGGTCGGCGGGCGTTCACTATCTTGCTTGTGGTTCCCGGCAGGCCACGTGACCACCTGCCACCTGCCACCGTGACCTGCCTGACCGGGGCACACCACTCCCTCAGTCAGGTCATTGCCTCAGAAGGATGGCGAGGGAAGGCGAGGGAAAGGCGGGGGAAGGAGAGGAAGTAAAGAATAATAATGTAAAATAGAAGAAATAAAGAATAATGTAAAATAAATAGAACTTAACTATTTTTGGGGGATTAAGGAGATGAAGTAGAGAATAATGATTGAAGAGGAAGTAAGGAATAATAACGAATATAAAAAGTTGACTATTTTTTTTTTGTGTGTGTGTTAAGATGAAGTAAAGAATAACGATAGAAAATGAAGAAGTATTTGGTATTTGACATTTTCTCTCATATATTAAAAAAAAAAAGATAAATTAAAGTAAAGATGAAGAAGTCAACCTTTTTTATTTTATTATTGGCATTTCACTATTTTTTCCTCGGTTATATATAAAAACTATGGACTGCGGAGAAATTTGCCAGTTATGAAAGAAAGACTGAGATACCTTTCCTTATTATTTAATTTATTTTTTCACTGATAATAATTTTGCTCACCTACCTTTAGTCATAACGAGAGAGAGAGAGAGAGAGAGAGAGAGAGAGAGAGAGAGAGAGAGAGAGAGAGAGAGAGAGAGAGAGAGAGAGAGACCGGTAACTATCTTTTCTCTTTACTTAACTTTACTACCTTATCAATTTAGACTATCCTTTCTTTATATAGATTTCTATTACTACTTTCACTAATATGGACGCTCATTTGACTAATTTTTCACTACTGTTATTAATTCGATTTACTTCTTTACTTATTTTCTTATCCTTATCAATTTGGACTCCCATTATTAATTTGGATATTCTTCTTTTTATTTACTTTTATTACTACTACTACTAATTTGGACACTATTTTACTTAATATTTTACTAGTTATTAATTTGACTTTTTTTCCAACTTATTTTCTTATCAATTTGGATTCTTTACTTATTTTTATTACCCTTATCAATCTGGACTATCTCTTGTTCTTGCATATATTCTTACTACTCTCATTAATTTGGCTGATTTTCTAGTCATTACAAAAAAAAAAAAAAAAAGAAAAAAAAAGAAACCGGGGAAAAAATACACCAAATAACAACGAAAAACTCCTCTTCCTTCTCTTATCTATTTTTCGTTACTCTTTTGCCATTATAGCGTAAAGAAGAAGAAAAAAAAAACAACAACAACCGAAGGAAGATGCGTCAAACAGGAATGGAAAAAAAAAAAAAATTCCTCCTCTTATTCATTTTCTTTCCTATTCTTCACTTTCTCAAATTCCTCATCTTGTTTACTTTTCTTTACTTTCTCTTCTTCTTCTTCTTCTAGTGTGTGTGTGTGTGTGTGTGTGTGTGTGTGTGTGTGTGTGTGTGTGTGTGTGTGTGTGTGTGTGTGTGTGTGTGTGTGTGTGTGTGTGTGTGTGTGTGTGTGAGGGGGTGGGGCAGGACGCCATGGAGGTGATGAGCAGTGTCTTGTTTGCTAGGAGGAGAGGAGAGGAGAGAAAATAAGAAGAAAAATAAAAATAAATAAAAAAAGGAGAGAGAGAAAAGAGAGAGAGAGAGAGAGAGAGAGAGAGAGAGAGAGAGAGAGAGAGAGAGAGAGAGAGAATACAAGAAGATTCCACATGAGAGATGACTAATAAATAGTTCATGGATATTTAAACTTGCCACATAATTCATAGACAGACTCCACAATTTTCTCTCTCTCTCTCTCTCTCTCTCTCTCTCTCTCTCTCGACGAAGTAACTGTACTGTAAACCTCACCGGCCTGCCGCCATGTTCGAGAGAGAGAGAGAGAGAGAGAGAGAGAGAGAGAGAGAGAGAGAGAGAGAGAGAGAGAGAGAGAGAGAGAGATATTCCATTCTTACGATATCTTTCCTCCATTCTCCTTCTTCGTCGTCCTATACACACACACACACACACACACACACAATACTCAATGATGCTATCGAACTCTCAAGGCTCACCCATCCCCCATCACCCCACCCCCAACCCTATCACCCCCGTCACCCATTTCACCACTGCTTGCATTTCACACCATCACCGTCACCATTCTCACTTCTCGCCTCCCATGACGCTGCCAGTCCCTTTAAAACAGTCCCTTTAAATGAGTGTCCCTTTAAATCGAGACAGTGAGCCTAGGACGGGGCGCAGAGGTCATGAGGGAACGGAGACAAGGAAGGAGAGGAGGAAGGAGAGGGTTAAGGAGGGAAGGAGAGGGAAGAGGAGGGAAGAGGGAGGGAACTGGGAGAGGGAAGGAGAGGGAAGGAGAGCAGGCCAGCAAGGAACCCAGACGGTATCACTCGCCCTCTTGTCTGCTGGCGTGCGTCTCTGTGTGGTGTGCACTGCCCCCACCCAAGGCCACAACACACACACACACACACACACACACACACACACACACACACAAAGACAAGATAAAAGGGCGAAAAGACAAAAAGCACCACACTATACTATACCCTCCAACACACACACACACACACACACACACACACACACACATATATAGAAAAAGTGTAGATGAAAAGAAGACAAGACGAGGAAAGGAAGAGAGGAGACCCGCGCGTTGATGTGGGGAAGTTTGGGTGTATCTTGGTATAGTGTTGTGTAGTGGGGTGTGTGTTGGGATCTGACGGGGAGCAAGGCTGGAGAAGACAACTTAAGAAAAGGATTAGGTGGAAAACAATGACACGCGCGGAGGAAAAGAAAGACGACAAAAAATAGGATAAAATAGACACAGGAGAGGAAGATAATGATAAGGTTCAGACAAGAATAAAAAAAAAAAAAGAAGGGAGAAAGGGAACGAAAATAAAATATATAAAAAAGGGAACGAAAATAAAAACAAAAAAAAACAGGAAGAAGAGATAGAAAGAGAAGACGATAAAAAATGTTGAGAAAAGCAAAAGAAAACGTAGAAAAAAGATGAAATAGAAAGACAAAATGATAAGGACGAAAAAAGAATGAAACGGCAAAGGAAAAGATGAAAAACTTAAAAAAAAAGGAACACAGAATAGAAAGAGAAGAGGCCGATAAAGACACACAAAAAGGAAGAAAGGAAAAGACGGAAAACGTAAAAGAAAGGAAGATGGAATAGAAAGACAAGAGGAAAAGTTGACAAAAGAAACAAAAAAAGATGAAATAGAAAGAAAGATAAGATCGAAAAAAAAAAAAAAAGAAGTGAAAGAAAACGTAAACAAATGAAATAGAAAGAAGAGGAAAAAAATGCGGTAGAGAAAAAATAAAAAAGGAAAAAAGGAAATAGAGTAAAAAGGCAAGACTAAAAAGAACGAATAATAGAAAGAGAAGAGGAAAAATAATAAACTAGAGAAAAGAATAATAAAAAGGGAAAGAAGATAAGGGAAAAAGAAAAAGGGAGAAATAAATAGGAGAAGCAGGATGGGAGGCATGAGTGAGTGGAAAGAGAAGAGAAAAATAACAATGTCGAAAAAACTACAATAAAAAAAAGAAAATTGTAAAAATGAAAGATTAAATAGGAGGAGGAGGAGGAGGATGGAAGGCTGTGAGTGGTCCCTGGAATAGAAAAAGAGGAAACAATAAATAATATAGTAGAGGAAAGAATTACGAGAGGGAAAAAGAAGGAAAAAGTGAAAAGGAAAGATGAAAAAAAAAGAACATGGGAAGCTGAGTGTGGCCCGTGGAATAGAAAGAAAAGAGAAAATAAGAAGGTAGAGAAAGAAATAACGAAAATGGAAAAAGAGAAGGAAAACGTGATAAAATAAGGTAGAGAAAAAATAACGAAAAGGGAAAAAGAAGGAAATCGTGAAAAAAAAGAAAGTTTAATATGAGGCGGAGGTTGGGAGGCGGTGCGTGGTCCCGTGGTTCCATCATGAGCGGGGCTGGTGCGCATTTTCTGTGGCGCAACAAGGATATGCCAGCGCTGTCTCGGAACTCTGGACAGGCAGATGGTATGTTGCGCAACTCTTCCTCCTCCTCCTATTCTTTTTACTTTTCTTCTAACTTTTCCTCATCTTCCTCTTCTTCTTCTTCCTCCTCCTCCTCCTCCTTTTACTATTCTCTCTTTTTCTTTCTTCAAAATTTTTCTTAACTCCTTCTTCTAAATCCTTTTTATTTTCTTCTATTCATCTCTTCTTCCTCCTTTCACTTTCCTAACCTAACTAGTCTTTTTTGTCGTTTTTTTACTTTTAACTTTTCCATTTCTCTTCTATTTCTAACTACTACTCCTCGTTTTTACTTTTTTCTATTTCTTTTTTTCATAGCCTTCAATATTTTTCCCGAGTATTCCTACTCAGAAACGTTTCAGACCTATACCATCCCAGCTCCTCCTGACAAAGCTTCCATGGATCTAGTGGGATTTTGAAAAGTCTACGAGTAAAAAATATACGTAGACGAAAAAAAAAAAAGGAAAGAAAAGCAAAAAAAAAAAAAAAAGGAAAGGCACAAAGACAGAAATAACATACCACGCAGCAGAATGGATAAACAATAAACAAACGTACGTAGACGAAGAACAAATGCAACTCACTCCTCACAACCTCACAAAAAAGAAAATATGAATAAATAAAACGAATAGATAAAAACGGCGGAGATAACCTTGCGAACATGAGCCATCCACCCCAAGCAAGAGTTTCCAGCGCAGCAACGTTTCCAGGAAGATCTAAGCTCTGCGGGGAGGCGTGGCGTCATTGGGTGTCCTTGTGAAGGATGCGGCAGCGGGGCTCTGTGATGTCTGTCCCGGGGAACGACCGTGGAGAGGCGATGGCGCGCAGACAACGTCAAGTCACAATGGAGCGCAGGGCTGTCGCGTGCATTCATCCAGGCGCGCAAGGTGGAGCAAGGTGGAGGAGGGTGGAGCAATGCCTTGGAGGGAGAGGGGAGGGGGGGAAGATAGGACACTGCTGAGAGGGAGTGTAGTTGGATGGGTAAGCGGGTAGTGAGGACAGTGAGGGAAGACAGAAGGCAGAGGGCAGGCAGGTGGTATGGTGTGGGGAGGAGAGGGAAAGGGAGTGGTGTGGAGGGCAAAGGCGGGAGGAGGCGAATGGTGAAGGAATGATGGAAGAGAGTCTAGTAGTTAGGTGGGGAGGTCATATTTGTAAGGTTGATGAGGTTACTAGGCACTGTTGGAGGATGGGAGGTGGGGAAGGTAGAAGACGATAGGGACGGTTGTGGTTGTGGTTGTGGTGGTGGTGGTGGTTGGAGGGTTGGGGTGGTCGGAGGGTATGTGGTTAATTCTTGAGGTTTGAATGGACGAGGGTTGAGGGGATAGCAGTCACGGAAGAGGAAAAGGAAGAGGAGGGAGAGGAAGAGGAGTAAGAGGAAGAGGAGTAAGAGGAAGAGGGTTGCGAGAAGGATAAATGAGAGAAATGTTATGAGTAAGGAAGAAACGGAAAGGGGGAAGGGGAATGAAAATGAGAAGAGTGATAAATAAAAGGATTGTAAGAAATGGATTAAAAGAAAATAAAGAAAAATGTGATGATGGAAAGGACTTATGAAAAATATGATAAGTGGAGCATGAAATGAGATGAAGAATGATGACATGAAGAGATGAACAATGGAGCAATGAAAGGAAAAGGATTAAAAGAGAGAGAGAGAGAGAGAGAGAGAGAGAGAGAGAGAGAGAGAGAGAGTGTGTGTGTGTGTGTGTGTGTGTGTGTGTGTGTGTGTGTGTGTGTGTGTGTGTGTGTGTGTGTGTGTGTGTGTGTGCGTGCGTGTGTGCGTTTCGAGCAGAGCCAGCCAAACAAAAGCAATAACGCGAAGGAAAACAAAACTAAAAAGAAAAACACATTACAACTCCCCACACACACACAAAAAAAAAAAAAAAAAAAAAAAAAAAAAACGAAAAACAAGAAGAAACACAAGCAATCTGCGCGGAACTCAAACACACTTCCCTTCACTCAATACGACAGAGAGAAAAACAAAATAAATAAATAAAACAAAATACAAATGAAATGAAGGAGAGGAAGGAAGAATGGATGGATGGAAGGGAAACAAAAGGAAGAGGAAGGAATACAGAGAAAAAGGAAGGAAGAAGGAAAAGATGTATAAAGAAAGGCTTGACTGACCCATCCAACTATCAGAGGAGGAGGAGGAGGAGGAGGAGGAGGAGGAGGAGGAGGAGGAGGAAGAAGGGACGCAGGTGTTGGTGGCCACGAGGGAAATCTAAGCCATTTTTTCCTCTTTTTCTCAGGTGTATATACAAAATTAAAGAACATGTATACAAAATGAAATAATAAAGCAATAAATTCAGACAAACGGATTATCAAAATGAAAGATGAAAGAAAAGAAGACAAAGAGAACATTACAGAGGAAGAACATAGTGAAAGGGGATGAGAAAGATGACAAGGACTGAAATCATGGAGAGAGAGAGAGAGAGAGAGAGAGAGAGAGAGAGAGAGAGAGAGAGAGAGAGAGAGAGAGAGAGAGAGAGAGAGACGATGAGGAAAAAATATTAAGAAAAAAAAAAGATAAGGGGTTGACAGATGACGAAGGAGATGAATAGATAAAGATGCCAGAAGGTGAAGATGACTACAGGTAAAGAAAGATGACGAAAACAAAAAGAGATGAAGATGAAAAATTAAGTAAAAGATGATCGAACAGAAGAGAAAAAGGACGAAAAAATTAAAAAAGGCAAAAGAAAAAAATCGAGATATTCAGAAAAAAAAAGATGACAGGCGCGACGCTAATAATAATAACAATAACAATAATAATAATGATAATAATAATGATAATAAACAATGAAAGAAAATAATTGACTTCTGTTTTCAATTCCGTTTGATTTTCAGTGCATCAAATCTCTCTCTCTCTCTCTCTCTCTCTCTCTCTCTCTCTCTCTCGTACGTAATCACTTTCTCACTTCTTCACCACTCCTTTACCTTCTCCATTCCCTGCCGCCTCCTTCTCCTCCTCCTCCTCCTCCTCCTCCTCCTCCTCCTCCTCCTCCTCCTCCTTCTCCTTCTCCTTCTCCTCCTCCTCCTCCTCCTCCTCCTCGTCTCACGCTACTCCTTCAAGTTATTCATGTTCCATCACGTCCTATTCGAAAGCCCTCCTCCTCCTCCTCCTCCTCCTCCTTCGCCGCCGCCGCCTCCATCAACACGATTTCCTAGTTTTCTTCTGCTTCTTTCTCGTCCTTCTTCACCACTTCCATTTTCCGTTTCTTATATTTCTTCCTCCTTCATTATCATTATCAAATTTTTGTACGGACTTTACCATCGTTCTCACCATTATTGTAACGTCTACTTCACCACCACCATCACTATATAGTCATAAGCACCATTTACCATCTTTATCACCATCATTGTAACGCCTACCTTACTATCACTTATCATAATTCACCATTTACACTATCGCTTCGTCACCATCACTTTCTAGACAACCCAGTTCACCATCACCATCCTTATGTTACCCAGTTCACCATCACCATCATCATGCTAACTTTTACTTCATAACCACCACTATTAAGACAACTTCGTCATTATAACCATTTTCACCATCAGCGTCTATTTCGTCATTGCAATTTAAACTTCATCACCATCACTGTCACTATCACTATTACTTACTTGTTAATTAGTCAGCCTGTCTCTGTCTCTGTCTCCCTCTTCCTCTTCCTCCCTCAGCTCACGATTTTCCTCCACTCCTCTTCCACCATCGCAGGCTTCCTCCTCTTCCATCCGCTCCACCACGCGCAAGCATCAACACTCCGCCACTGACGCCTCCACCGCAGCCACCACGACCACACTCCGAACCACTGAACCACTGAAGTAATGAAGCTTTGCTCATATATGAACCATTTAAGTTTTTTTTTTCTTTACATTGTTTTTTTTCTTTATTTGAACTCGTAATAAAGGCAAGATTTCCATAATTTAGAGTTGAACTTTGCTTATTTAGACCAACACATTCCGAAGCACCGAACGTTTGAAGTTTTACCAATATAAATCCTGGAAGTTTTTTTTTTTGTTTGTTTTTGATGCCAACTAGAAATATTGGCAAGACATTTATTAGCACATAAAACTGAACTTTACACACCTTTACGAAACTAATAGCAATAATTTGAACTTATAATTTCATCTTTCAGAAACTAAACCTTCAACCAATAAGAAGCTAAAGAACATAAAATTTTCATCCTTCATAAACTAATAGCAATAATTTGAACCTTTAAACAAAATAAGAAGCTGAAAGAACGTAAACTGTTTTCTTGATATAAATAATAAGCAACCTTTGAACCAATAAGGACACCTAAAAGAACGCCCATTTTCATTCAATATAAAGCTAAATGAACGTAAATTTTCATTCAATATAAAGCTAAAAGAACGTAAATTTTTATTCAATATAAAGCTAAAAGAACGTAAATTTTCATTCAATATAAAGCTTCAAGAACGCCCATTTTCATTCAATATAAAGCTAAAAGAACGCCCATTTTCATTCAATATAAAGCTAAAAGAACGCCCATTTTCATTCAATATAAAGCTAAAAGAACGTAAATTTTCATTCAATATAAAGCTAAAAGAACGTAAATTTTCATTCAATATAAAGCTAAAAGAACGTAAATTTTCATTCAATATAAAGCTAAAAGAACGTAAATTTTCATTCAATACAAAGCTACAAGAACGCCCATTTTCAATTAATATAAAGCTACAAGAACGCCCATTTTCATTCAATATAAAGCTACAAGAACGTAAATTTTCATTCAATATAAAGCTACAAGAACGTAAATTTTTTATTCAATATAAAGCTCAAAGAACGTAAATTTTCATTCACTATAAAGCTACAAGAACGCCCATTTTCATTCAACATAAAGCTAAAAGAATGTAAATTTTCTTACTCCAGAAACTAATAGCTATAATTTCAATTCAAAACAAAGCTAAAAGAACGTAACTTTTCATTTTTTTCCCTTATGTAAATAATAAGCAATCTGTAAACCAATATAAAGCTGCAAGAACGTAATTTTTCAGCCTGTTTTCTTTATATAAACAATAAACGACCTTCAAACCAATATAAAGCTGCAGGAACGTAAATTTTTCTCCTATATAAAGTTACAAGAACCTGATTTTTTTGTCACGTTTTCTTTCTATAAACTCGTGAAAAGAGAAAAAAACTTCGCACTGCAACCGAACTTCACTTCTCTGTATTAAACCAGCCGCCATAAACTGAACTTTGGCAGTGAGGGGATTTGAACCGCTTCGAGGGTAGAATTTGAAGCTTCACAATGGGATTCGAGTAGGGTTTGGTAATAAGTTTGATTCTCTGTTTCTCTCTCTCCCTCTCTCCCTTCCTCCTTCCTTTCCTCTCTCCATTCCTCCAGCTGTAGTTTGATTCTTCCTCCTCTCTCTCTCTCTCTCTCTCTCTCTAGTTTGATTCTCTCTCCTTCTCTCTCTTCCTCCTTCTCTCCATTCCTCCAGCTTCTTTTATTGACAGACGACGTGTGGTGATGTTCTTTAATAGTTGTTTGTTAAGCTGTTATTATTATTGTTTTTCTCTCTCTTCTTTTGCTCTTTTTTTTTCTTCCTCTTGCATCAATGGTAAAATTACTCGTTTTTCTTTTTTCTTTCTTTTTTTCACTAATTTGTCTTTTTGTTTTTAATGTCTGTCTTTCTGTTTGTGTCTGTCTGTCTTGTCTGTCTGTCTGTCTGTCTGTCTGTCTGTCTGTCTGTCTGTCTGTCTGTCTGTCTCTGTCTGTCTCTCTCTCTCTCTCTCTCTCTCTCTCTCTCTCTCTCTCTCTCTCTCTCTCTCTCTCTATGTTCCTTCTCCTCCTACTCCTTGTTCTCCTCCAACCATCACCCACCATCACCAATACATCCACCGCCACCACCACCACTACCAACCACTACCAACAACAACAAAACTTCAGATGAGACTCCAAAGGTAAGACGAACTCGGAACCAGGAAAACGGCGACCGAAAACCAGCGAGAAACAGCGAGAGACAGCGAGAGGGCAGAAAGTATCGAGAAAGCTGTGCCAGGGCGTAATACTGCCATAGTTAAGAGGGAGTGATTATGGGGAGGGGAGGGATTAATGGGGGAGGGGGTCTGGGGTTGGAGTTAACGGGGGAAAGAGAAGAAGGAAAGGCCAGGCAGGTAATGAGGAAGCAACAGATGAGTGGCTTCATTACACTGAGGTTAATGATGACAGGTAAATGGGAGGAGGTTGAGGGGAGAGGAGAGGGGAGGGGAGAGGGGAGGGGAGAGGGAAGAGAAAGGAAGCGAAGTAGGGGTGAGGTGGGGCAGAGGAGAAAGGAAAGGAAGCATGTGGTGGAGAGATGGGAGTGAGGGTAGGGTAGAGGAGAGAGAGAGAGAGAGAGAGAGAGAGAGAGAGAGAGAGAGAGAGAGAGAGAGAGAGAGAGAGAGAGAGAGAGAGAGAGAGAGAGAGAGAGAGAGAGACCCATCAACACTAGAAAACATGTAAAAAATCTACAAGTACAAAAACAAAGACAAACAAACAAACACACACACACACACACACACACACACACACACACACACACACACACACACACACACACACACACTACAATTCTCCTCTCCTACCCACCCAACATACCATTACCCACCCACCCACCCACCCACACACACACACACACACACCGCGTAGTGTAGTGGTTAGCACGCTCGACTCACAATCGAGAGGCCCGGGTTCGAGTCCCGGTAAGCGGCGAGGCAAATGGGCAAGCCTCTTAATGTGTGGCCCCTGTTCACCTAGCAGTAAATAGTTACGGGATGTAACTCGAGGGGTTGTGGCCTCGCTTTCCTGGTGTGTGGAGTGTGCTGTGGTCTCAGTCCTACCCGAAGATCGGTCTATGAGCTCTGAGCTCGCTCCGTAATGGGGAAGACTGGCTGGGTGAATTACACACACACACACACACACAAATGAAGGTAACATAGGAGCAAAATATAAAAGACCAGGTAAGGTTAAGCTAACTAAAAATAAACAATGTGTATCCAATTTCAGAACGAAAGCTAAGCGGGGGTTCCTCAGGTGTAGCCCCTCAAGAGACATTGTAATACAGGTGTGCTGACTCGGTAGGTGAGGGAGCGGGGTAGAAGAAGGCCCAGGAAAGGTGAAGTAAGCGAGACAGGTGAGGTGGATGGCTCTATTTGGTAATGGGGAGAGTTGGTCTACACAAGCAGGAAGGAGACAAAAGATAGCAGTGACGGAAATAGCGGAAAAGATTAGGTGAGGTTATTGTTGCTAAAAATATTGGTGAAGGTGGTGGTGGTGGTGGTGGTGGTGATGGTGGTGGTAGTGGTGGTGAATCATAAACAGTAAAAAAGAAGAAAAAGTAGAAAAATATTAGTTGTGTTGTTATTGTTACTGTTCATGCTACTGCTACTAATGCTGATATTAATGCTGCTGATACTATTATTACTATTACACACACGTACACATATACACACAAAAAAAAAAAGTGGCAAACAGTGGAAAGAAATATAAATTGTATTGTTATTGCTACTACTACTATTTCTACTACTACTACTACTACTACTACTACTACTACTACTACTACTACCACCACTACCACCATTATTACCACCACCACCACCACCACCACCACCACCATTACTATTATTTCTACCACCACCACCACCACCACCACCACCACCACCACCACCACCACCACCACCACCACCACCACCACCACCACCACCACCACCACCACCACCACCACCACCACCACCACCACCACCACCACCACCACCACCACCACCACCACCACCATTATTACTCATTATTTCTACTACTACTACTACTACTACTACTACTATTACTACTATCTTTACTACTATTACTACTACTACTACTACTACAACTGCTACTACACATACACTAACAAACAAATAGACATAAAGAACATTACTGACCACAAAAAAAAAAAAAAAAAAAATACAAAACTAAATAAAAAACAATGAATCTAAATTAAGTTACGATTCGTCGAGTAAAATCACCAGAAAACAAAAGTGATAATATTAGATAATTCGATAAAACGGATTAAAAAAAAAAAAAAAAAAAAAAAATAATAATAACACACACACACACACACACACACACACACACAAACACACACACATACGTCTTCTATCAGTCTCACCTTTCACTTCACCCTCTTCTTCGTTACCGCATCCTTCACGTCCTCGCTTGGACAGACTGTTTGGAAGTGCCGCTCCTCACTCACTCACCTCGTCTACTCTATCATTCGTTCTAACTTATTTTCCTTTGCTGTTCTTGGTGTTAAGCCCTTCAGTACCGGGACACATTTTTACCTTGAGATTTGAGTACGATTAGACCATTTTTATTGACATTAGGGAGAGTTTACGGTGGTCAGATTAATGGCCACAGTCTTCACTATTCTATTCCTCCCCACATGAGTTTCTGAAGCTGTATTAAATCACCAAATATTAAGCAGAATGTTTTAATTTACTTCCATTTGGTGTTCTTGGTGTTAAGCCCTTCAGTAACTGGGACACATTTTTATCTTGAGATTTGTGTATAATTAGACTATTTTATTAACATTAGGAAGGGTCTATGGAGTTCAGATGATGAATAGCCAGAGTTTTTACTATTCTAATCCCCCTACAAGAGTTTCTGAAGCTGTAATGAGAAAAGAGAAAAGGAAAAAAAAAAAAAGGTTTTGACGTGGAAATAATAAAAAAAGAAGAAGAAAAATAAGAAATCAAGTAAGGGTACATTATAAAAGACTAAAGGAAAACAGAAAGTAAAATAAAGGAAAAAATAAGAAAGGAAAGGAAAAAAATAAATGGTTTTGACGAGGATATGAAAAAAAATAAGAAGAAAAAAAAAGGAAAGTAATCAAGTAACGGCATATAAAAAAAAGACTAAAGGAAAAACAAAAGGTAAAATAAAAGAAACAAAAAAGGAAAAAGATCATGAAAAAACTACCCAGTAATGGTGAAAATAACACGAGGAGAAAAAAAAAGAATAAAAATAGACAAGAATGAAAAAAAAGAGCAAATAATGAGCATCACAAAATATAACAAAATAAAAACGAGACGAGAGAAAAAAAAATGAGAATGAAAAAACAACAACAATGAATTAGAAAGAAAAGAAGCAAAATGTACCAAATAATGACCTGAACACTAAAGATAAGAAAGCAAATAGAGATAGAGATAGAGAGAGAGAGAGAGAGAGAGAGAGAGAGAGAAAGGAAAGACAGAGAGAAAGAGAGAAAGGAGAAAGGAGAGACAGACAGAGAAAGAGAAAGGAAAAAAAAAAAAACAATGAAGAATGAATAAAAAAAATAACCACACACACACACACACAAAAAAAAAAAAAAGAAAGTGATGAAAAAAGAGAGATAAAAGAAATAATGAGAAAAGTAAGGCGTAATGATCTCAGTAATGGTTATAATGGGCAATCATCGCCCCGAGGAAGACGTGTTATGGTGGCGGCTAATGGTGAGCTTGTCTGTCATTAGTTTGACGGATGGCGGCGCTGTGGCTCTACGGGATGGGGAATAAAAGTAAGGTTAGGTAAGGTTAGGTAAGGTAGAAGTAAAGTTAGGTTAGCTTAGGTTAGGTTGGGTAAAGTAAGGTTAGGGAAGGTCAGATAAGGTCAGCTTAAATGTCAGGTTAGGCGTTAAGTTAGGTAAGATTAGCTTGGGTTAGTGAGAATAGGTTAAGTTAGGAACGGTTAGGTAAGGTCAGATAAGGTTAGGTTAGGTTAGGAAAGGTTAGGTAAGGTCAGGAAAGGTCAGGTAAGGTCAGATAAGTTTAGGTAAGATAAGGTAAAGTTGGATTAGTAAGAATTAAGTTAGGTAAAATTGAATAAGATTAGATAAGGTTAGGTTAGGTTAGTTTAGATAAGGTTAGGTAAGATTAGATTAGGTTAGGTTAGGTAAGGTAAGGTCACGTTAGACAAGGTAAGGTAAGGTAAGGTTAGGTAATGTTAGGTTAGGTTACGTAAGGTTAGGTAAGATTAAGCTTGTTTTTTTTGTTCCCTCATTAAACATTGCATCTTTGAGGGAGTAAAATCAATAGAAAGGAATTGTGATCACAGGCTAAAAATGACAAGTATCCTGGTGTTATGTGGTACTTTAAAGCTGCACCTGTTATACGCCTCTCTCTCTCTCTCTCTCTCTCTCTCTCTCTCTCTCTCTCTCTCTCTCTCTAATTCGTGCGTATTTACAGTTTCCTCTATTCATTCCCATATCTTTTTACTTCATCCCATTTCTCTCTCTCTCTCTCTCTCTCTCTCTCTCTCTCTCTCTCTCTCTCTCTCTCTCTCTCTCTCGTGCATCTCTTCTCTCCCTTCCTTTCTTTCATCTCTCATTTCTTCACTTTTTTCGAAACTCTCTCTCTCTCTCTCTCTCTCTCTCTCTCTCTCTCTCTCTCTCTCTAGGGTCGCTTGGGGCGGTGAGTGGGCAGGTTTCCCCAGCTCACTTAAGGTCCTGTACACACACACACACACACACACACACACACACACACACACACAAAGAGGGAGGGAACGACTGAAAAGAAATAATAAGAGAACCTTTACCGAGGGAAGATGAGCTGTGTGTGTGTGTGTGTGTGTGTGTGTGTGTGTGTGTGTGTGTGTGTGTGTGTGTGTGTGTGTGTGTGTGTGTGTGTGTGTGTGTGTGTGTGGAAGGAAAGAGTAGAGACTAGAGAGAGAGGTGGAGGAAGAAGGGTAAGAGTGTGGAAGGGGTTGAGAGGAGGAAGATGAGTTTGAGAGGCTTGGAAGAGAGGGAAGGAAGAAGGGAGGGAGGAAAAGGGGTGAAGGAGATGAAAGAAGGTATGATGAAGGATGTGGGGGACGGGAAGGTGGAAAGGAAGGTAAAGGTTAAAGAGATACAATGAAAATAAAGTATAAAGGAGGAATTAAAGGTAGGATGAATGAGTGAATGAATGAAAATGAATTAATTGAAGGAAGGAAGGAAGGAAGGAAGGAAGGAAGGTAACGATACAGCATTCAATATATTATGAAGGAATTGAGAGAGAGAGAGAGAGAGAGAGAGAGAGAGAGAGAGAGAGAGAGAGAGAGAGAGAGAGAGAGGAATACTACGATTTAAACTTTGAATAGAAGAAGCCAATGAGTTTGATAATATAGGTCTTTCTTCCTAACTACGTCTCTCTCTCTCTCTCTCTCTCTCTCTCTCTCTCTCTCTCTCTCTCTCTCTCTCTCTCTCTCTCTCTCTCTCTCTCTCTCTCTCTCTAGTTGGTGTAAAGATAGACAGGTAGACCTACATTCAAGCGTTGTCAGCAGAGCGCCAGGACAGACACACACACACACACACACACACACACACACACACACACACACACACACACACACACACACACACACACACACACCTATTATTAGTGACTCACGTCCCACTTCTGACGCAACTGTGGTGGATTATTACTGTTGTTGTTGTTGTTGTTGTTGTTGTTGTTGTTGTTGTTGTTGTTGTTGTTGTTGTTGTTATTATTATTATTATTATTATTATTATTATTATTATTATTATTATTATTATTATTATTATTAGTAGTAGTAGAAGAAGAAGTAAGGAGAAGAAGAAGAAGAAGAAGAAGAAGAAGAAGAAGAAGAAGAAGAAGAAGAAGAAGAAGAAGAAAAAGAAGGACGAGAAAAGCAACAGCAACAACAACAACAACAACAATAATAATAATAATAATAATAATAATAATAATAATAATAATAATAACTATAATAAAAATCACCACCACCACAACCACCACCACCATATCCTCACCATCATTCAAACATATTATTTTTCTCAACCTTCCTCCTGTTTCCCTATCAAGTATTCCGCTCAATATCAGCATTTACTTCCTCACAACGCCCACCCCAGCCTCCCTTCTGTTCGCTCCCACGCCAGATGATGCAAGGGGCAGACACACACACACACACACACACACACACACACAGGCAGGTGCGCGGTTCCCAGGGTCAGAATGCACAGGTAAACACACTTCCGGTCCATGCCCTCAACTTTTGGTGATATAATTACGTCACGTTGCCACGCTGACTAATCACAAACGGTGCTAATGTACCCTCACTAACTCCTAATGGTATAAAGGAATGATTTTATTTATTTATTTATTTATTTTTTCAACTGTGAGCAGTATTATTACTATCCAGTCTTATTTGATGTTAGTAGCATGGACTATCAAATTTAACTAGCTATCAAGAACATGTATCCAATATCACTGAGTATTCAAGATGTCATTTAACCAACTTCATTAACTATTTACACTATTTTTGATCCAACGTCACCAAATATTAGCAAAGCAAACTCATTAATTTCACTATTAATTGCAGAGTATATCCAACCTAACGAGCCATTAACACTCTGACTAACAATCATTAACGTCAATTTAATGCAGTTCAATCTTCAACTCACAATCCTCAATATATCTTCAAGTTTCCGTAGTGTAGTGGTTATCACGTGCGCCTCACACGCGCAAGGTCCCCGGTTCGATCCCGGGCGGAAACATGTTTTGGCGGTGCGGTGTCACGGTCCCTGAAGGAAGAAAGAACATAACATTGGGAAACATCGGACGCTGCAAGAAGCCTCCAGCCTATGCGCGGCACTCCCAACGTTAACGTGCCTTCCTTTGGCCATTTGTCTGATCTTGTAAGGCAGCAATCCTTAGATTAGAACGAATTACCTGATTTATAGGTATCAATAGTCAAACTTTTTAATACTCAAACAGTCATTTGGAACGAATTAAGTTTGAG
>NC_059285.1:4039121-4041621 GCF_017591435.1 Portunus trituberculatus
CTCTCTCTCTCTCTCTCTCTCTCTCTCTCTCTCTCTGAGTACCTGACAGATGGAGTGCAATACCGTGATGTGTAAAAATGAAGCCGTGTGTGTGTGTGTGTGTGTGTGTGTGTGTGTGTGTGTGTGTGTGTGTGTGTGTGTGTGTGTGTGTGTGTGTGTAGTAGGACTTGCGGCTCATGACGAGGCGGAATGAATACACAAACAGATTATAAAAAAAAAAAAAAAAATGATGAATAGACGAAAAGACGATAACAGCTGCAATAATAATAATAATAATAATAAAAATAATAATAATAATAATAATAATAATAATAATAACAACAATCCCCACACGTAACTTCACCAAGAAAGACAATTAATTATTCAACACAAGAGCAGAACGAGTTACGTGACACAGATTCACGTTTCAAGACTCGCTGTACTTGAGTGTGTGTGTGTGTGTGTGTGTGTGTGTGTGTGTGTGTGTGTGTGTGTGTGTGTGTGTGTGTGTGTGTGTGTGAAGAGAACAAGACGTGAGCAAACAGTGATGAGTGTGATGACGATGGAAGATAAACAGATAAACAAATACGTACTTGCGTGAGAGTTGTGCCCCTATAGCAACGCAAGCACCATTATCACCACTATCATCACTATCTTTATTATCATTGTCATCATTATCATTCCCCTCATTCTTTATTTACATCATCGTTAAGTCATCACCATTTCATTCTAGATTGTAGCGTGTCTCTTCGCCCCGACAGATCCAACGCAGCTCATCACCGCATCATTGCCTTGTTATGACGCTCAAACAGATGCGTCAGTCAGTCAATCAGTCAGTCAGTCAGTCAGTCAGTCAGTCAGTCAGCGTGTAAGAAGAGACTAATGTTTTTATACCCGTCACGTTTTTTTCTTTCTTCTTCTTCTTCTTCTTCTTCTTCTTCTTCTTGATTACTGCTTATGTATCCGTCACTTTTCTTCTTACTTCTTCTTCTTCTTCTTCTGTTTCTTTTATTTCTCTTCTTTTCTCGTTCAATTTTTTTTTCTTCTTTTTCTTCCTCTTCTTTCTTTCTTTCTTTCTTTTTTTTTATTCCTCTTGACTCATGAACCCGTTACTTTTTTCTTACTTCTTCTTCTTCTTCTTCTGTTTCTTTTTTCTTTTCTTTTCTTGTTTAGCTTTTCCTTCTTTTTTTTCTTCTTCTTCTTCTTCTTCTTTTTCTGTTTGTTGTTGTTATTGTTGCTTTATGTATTTTATTTTTATCCTCTTCCTCTTCTTCGTTTTGTCTTTTCTTCTGGAGTTTATTCCTCTTCCTCCTCCTCCTTCTCTTTTTCTTCTGCTTCTTCTTTTTTTCTTCTTTTCACAGGATTTCCTTCTTGAATTTCCTCTTTCTCCTCTTTTCTTCCTCTTTTTTTTTCTTTCTCCTTTTTCTCTTCTTCGTCTTTGCATTTTCTTCTTCAGTTTCTTCTTCCTCTCTCTCTTTTTCTTCCGGCTCTTATTTTTCCTTCGTCCTTGTATTCTCTTCTTTATCATACTCTTCTTTCTCCTTCTGCATTTTTCATTATCCTCATATTCTTCAGCCACCACCTTTTCGTCCTCCATCTCTTCACCACCACTACCACCACCACCACCACCACCATCACCTTTTACTCTTTCCTCCTCTCCTTCTTCCTCGTCCTGCTTCTCCTTCATCTCACAGCGCATCTGACACTCCTAAGGCCGCGGACGTGTCAGTGGAGTGAGTGAAGTGAGTGAAGGGAAGGTATGCACGGATGGTCATGGGTATTTTGTTAGTTAACCACCCATACTCCCCCTGCCGTGCCTGGTGTGTACCCTTCCTGTCTGTCTGTTTGTCTGTCTGTCTGTCTTGTATGTAGTTTTCGCGTAGGTGTATATTGGTTTATTTAAATTTTAACTGTAGTAATTGGTTTGTGATGGAAATTTTTGGTACTTAAGATTCATGTTGTTGTTGTTGTTGTTGTTGTTGTTGTTGTGGTGGTGGTGGTGGTGGTGGTTTGTGATGGTAATTTGGTACTTAAGATTCATGTTGTTGTTGTTGTTGTTATTACTGTTATTACTATTACTGTTGTTGCTGTTGTTGTTTTTGTTGTTGTTGTTATTTTTGTTATTGTTGTTGTTGTGGTGGTGGTGGTGGTGGTGGTGGTTTGTGATGGTAATTTGGTATTTAAGATTCATGTTGTTGTTGTTGTTATTACTGTTATTACTATTACTGTTGTTGCTGTTTTTTTTTTTTTGTTGTTGTTGTGGTGGTGGTGGTGGTGGTGGTGGTGTGATGTTGTTGTTTTGTTGTGTGATGATATTCAATAAAGGAAGTCCATGAGTGATGAAAATAAAGAAAAAAAAAGATGTGTTGAAAGTATTGACGAAATAAATAAAACTGGATATGTAAATTAACAAGCAAACTCAATAAATGTCAAAGAAGAACAAAGGCGTATTTATTTATTTTTTTTTTCAACACAGGAATGGCTAAAGTGGAAAATTGATCTACACATAAACACTTTTTTT
>NC_059285.1:4046621-4061621 GCF_017591435.1 Portunus trituberculatus
AAACACGTCATTGAAAGTCTTTGTGACATGAATTAGAAGCTTTTGAATGTAGTGGAGAGGTGGACATAGAAGAATTTAGACGGGTTGTCAACAGTGTTTCTTATTGTTAATGAAGAAATGTTGTTAATCCGTCACTAGAACCATAAAGAAAAAACCCCATCATTTAGAGCCTTTGTAAGTTGAATTAGTGGGAAGGTAGATAAAGAAAACATTTAGACAAGTTTTCAAGAGTGTTTACCCTGTTGATAGTGAGGAAATGTAGTTAATCCGTCACTAGAACCATAAAAACGTCATTGAATATCTTTGTACCATGATTTATAACCCTTTGAATGTATAGAGGGGAGGTGGACATAGATAACATTTAATCAGGTTCTAAAGAGTGTTAGCCCTGTTGATAGTGAAGCAATGTTGTTAACCCATCACTAAAACCATAAAAAAACATCATTAAAACCCTTTGTAAGTTGAATTAGTGGAAAGGTGGACAAAGGAAATATTAAGCCATGTTTGATAATGAAGAAATGTTAATCTGTTACTAGAACCATGAAAACAGCAATAAAAACCTTTGTAACTTGAACTAAAATCCTTTGAATATAATGGAAGTGCGAGGGGGGGGAGAGAGAGAGAGAGAGAGAGAGAGAGAGAGAGAGAGAGAGAGAGAGAGAGAGAGAGAGAGAGAGAGGTGCATATAGATAAAATTTAACCGGGTTCTCAAGGGTGTTTTTGTTAATAATGAAGAAATGTTGTTAATTCGTCACTAGAACCGTAAAAACAGCCATAAAACTTGTAACTTAAAACTAAAAATCCTTTGAATGTAAGAGGCACAATTTGAAAGAGAGGCCAAGTATATTCGAAAAATTTATCCGAGTTCTCAATAATGTTTCTCCTGTTGATAATGAAGAAAAGTTGCTCATTCGACACTAAACCATAAAAACAGCAATAAAACCCCTTGTAAATAGAATCAGAACCCTTTTAATACAGTGGAGGTGCGAGGAGAGGAGTTTCAGAGTATTATCGGAGTTGCGTGACTATCCTTGCTGCGTGAATGCGTGAGTCGTGACTTAACACAACACCTGCTTTGTGACATTGTAGCTTTGTGTGTGCTGTGGTACTGAAAAATAAATGAATAGAAACATGAGAGGTAGGGTAAGTACATTAGGTGTTTTATATATTTATTTTATTGGTTTATTTTGTGTAAGTGTGTCTTGTTGTCGTTGAAAGTGGAATAAAAGAAAATGAGAGGTAGGGTGAATATATTTGGTGTTTTTTTAGAGGTAAGGTAAAAAATATCGGGTGTTTTTTTGTATTTTGTCTATAGTTATATGTTGTTATTTTGTTTATTCGAGTTAAAAGTGGAAATAACTGGAGAATGGAAGGTAGGATTAATAATTTGCCCTCTTACCCTATTGTTTCTGTATCATCTACCTTAAATGGGAGGCTGGGTGAATGCATTTGCTGATTTGGAGAGGTAGGGTAAAAAAAATATATATATAGGGTGTATTTTGCATTTACTTGATTTGTTGTTATTTTGTTTATTCGTGTTAAAAAGAGGATGAAAACAGGAGAATGGAAGGTAGAATAAAATAATTTACATTTTTACTCTATTGTTTTTATGTACCTAAAATGTGCGTTCTTGTTGATTCGTCTTAATTCCTTCAGTACTGGGACGCATTTCTACCTTGAGCTTGGATATGATTAGACGATTTTACTTACATTGGGAAGGGTTTATGAGAAGACTAATGGCCAGTTTTCACTATTTTAATCCCCACATAAGTTTCTGAAGCTGTATAAAGTCATCAAATAGAAACCAGAATGAGTATGAAAACGCGGCACGGTACTGAAGGGGTGAAAAGTAAAATAACAGAAGAATGAAACCTGCGTGAAAATAATTTAGACACTTTCTTTTAGCGCATTTTCTTCACTAATATATCAAAAGACGAGCTTAACTTGTTTTTCTCACTTTTCTTTCTTTCATGACTCACACTTAAGCGCCAAAGGAACACGCCAACCATTAACCCATTAACCTTCACTCCCACTGCCGCATTGATCACACACAACACTGCTTGCGTGAAGGGGGGACGAGAGGGGGAGTGGGAGACGAAGGGGGAGGAGGGGAAAGGCAATGGGGGAAGAGGGAGGTGAGGGGGGAAGGATAGGGAGTGGAAAAGAACCTTGAAAAAGTACCGCTACTCATAAAACACCTCCACTACCACCACCACCACCACTACCACCACCTCCACCACCACCATCACCACCTCCACCACCTCCACCTCCACCTCCGCCACCACCACCACCACCACACGCCAACAGTGCCTTAATAGTCTAATGGCGCTCCCCTCACACTCACACACACACACACACACACACACACACACACACACACACACACACACTTTGATGTCGAGGGAAAAGACATAATTTAATATAATGTGCCGCAACAACTGGGTCATAAGGCGCCCCAAGTCATGTTTTTTTTTTTTATTCTTTTCTCTCTTTTTTTTCTAATTTAGTGATATACTGAAAGATGTAAAGACTGCGTGTCATGGAGGCGAGGCAGAGTAAAGGGAAACAAGAGAAAGAGGAGGAGGAGGGAAATGTAAAGATGTCAGGAGAAATAAATACAGATACTGAATGGAAATAAACACACATACAGAAATGAAATACATACAGATATAGAATGGAGATAGGTAAAGATACAGAATGGAAATAAACACACATACAGAAATTAAATACATACAGATATAGAATGGAGATAGGTAAAGATACAGAATGGAAATAGACACACATACAGAATGGAAATAATCACAAACTACTGAAGTATTATGATAGTTAAGATGAAAGTGAGATAAAAAAAAAAGAACGGAGATTAAAAAAGAGACGAAGGAAAAAGAAATAACGAAAAAAAGAAAGGAGAAGGAAAATAGAAAGAAAGAATGAAAGGAAAGGAGGATTAAAATAGACGATGGAAAAAGAAATAAGGAAATCCAAAGGAGAAGAAAAAAATAGAAAGGAAAGGAAAAGAGGACTAAGAAAAAACGACAAAAATGAAATAAAGAAAATCGAAGGAGAAGGAAAATGAAATGAAAGGAAAAGAGGATTACAAAAGATGATAGAGAAAGAAATAACGAAAAACAAAGAAGGAAAAAAAAGGAAAGGAGAAGGAAAGGAGAAGGAAGAAGAAGAAGAAGAAGAAAAGGAAGAAGAAGATGGCATTGTGGTGGTAATATCGACAACCCCGCGCTGGTCTATGTATGGGCTGTGTATGGGCTTATTCATTACCTTACGTGACAGGGGTATAGAGGCTGCCTTGTGTGTTTAGGCCAACTTGTCGATACAGCTGAAGAAAACAATTGCCTCCTCCTCCTCCTCCTCCTCCTCTCCTCCTCCATCTTCTCTTCCCTTTTTCCTTTTTTATCTTCCTCCTTTTTCTGTCATAGTAAAGAAAATAATTGCTTCTTTACCCCTCCTCCTCCTCCTCCTCCTCCTCCTCCTCCTCCTCCTCCTCCTGCTCCTCTTCTTCTTCTTCTTCTTCTTCTCTTCCTCCTTTTTTCCTTCCTCTTTCTTCTATTATGGTGAAGAAAACGTTTGCTTACTTCTCCTTCTCCTTCTCCTCCTCCTCCTCCTCCTCCTCCTCTTCCTTCTCTTCCACTTTTCCATTTCTTATCTTCCTCCTCTCTTCTATTATACCAAAATTGAGAGAGAGAGAGAGAGAGAGAGAGAGAGAGAGAGAGAGAGAGAGAGAGAGAGAGAGAGAGAGAGAGAGAGAGAGTTTCCATGTACCCAGTCACCTTACGTTTCCTACCTGTTTACCCTCCTCTCCTCTCCCTCTCCCTCTCCTCTCTCTCTCTCTCTCTCTCTCTCTCTCCTACCTTCTCAAACTCAGCCAGGTGTGAATGGTGCCTCAGGTGTGAATACAAGACATTCTTCTCACTCTCTCACTCTCACACACTCTCACAAACACAAAAGAAACATAATTTTTGGGGGGACAGTAAACTTCACAATATATTTTTCAGGGTACAAAATGAAATAAGGAAGAAAGAGACAGAGAAAGAGAAAGAGAGAGAGAGAGAGAGAGAGAGAGAGAGAGAGAGAGAGAGAGAGAGAGAGAGTGTAGGAGGTTGACAATAAACTCCACAATATATTTTTTTTCAGGGTACAAAATGAAATAAGGAAGAAAGAGACAGAGAAAGAGAAAGAGAGAGAGAGAGAGAGAGAGAGAGAGAGAGAGAGAGAGAGAGAGAGAGAGAGAGAGAGAGAGTAGGCAGATCGAAAGTAAAAAAAAATGATACAATAATGATAAAGAAGAAAAGCTGAGAAAAAGAATGGAAAAGAAAAAACGAGAGAAAAAAAATGTAAAGAAAGAAGATGATGAAGAGGAAAATAGGAAGAAGAGAAGATAGTGACAATGATAAAAATAATAAAAAAAAAAAACCGTAAGATTATGGAAAGTCAGGAAAACAAACATGAGATATAACGAATAAAGGAGAATAGAATGGAATACAAGAGAGAGAGAGAGAGAGAGAGAGAGAGAGAGACGAAAGAGAGAAGAGAGAACTAAAGTAAATAGCGTGCGAGAGTGAAATGGAGAAGGAATAGCAGGTATAAGTACATTGGTTTTAGTCGATTAGCGTTGCATCTTTCACTCTTTCTCTTTCTCTTCTCTTCTCTCTTTCCTAAATCTTGAAATCAATTACGTGAAGACACTCAATTTACTTTATTTCCTTTCCTTTCTTTTTTTCAACATGAGAAATAACGAATAAAGGAGAACAGAATGGAATACACGAGAGAAGAGAGAAAAGAGAGAGAGAGAAGAGAGAAAAGAGAGAGAAATGAGAAGATAGAGATGAAAGGAATAGTGTACAAGAGTGAAATCTTCCAAAATTCACGAGGGTGGAAAGGAATAAGAGGAAAGATAAAGAAAATATAAAACAAGGGAATATGGAAATGATAAAAAAAAAAAACTAAGAACAAATGATGAATAAAGATAGAGGAAAAGAAAATTACATGATAGGAAGGGAGAGAGAAAGAAGAAGAAGAAGAAGAAGAAGAAGAAGAAGAAGAAGATAAAATGTACAGTACAGTAGCAAAGAAAGACTGGAGACAGGAGAGAAAAGAAGAAAAGATACAAAAAAAAAAGAAGAAACAAGAAGAAACACTGAAGGAAACGAAAAAAAAAAAAAGATAAGGAAATGACAAAGAAAAAAGCTGAAGAAGGAATAAACAAAAGAATGAAACAAAAAGGAAGGTAAAGAAAGATGATAAAGAGGAAAACATGAAAAGAAGATGGTGACAATGATAGAAATAATAATGACGTAAGAAGATTATGGGAAGTAAGGAAAACAAACAAGGGACACAACGAGTGACCTTAACAAAGAAAGGAGGAAAAATGAATACAAACGTTACAAAAAAAAAAAAAAAAACGATATGAGGAAAAAAAAAATGAGAAGAAACGCCGAAAGGAAGATTAACGTGAAGAGATAATGAAAACGAGAGAGAGAGAGAGAGAGAGAGAGAGAGAGAGAGAGAGAGAGAGAGAGAGAGAGAGAGAGAGAGAGAGAGAGAGAGAGAGAGAGAGAGAGAGAGAGAATATACGAATAAAATAACAAACGAAAAGTAAATTAAGGAATGAGATGGAAAAAGATGATAATAGTGTAATAATAATAATAATAATAATAATAATAATAATAATAATAATAAAATTCGTCCATTTAAAGTAATATGCGAGCCTTTGAAATTTAGTAAACTTTTAAAACGTGTGTATGTGTGTGTGTGTGTGTGTGTGTGTGTGTGTGTGTGTGTGTGTGTGTGTGTGTATGTGTGTGTGTGTGTATGGGATCGTCACTCATATACACAGGACACCTAAGTACAAACAAACGAAAACACATACAGGACAAAAATAAATAAATAAATAAATAAATGAAATAAATAAATTAATTAATAAATGAACAAAATATATATAACAAATAATAAAAACGCACTATTGGTAACTATCTCTGCCCATTTGTGTGTACCATCAAGGTCACAGTGTTTGTTAGTTTGTTGGTTAAAGACTGTTTTTTATCGGGATATTGCTCTCTCTCTCTCTCTCTCTCTCTCTCTCTCTCTCTCTCTCTCTCTCTCTCTCTCACTGACTCCACCCTTTTTAAGTACATCTTCTCCTTATCTCCATCTCTCTCGCTTCTGTTCTCCCTCCTCCACTACTCCTCCACTCCATTATCCCTCTCCTCCTCCTCCTCCTCTTCCTACTCTTCTATTATTCTTCCATACCCCCAACCATTAACAACGCCACGCCCTACATCTTCTCCCCTCTAATCCCCCAACATTGCCCTTCCTTACTTCTCCTCCTCCTCCTCCTCCTCCTCCACAAGGCTACACAGCATCCACACCCTTCCCTGCTGTTTATTCATCCACATTCTCTTACCTCTTATTAATTTTCTTGATATGGTAAGTCTTGTGTTTTCCCCTCTTTTTTCACTCTTTTCAATCTTATTTCGATTTTATTTTTCTTCTCTTTCTCTTTCGTCTCATCTCTATTTTTCTATTTATCTTCTTCATTTTCTTTTCATTTTCTTTTCTTTTCTTTTTTTATTTCTTTTCCTTGTTTGCTTTTCTCTCTTTCATTTCTCCTTTTCATGATTTTTAACTTCATTTTTATTTTTTTGTTTTCTCTCTGTCTGTCTGTCTGTCTGTCTGTCTGTCTGTCTGTCTCTGTCTGTCTCTCTCTCTCTCTCTCTCTCTCTCTCTCTCTCTCTCTCTCTCTCTCTCTCTCTCTCTCTCTCTCTCTCTCTTTTCCTCTGTTTCTTATTCTGCTCTGTTCCTCCTCCCTTCATCTCTCCTTTTTTCATTATTCCTTTCTACTTTCCTCTCTTCACTTTGCTCCTCTTTCATCTTCCCCTCTTTGCGAGTTCATATTCCTCCTCATTTCTACTGCAATCTCTCTCTCTCTCTCTCTCTCTCTCTGGAGTATATTCACCCTCTCAACACACACATTCTCCTCTTTTATCTTCTTCACTGCTTTCAAATTTCGTTTCTAAAAATATTATGTAAAAAGATGATGAAAAATGAAACAAGAAACTCACCTCTCAGAACACCTCACCTTGTACAAGAATAAGGCATCGGAACACCTGTAAAAGGATCGAAAGCGTCTTAATCAAAGGTACCAGGGCAGGTGTTGAGGGAAATTTGTTTAGGTGTTTGTGTGTGTGTGTGTGTGTGTGTGTGTGTGTGTGTGTGTGTGTGTGTGTGTGTGTGTGTGTTATATTATGTTTGATTTGCTAGTTTTGAGTATTTCTGTCATAAGTGTTAGTGATTTTGAGTTCTGTTATGTATATAGGTAAGTTCATTATTTTCTTCTTGCTGTGTTCCTTCTGATTCTTGTTTCAGATTTTTTTTTCTTCCTCTTTTTCATTTCTTCTATTCTCTATTTTATATTTACATCTTTCCTCCTCCTGCTTCTACTATTACCATCAACACTCCTACTACTAATATAATTACTACTACTACTACAACTACTACTACTACTACTACTACTACTACTACTACTACTACTACCACTACAACTACTACTACACATGCACACACTAAATACTTAAATAAATGAATGAATGAATGCTTAAACGAATAAAGATGGAAAGTGATAAATAACTTTTTGACTTAATATTGTAAAAACCACACACACACACACACACACACACACACACACACACACACACACACACACACACACACACACACACAGCAAGAGAGGAGAGGAGAGGAGAGAGAGAGAGAGAGAGAGAGAGAGAGAGAGAGAGAGAGAGAGAGAGAGAGAGAGAGAGAGAGAGAGAGAGAGAGAGAGAGAGAGAGAGGAGGCAGCAGCAACAGGATGCGACTGAGATGAAAGCTTATCTTTAATCTCTCTCTCTCTCTCTCTCTCTCTCTCCAATTATGCCACAGTACCCATAACCACACCCCTACACATCCATACACACCCCTATATATTCCTCGCACACTGGTACACCTTCCCTTCACCATAATACAACCCTACACATTCTCTAAAACCTTCCACACACACACACACACACACACACACACACACACACACACCTACTACCCTTACATACCTACACATCCCTATACCACACTTTTATACACCTCTTAGACATACTCATACATATTCACATCCTTCCTATATCCATCTACACTCTTCACATCTCTACTTACCCAAAAACACTCGTTATAAAAAAATTCCAGACACATTCGCACAGCCTTACCATTCTCTTACATACCTGCACATCCAAATACCAAACTTTCTACACACCTTACACCCACTCATACATCTTTACAATCTATCTATATGCATCTACACCTCTTCACATCTCTACTCACTCATAAAGCCTTCCAGACACATCTGCATACACCTCACAAGACCCTTTCATACCTGCACATCCAAATACCAAACTTTCTATACACCTTACACTCACTCATACATCTTCACAATCTTTCTATATCCATCTACACCTCTTCACATCTCTGCCTACTCAAAAATACTAGTTATAAAACCTTCAAGGCAGTTTTTAAGACAGTTTTTCCTTTTCATAAACTAAAAATCTTGCCAATCTATCCTCAGAACCGACAAAAAAAAACACTCTTAAAAACACGAGTACCTTCAACTGGACCCTTTGGAAAGCAATGATGGTGAGAGAGCAAAGAGTTTCAGAGTACAGGCCTATATCTCTTCTCCGCCTTCTCCATTCACTACCTTCCTCCCTCCCAGCATGCGTCCCTTCAGCCCAGCCCCACAGCACGTCACAATGCACAATGGCACCACCCAATCAGCTGCAGTGGAAAAATAGACTAATTACTGTTAAACAAAAAGTGTCCTTGATAGGTAATGAGTGTTGATGGGTTGGTTGTTTGGCGCTGGACTGACTGTATCTCTCTCTCTCTCTCTCTCTCTCTCTCTCTCTCTCTCTCTCTCTCTCTCTCTGTTCTGTTTTTTTTTTTTTTTTTCTTTTTTCGGTTTAGTTTATTTTTTTCTCTCTGTTTTACTTCTGTCTCTCTCTCTCTCTCTCTCTCTCTCTCTCTCTCTCTCTCTCTTTCTCTCAGAAAATAAAACACTGATAAAATATTAATTTAAAAAAAGCGAAGAAAACCAAGAGAGAGAGAGAGAGAGAGAGAGAGAGAGAGAGAGAGAGAGAGAGAGAGAGAGAGAGAGAGAGAGAGAGAGAGAGAGAGAGGGGTTAATGATGCACAGGTGGAATCTTTTTAATCACCTGTAACGCAAGAATTTGTTGAGTATTCCCAGGATTAATTAGTCTAAGGGGGGAAGGGGAGAGGGGAAGGAGAGGCCGAGAGGGGAGGGGAAACGGGGGAGGGGAAAGGATGGGAAGGGAGAATGAGAAGGGAGGGATAAGGGAGGGAAGTGTGGGAGTGAAGGGAGGGAAGGGAAGGACGGGGAACGGAGGTGGAAGTGAGGGGAAAGAGGGGAAGAGGGGAGTGAGGGGAGGAGGAACTTAGAAGAGAAGAGGAGAGGGAGAGGGAAACGGGGAGATATGTAGGGGAGGAACAGGAGGTGGTGGGTGGAGAGAAGGATAGCGGAGAGGGGAAGAGAAAGGGGAAGGGGGAGAGGAGGGGGAGTGGGGAAGGGGAAGAGGAGGGGGGAGGGAAAGTGAGGGGAAATTATGGACTTGTTGATTGCTTTCCTTTTATTCTTTATTTCTTCTTTTTTTTCTGTCTGTCTGTCTGTCTGTCTGTTTGTTTGTCTGTCTGTTTGTCTGTCTGTCTGTCTGTCTGTCTTTCTCTCATTCCTATGTTTTTTTCTCGTTATTTCATTCATTACACTTCTTTTTTTCTTTCTTTTTCTT
The DNA here is from genome assembly GCF_017591435.1 of Portunus trituberculatus. Classification (NCBI taxonomy): domain Eukaryota; kingdom Metazoa; phylum Arthropoda; class Malacostraca; order Decapoda; family Portunidae; genus Portunus; species Portunus trituberculatus. Next base: position 4,056,464 of record NC_059285.1, read on the forward strand.
TTTTTTTGTGTCTATTTTTCTTTCACCTCTCTCTCTCTCTCTCTCTCTCTCTCTCTCTCTCTCTCTCTCTCTCTCTCTCTCTCTCTCTCTCTGCCTTACTGGGTCGACCAACAAACAACTACATGGTATGAATAAATTATTTTCAGCTTTCTGTTTTGTCCGCCACCAAAACCACCACCACCACCACCACCACCACTACCACTACCACCACCCCCACTACCACCAGTACCAAGACCACCACCAACCACACCACCACCACCACCATCACCACTACCACTAACATCACTGATATCACTGGTATGATTTTTATTATTACTACCACCACTATGTCTTCTACAACTACTACTACTACTACTACTATTACTACTACTACTACGACTGCTACTGCTACTGCTATTGTCGTGACTAGAATTATTACCTCTATCATTACTATATTTTTTTCAGCATCGTCATTATCGTCTCCTTTTACTTCTACTATCTTACTACTACTACTACTACTACTACTACTACTACTATTACTACTATTATTATAACGCAAGCACTACTATTACCACTACAACAATTTCTCCTGTTGTTAGTACTACTACTACTACTACCATCACCACTACTACTACTACTACTACTACTACTACTACAAAAAAACTTATTATTCTTCCGCCTACTACTACTACCATAAAAAGGGACAACTATTTCCTCCTCCTCCTCCTCCTCCTCCTCCTCCTCCTCCTCCTACTACCTACTACTACTACTACTACTACAACTGACAATAAGAAAAATAGGTCCCCAAGACGTGTGTGCATGAAGGCCGAACGAATATGCAACACTGAGGAGGAGGAGGAGGAGGAGGAGGAGGAGGAGGAGGAGGAGGAGGAGGAGGAGGAGGAGGAGGAGGAGGAGGAGGAGAAGCCCAGCAAACAACATCGTCTTGGCATATTAAGGACGCCACGTACTCTCTCTCTCTCTCTCTCTCTCTCTGTCCTTGGCTCGTCCTTGAGTAAACACGCTGACTAGATGAACGCTGGTCAGAGGTAACGCGAGGCAGATGGAAGATAATGAAGAGTAATAAATAAATGGATAGAGAAAAAAAGTAAATAGATCCTTACTGGTGGATCACTTGAGGCAAAAGAGAAAATAAATGAATGAATAACTAGACAGAATAAATGAAAGACGACACGAGAGATGAAAGAAGTGAAGAATTTGAGTTTCATTTTCCTTTGTCAATCCGGCTAACTACATAACAAGGCAAATAAGTAAAGTATGTTATCACTCAGCCACTCAGTCAGCCAGTCAGCCAAGTAGTCAGTCAGATAGCCAGTTTTGGAAATCATAAGTTTAACAAGCAGCAGATAAGTCAGTCAACCAGTCAGTAAATAAGGTAGTAAGACAGCCAATCAGTCGGTAAGTTTAGTCAGTCAGGTGTAGAAAAATAGGTAGTCAAAGTTAGCTTGTCAGTTCAGTCAGTCAGTCAGTCAGTCAGTCAGTCAGTCAGTCAGTCAGTGGTATTTGAAATCTTCCCCTATAGAATTACTCATTAGTAACAGGTAGGAGTAAAGATGAAGGGGGTAGTAGTAGTAGTAGTAGTAGTAGTAGTAGTAGTAGTAGTAGTAGTAGTAGTAGTAGTAGTAGTAGTAAGTCACATTACGTTTGGACCTTCCCATCATTTACAAGGCTATCCATATTCCTTTATTTCATTTACTTTTCTACCTATATTCATTACAGCTGTCTCTTTTCAGATTACATGTTTCTTTTACTGCTAGAATATGTAATGTGGGTTGTTGTGAGGTTTCCCTTTCTCTTTGTCTGTCTGTCTGTCTGGCTGTTTATCTGTTTGTCTGTTTTTCACATAATACGCATGATCGTTGAATATTTACTTTTACTACGCTTTTTCACGAGCCAACCTGCTATCGTTATTCCTTGCCACCTTTACTTGCCACGCGGCCATCCAGTATTCATTAACCTGCGTGGCGAGACCCGGCCAGGTGTGCTCAAGTGACGGAGGTGTTCACGGGTTTACTGCGACATCTTCTGATTAGTTCAGATTAAGTTAGTGGAGGAGGTTTGGTGAAGTTATGACTCAGTATTCAGAAATGTTTTGCTCTCTCACCACGATTTATTTCCAAGGCCACAAGGATGATTAGCAGGGTTTTCAAGTGTTTCTCCTGTTAATAGTATAGAAATTTTGTCAATCTGCCTCTAGAACCGTAAAAACACTTTAAAAGAAGCTCGTGTAAATCTAAATAGTCTTTTGAAATAGCGGAGGTGAAGCACAGTAGGGTTTGAGAAGACGAGCCTAGGTTGATTTGGGTTAATTTGATGATACAGTAAGTTAAAGTTAGGTTAGGTTAGGTTGGGTAAGGTGAGGTTGGAGTGGGGTGGAGCAGTTAAAATTTAGTTAGGTAAGTAAGGTTAGGTTAGGTTAGGTTGAGCTGGGTTTAGTTGAGTTGGCTTATGTTGAGAATACAGTAAAATAGGCTTAGTTAAGTTAGATTAGATTAGGTTACAGTGGGGTAGGTTTGGTGCGGCTAGATTGGGTTGGGTTGAGGATGCAGTAAGGCAGGTTAAGTTACGTTGGGTAAGGTTAAGTTAGAGAGCGGTAGGGTAGATTAAGTAAGATTAGGATTAGATTGGGTTGGCTTCGTTTGGTTTGGTTTAACTGGGTTGAGGTTACACTAAGGTAGGTTTTATTAGTTCAGATAATAAAATAAATAAAGAAAGAAAAATAAAGAAAGAAAGAACTCGAAATTTGAACATATTAGTAAATAAATAAATGATCACGGAACAGAAAAATTGCTTGTAAAAAAACAGAAAAAAAAACCGCAGTGAAAATTTACACAGAAGGAACTGAATGCTGAGGAAGAAGGAAGAAAAGAAGGAAAAGAGAGGAAGGACTTACAAATTACTCGCAAAATAGATAAAATGAAAAAAAATATATAACGAAAAAATGATTTACATAGAAAGAAAGAAAGAAATATTTTGTACACAATAGGGAACTTATAAAGAACAAATAAATAAACAACTAAACAAATAAATCTTAAAACAAGAACAAACAAAAGACTAAGGAAAACAACAAATTTAAACACCATTACAAAACCACACACGGACAGAAGTAACCACCATTATGAACTTCACACTGAGACAACCACCACCACCACCACTACCACCACCATCACCACCACCACCACCACCACCAACACTACCAACACTACCACCCCCATCACCACCACCAGCACCACCTACCACCACCATCATCACCACCACCACCAACACCATCACAACACCACTATCCCCACCACCGCCACCACAACACCACTATCCCCACCACCACCACCACCACCACCACCACAACACCACTATCCCCACTATCCCCACCACCACCACCACCACCACCACCACCCAACAAGTAAACAAGAGAGCAAGTCAATTTATGAACCACAGAACACAACACAAAACAAGACCTGTCAGAAAACAAGCAACTCAAGGATAATAAAACGATGGTAACACTCACCAAGGCACAACACACCCACGCAAGGCAACACAAGACGCAACAACACCGAAGCAACACGTGAGGTCCATCTGGATAAGCTTATTTGTCTTAAACGTCCTGGAAGTTATATTTTCGTGGCGCCAATGATGGACTAAACAGGTGGTGGTGGTGGTGGTGGTGGTGGTGGTGGTGGTGTGGTTTTATGATTAATGTATAAAGAAAAGTATTGTAGAAATTAATGAACAAAATAGATGATAAAGATGATGCCTAGAAGAAGAAGAAGAAGAAAAAAGACAAAAAAGAAGAACAACAACAACTACAGCAACAACAACATTAATAAAAAACAACGATAAGAAGAAGAAGAAGAAGAAGAAGAAGAAGAAGAAGAAGAAATAAAACCAGTATAAAATGCAATAACAAGAAAAAGACGACCCCAACAAAAAGAAAGAAAGGAGACACAAAGACAAATATAAAAAAGCAAACAAATAAGAAAAGCAGAAGACAAAGGATGTGAATAGGAAAAAAAAATCATGAGAAAAAAAAAATAATGAAATCACAGAGAAGAGAACAGGATATGGAAATTTAATGTGGCAACTATTTATTTATTTTCTTTATTTATTCTCTATTTTATTTTCTATATGTTAAACCTAGTACGACAATTTAGTTTCCTGTTATTTTATTTTTCTTTTCAGTTAGACAATGCTTTTTTTTTTATTTTTCGTGGCGACAAGAATGCAAGTAAAAAAAAATAAATAAATAAAAATAAACGAAATGACTCAGGCTGACAAATGACGTAAAGGGTTAATTTGTTGACTGAGAGAACAAAGACACTCGTTATTTTGTTTCCTTCCTTTATGAATACGTATAACAAAATATCATCTCTCTCTCTCTCTTTCTTAATTTGCATCTTCCCTTCCTTTTCTATATTTCTTCTAATTCATTTACCTGTCTTTCCTTATCTTTTATATACCTGTCATTCCTCTCTCTCTCTCTCTCTCTCTCTCTCTCTCTCTCTCTCTCTCTCTCTCTCTCTCTCTCTCTCTCTCTCTATCCACACATACCAACCAGTCTTTAATTTACATTCCTGCGTCAGTTTGGTTACCTCACAGGGTAGAGAGACACGACTACAATAAATAAATGAATAAATAAATAAATAAATAAATAAATAAACAAATAAATATGCATGTCAACCAAGCCACAAGTGCATAAATGAATGAATGTATTGTGAAGTGCGCGAATGAACAGATAAATAACTAAATAAAAGTGATCTTCTTCCTATTTCTCATCTTTCTATCTTTTAGGGAAATTACTCTTTTTCTTCTTCTTCTTCTTCTTCTTCTTCTTCTTCTTCTTCTTATTATTATTTTTTTGCTTACTTTATTTCACGAGTCTTTCCTTTAACAATCCGAAAACTTCCCTTACAAAGAATATGAAAACTTCCTCGCAAGAATAATAATAATAATAATAATAATAATAATAAGAAGAAGAAGAAGAAGAAGAAGAAGATAAAGGAAAAGGAAGAGGAAAAAAAGGAAAGACAGACAGACATAAATAAAAAAAAGAAAGAAGGAAAGAAAGAGACAGAAAAAAGAAAGAAAAAAAAAAGCAGAATAGCAGAATAAAACAGACACAATCAAACACTAAAGAACGAAACATGGAAATAAAAAAAAACAC
>NC_059285.1:4071621-4074121 GCF_017591435.1 Portunus trituberculatus
TGCTAAAGGTTAAAGAGGAAGGAGGAGGAGGAGGAGGAGGAGGAGGAGGAGGAGGAGGAGGAGGAGGAGGAGGAGGAGGAACCACAGAATGAATAAATAAACACACCTGAAAGAACATAATTAAAAGGTTACCTGTCAATATTTCAACTCAGGTAAACACACACACACACACACACACACACACACACACACACACACACACACACACACACACACACACACACACAGGAAGGGATGTTGAATCGTTTTAGTTCTTCTCTCTCTCTCTCTCTCTCTCTCTCTCTCTTAACATCGCACTGCTTCACTGACCTTTTGAGAGAGAGAGAGAGAGAGAGAGAGAGAGAGAGAGAGAGAGAGAGAGAGAGAGAGAGAGAGAGAGAGAGAGAGAGAGAGAGGTTGGGGTTTTCATTATTTTTCTTTCATTTACTTTCCTTCTCTTCCTCCTCCTCTCCTCCTCCTTTTCCTCCTCCTCTTCTCTCGGCGTTTGCACAGAGGAACAGGAAGAATAATCGTCACGCTGCACAAATACTGGAGAGAGAGAGAGAGAGAGAGAGAGAGAGAGAGAGAGAGAGAGAGAGAGAGAGAGAGAGAGAGAGAGAGAGAGAGAGAGAGAGAGAGAGAGAGAGAGAGAGAATTTTGAAGTTATATATTTTGCCTGTAGTACATTTTTCCCTCCTTTTATGTTTTTCGATCTTGCTAAACAACAACAGCAACAACAACAACAACAACAACAACTAACTACTACTACTACTACTACTACTACTACTACTACCACCACTACCACTAGAACAGTAACCAAAGGAATAACAGCAGAAGACAGAGAGAGATCATGCACTGTGGCGCCTGACAAAGTGAGAGAAGCACGCAAGTTACTGAAGAAGAGCAGTGGTGGTGATGGTGGTGATGGTGGTGTGAAAGGTTGTGTCGAGTGCACAGATGGTGGTATTGTGTCCTGAAGATACAGTGAGAGAGAGAGTTTAAATGCTTGGCTTGACTATTGGAACCTTTAACCCTCTTCAGTACTAAGACACGTTTTCATCTTCATTGTGGTTACTATTTGGTGATTCTATACAGCTTCAGGAACTTATATGGGGGTTTAAATATTGAAGACTCTGGCCATTAACCTTCTGACTTCCATAGACCCTTTCTAATGTCAATAAAAAGGGTCTAATCACACCCAAAAGTCACGATAAAATTGCGTCCCTGTACTGAAGAGGATTGAATGCTCTTTAAATTAGCTTTCTTTCGCTTCCCCCTCCCTTCTTTCATACCAGAAGTAATGGTAATAGATACACAGATAAAGAAATACATAAAATAGAATGGTACCAGTGCACTTACACACACACACACACACACACCAATATCAAATCACATTCATTTAATATCTGATGAAAAGAAATAAAGAAAATAAAAACACAGAAAACAAGAAAATATAAAGTAAAAAGTCTCCAGCGAGAAACAAAAATCTATACATACACCAACAATTTTTTCATCATCTGTATTCAATTTACATTCAATCAACACGAGAGCTGAGGCCTACTGGGAGAGAGGGAGAGAGAAGGAGAGTGATAGTGAGAGGGAGAGGGAGAGGGAGAGGGAACGGGAGGAGGAAAGGGAGAAATTGAATGGAAAAAGGTGACGCAAGGGAGAGATAGAGCGGGAGATGATGAAAGAGAGAGAGAGAGAGAGAGAGAGAGAGAGAGAGAGAGAGAGAGAGAGAGAGAGAGAGAGAGAGAGAGAGAGAGAGAGAGAGAGAGAGAGAGAGAGAGAGAGAGAGAGAGAGAGAGAGAGAGAGAGAGAGAGAGAGAGAGAGAGAGCATATGGAAATGAGAGCAGCTACAAGAAAGATACAACTAAAAAGAAGAAAAAAAGAAAAAAACACTAAGCCTACACGTGGCAGTCTCTGTATGAACCTATCTCCCTATTTCCATCTATCACCCCCGTCCATATATTTGTCCAATCTTTCAAAGCTCTATTGACTCACCACTAACATGATTACTGAGACCGTTCCATTGATTAACCACTCTATTCCAGATCCACTTCCTTCCTATTTCTTTCTTAAACTTAATTTTTTCCGGCTTGGAGTCATTGTATATGGTTCTATCCTGGCTATCTATCCTAAGAACTTTCCTTCTGTCCCTTTTGCTATGACCTCTTGCCGTTTACCGAGGTGCCACATCCACCTGGACTTGGACATCCATGGAGCGCCACCTGTCTCCCCAACACTCACCCTAGTTATGTGATCCCTCCCTCATGATCCTTCCCCTCTTAGCAATCTTACCCCAAACATCTCCTTTCACTACACACACACTATTCTCACCCACCACTTCTAAATTGTTTCACCAAAATCCATAAAAGAGAATGACCAACACTCAGTAAGGAAAGCCTGAAGATCGCCATTAGAGCGGCCCTTGATGGAAGCCGTACTGGCGATGAGACAAGGTTGTGAAGTGATATATGTGTAAGAATCTTCCTGTTGAGAATAGATTGAAGACTGTTA
>NC_059285.1:4089121-4091621 GCF_017591435.1 Portunus trituberculatus
ATAAACAAAAAAATAAACAACAAACTACACCCAACATTTGTGAAAGCCACCACCACAACCACCACCACCACCACCACCACCACAACCACAACCACTACCACCACAACAACAACAATATACCACAACAATGACCACCACATACCAACACACACACAAACACACACACACACACACTCCCGTACCTTAACGCATCCTCTCTCTCTCTCTCTCTCTACTACGTGATGAAAAAACCCCACGTGGAGCAGAGTGCCATCCTCTCTGCGTACGTGCTGGCCCTCACACACACACACACACATGCGCACACACACACACACACACACACACACACACACACACACACCTTGGCACTCTTCTCCTCGTCCTTGTTACGCAAACGGCAAACGGGACGACCAGGGACGAAGGGTGCCACGTGGAGGAGGAAGAGGAGGAGGAGGAGGAGGAGGAGGAGGAGGCCACGTGTCAATGATTCCGACCTCAATGAACGTTTCCGCTCTCTCTCTCTCTCTCTCTCTCTCTCTCTCTCTCTCTCTCTCTCTTGTTGAACATTTTACAATCTTCCTGAATTGTTGCTTGTTACTTGCTACTGTTTTTATTTATTTATTTTCTTGCTTTATTCATTGTCTCCTTTTCCTCTTTTTCCTCCTCCTCCTCCTCCTCCTCCTCCTCCTCCTCTTCCCTCTTCTTTATTTTTCTTCCTCACTGCTCTAATTATTTTTTTGCTTTTCTTATCTATAACTTATCTCTATATATATATTTTTTACTTTCCGTATTTCCATCTACATGTTTGTCTTTTTCTCTCTCTCTCTTTCTCTCTATATTTTTCTTCGCCCTTTCTTCTTTCCATCTACTTCTATTTCCCTATTTTTTTTTTTCTCGGTGTGCCTTTTTCCTATCGACATGTTTTCTTTTTTTTCTCTCTCTCTCTCTTTCTCTCTCTCTCTCTCTCTCTCTCTCTCTCTCTCTCTTTCTCTCTCTATATATTTTCTTCGCCCTTCTCCTTTTCATCTACTTTAATTTTTTTTCTATTTTTTCCTGTATACTTTTTTTTTTTTTTCTCTCTCTCTCTCTCTCTCTCTCTTTCTCTCTTTCCTATATTTTTCTTCTTCCTTCTAGTTTTATTTCTATTTCTACTTTTCTTATCTATTTTCCTGTGTATCCTTTCTTTACCGGTCTGATGTTACTTCTTGTTTCTTATTTGTTATACACTTCTTCCTTTTCGTCTTCCTTTTCCACTTCTTCTTACTCGCATCTTCCTCCTTTCCTAATCTGTATTTCTGTTCTATTCCTGTCTTCTGTATCTTGTTCTCCTCCTCCTCCTCCTCCTCCTCCTCCTCCTCCTCCTCCTCCCTTTCTGATCAGCTTCTCCTTGTAAGCTCTTGTAGTCAATCTTCATTTCCTTATCTCTCTCTCTCTCTCTCTCTCTCTCTCTCGTTTATCTCCCTAAACCCTAGATTACCATGACATACACGTGGGAGACATAGAGAGAGAGAGAGAGAGAGAGAGAGAGAGAGAGAGAGTCATAATTTGTGTTATTTCTACAGTTATATATCTATCTGTCTGTCTATTAATCTCTTTATGTATGAGCTTATGTTTTTGGTCTGTCTGTCTGTTTGTCTGTCTGCCTATCTGTCTGTCTGTTTGTTTGTCTGTCTGTCTTTATCTGTGTACGCGTCTGTGAGTCTAGCGTCTGTCTGATCACCCAATTGCAAAGCTGTCTATTAATCTCCCACCCCTTCTCTCTCTCTCTCTCTCTCTCTCTCTCTCTCTCTCTCTCTCTCTCTCTCTTGCTCCCATTTCTATTTGCACATTCAAGTACCCTATACCCCACGTGTCACACACACACACACACACACACACACACACACACACACACACACACACACAGGTTACGTGGCACGCAATATAACGCTGCCTCGTGTCTCGTGTTCATCCCTCCCCCACCACCACCACCACCACAACCACCATCATCTCTCCCACTCACTCTCTCTCTCTCTCTCTCTCTCTCTCTCTCTCTCTCTCTCTCCACAAACCGCTGTGAACGTGACATAATACAAAGCTTGCACACACACACACACACACACACACACACACACACACACACACACACACACACACGCACACACACACACGTGCATACCGTTCCTTCGTGAGAAATAATGATAAATACAGATTAGATAAATATGTCCTTTCTCTCTCTCTCTCTCTCTCTCTCTCTCTCTCTCTCTCTCTCTCAAACGTGCGAAACTTGTCATTGAGAGAGAGAGAGAGAGAGAGAGAGAGAGAGAGAGAGAGAGAGAGAGAGAGAGAGAGAGAGAGAGAGAGAGAGGTGGTGAGGATAGGGTAAAGGAGGAAGCGAGGAAAGGGTTACAAAAGGGTGCCGGGTGAGGGTGTGGGAAGATGAGAAGGAGAGAGGAGGAGGAGGAGGAGGAGGAGGAGGAGGAGGAGGAGGAGGAGGAGGAGGAGGAGGAGATAGGGAGACTGTCATGGTGTGTGTACAGGT
>NC_059285.1:4106621-4114121 GCF_017591435.1 Portunus trituberculatus
TATTTGCACATCTGTCTGTTAGTCTGACTGTCTGTCTATCTCTGTATCTGTGCGTCTGTTTATTTCTATGTCTGTCTCTCTGTTTATTTCTTTCTGTCTGTCCGTCTGTCTGTCACTCACCACGAGGGAAACAAAGAGGAGGAGGAGGAGGAGGAGGAGGAGGAGGAGGAGGAGGAGGAGGAGAAAGAAGAAGAAAAAGAAGAAAAAGAACAAGAACAACAAACAACAACAACAACAACAACAACAACAACAACAACAACAACAACAACAACAACAACAAGAAGAGGAGGAGGAGGAGGAGGAGGTAATGAAGCCTTCTCAGGAGTCTTGCAAGCAGGACAAACTTTGGGAGTCGAGAAGTTGTTGAAGAAGTATATGCACACACAAACACGAGGATTAATTAACAGGTGCAGCCTTCTGAGGGGCGGCGCAGAGGGTAGGGCACGGGTGAGGAGATGTGGCTCTACCTGGGACAAGGCGTGGAAGTGACGTGTGCACCTGGGGAAACTGACACACCTGAGGGAGGGATGGAGGGAGGTGGGGTGGGAGTTCATGTGTTAGTAAGCTTGTTGGTAAGTGAATAAATAAGATAGATGGATGAATAAAGTGAAAGAAATTAAAGGCTTTATATTGATTGGGGTAGAAATTGATGTGTTTGTAAGGTCAGTGAAGATACATAGGTGAAAAAAAATTACATAAGTGAATAAAATAAAGTGACAGATCAAAGGGTTTATCAGGTAGAAATTGGTGTGTTTGTAAGGTCACTAATACAAATAAGGGAAGAAAATCCGATAAGTGGATAAATGAAGTGAAGGAAAAGCAAGGTATGACAGTAATTGGGGTGGAAAGTTTTGTGTTTCGTAAGGTCAGTGAAAATAAATCAAATGAAAAATAAGACACATGAATAAACAAATCATACAAATATAAACAGGAATTCTCAAATGCACAGCTACACACACACACACACACACACACACACACACACACACACACACACACACACACACACACACACACACTAAGGCCAGTGAAGCTCAGAAAATTAGATAGATGAATAAATAAAGTGAGAGAAATTAAAGGTGTTATAGATTGTGGTGAATTTAATGTGTTTGTAAGCTCAGCGAAGATAAGTGGGGGAAAAAAATAAGGTGGATTGATAGATAAATAACTGAAAGAAATTGGCGATTGGAATGCATTTAGACTTCATGTTGGTACGTTTGGTAATATAGGAATAAGTAAATATGAAAGCAAACAGGTGTAAAAGTGGTAAAATACTTGCAGGTGTCATAAAAAACAAGAAATGCATTAGGGAGAGGATAAATACACGTATGTAAGTTGGATGCTGATGTAAAATATTTGAAAAGGTAAAAAAATCGAAAAAATGTAAAAAGCGAGGTGGAAGAAAAACACGTGGATATTTAAAGAACTCGTGTTTGTTGGTGTATTTTCTGTTTTTTCGAGACTTTTTTTTAGAATGTTTTAAAGAAAGTGAAGGAAATGTAAACACTTCTTTCTTTTCGACTTTTTTTTTTCTTAATGAATAAATGTACACACACGCACACACACACACACATACACACACACACACACACACACACACACACACACACACACACACACACACACACATCTTTATTTTCACTCTCTATTTGTCATTCATCATTTACCTCTTCGCTCCTCCACCACTCTCTCTCTCTCTCTCTCTCTCTCTCTCTCTCTCTCTCTCTCTCTCTCTCTCTCCCATCATGACACAGACGCATTTAAACACACTTACCAAGAGAGAGAGAGAGAGAGAGAGAGAGAGAGAGAGAGAGAGAGAGAGAGAGAGAAGGGGGGAAGGGGTTCAGGTAAATATTCATAAGGTATTCAATGTATATAAGAAGAATAAAAAGAAAGAGTATTGCTGTCACACTTATCGTCGTTAACCTTCCCCTCTCTTCTTCCCCTCTGTTTTTTTTTTCTGTCCCTCATTTATATAACTTCAATATCTAGGACAGCGACCTGGGAGAGCGGCGTCACTGTCCCCTCTCTCCCCCTCCCCCTCTCCCTTTCCCCTCTCTCTATCTCTCCCCTCTCCTCTCTCCTCTCATCCAATCCCCGGCCTCTTGCTCCTCTTACCCTATTACTACTACTACTACTACTACTACTACTACTACTACGTATCTATGTATCTCTCTTTCTATCTATTCTCATCCTCCTCTTCCCTCTTTCCTCTTTCTCTCTCTCTTTCCTTTCTTCTATCTATTTTTCTCTCTTTCTCTTCTATATTCCTCTTTTCTTTTCTCTGTGTTTTCCTCTCTCTCTCTCTCTCTCTCTCTCTCTCTCTCTCTCTCTGTTCTCTGTATCTTATCTCTTTTATCTCTCTCCTTTATTTCTCTCTCTCTCTCTCTCTCTCTCTCTCTCTCTCTCTCTCTCTCTCTCTCTCTCTCTCTCTCTCTCTCTCTCTCTATCTATCTATCTTCTTATTTTTTACATTTATTTATTTTCTCTTTCTTCTTCAGTTCAGTTTGTTCAAATTTTCTCTCTCTCTCTCTCTCTCTCTCTCTCTCTCTCTCTCTCTCTCTCTCTCTCTCTCTCTCTCCTCATTTCTCTTCTTCCTTCTTATTTCTTCTCTCTCACATCCTCCCCTTCCTTCCCCTCATCTTTCTCCTTGTCCTACCTTTCCTTTCATTAATTCGTTCTCTCTCTCTCTCTCTCTCTCTCTCTCTCTCTCTCTCTCTCTCTAGTGTCGCAGCCAATGTGGGACGATGATTAGAGGGGAAATTTGTCAAACAGGCAAATGAGGGGAAACATCTGCTGGGTGAATGTCGTGCCTTATATTCCCCTCCCTCTTTTCCCTCTTAGTCTTGATGGTATATGTTTTTTCCCCTCTTTCCCCTCATCCGTCTTGTTGTTGTGCCTTATTTTCATAATTTTCTTAATTTTTTTTTCTCTCTCTTCTTTGTTCGTCTTGTTTTCTTTCCTTCTTTCATCTTTTTCTGTGTTCCTTTCTCTCCATTTCTTTTTTTCTCTATTTATTCATCTATTTTCTTCTCCTTTCTGTTTATTTTTAGTTTTGTTTTTTTTTCTTGTTTCTTTCCTTCCTTTTACTTCATTCGTCTTGTCTGTTTTTCTCTTCCTTTTTCTCTTTTTTTTTCCTTCTTTCTTTCTTTCTTTCCTTTTCCTTTTCCATTTTGTCGACCATTCACCTATACATTTTCTTTTCCGTTTTCTCTTCCTTTCTCATCATTCTCAAAAAAAAAAAAAAAAAAGGAAAAGATGAAAACGCAAAATAAATTCATGAAAAATGCAAAAATACAAAAAAAAAAAAACAACGAGAGAGAGAGAGAGAGAGAGAGAGAGAGAGAGAGAGAGAGAGAGAGAGAGAGAAGACCTTGCCCCAGAGAACACCAGAGACAGACCCAGGAGAGCACCAGGGAAGGGGAAAGAATGTGCAAGGAGAGGAAAACACGATGAAAGATGAACTCATTTGGCCATAGTAAAACCAGGTTAAAATGACTACTTGCCAACCCTCGCCCTGCTGGAGCCCCACTAACCATGTCACGGCGAGGGGAGAGAGAGAGAGAGAGAGAGAGAGAGAGAGAGAGAGAGAGAGAGAGAGAGAGAGAGAGAAAAAATATGAGTGACTGAATGAAAGCAAGAGACAAAGATGAATGAATGAATGAATGAATGAATGAAGGAAGGAAGGAAGGAAGGAAGGAACAAAGAAAGAAAGCAGGAAAGGAAAAAAGGAAAGGAAGAAATAAAAGATAGACAAACAGAAAGACACAAATAGATAGATAGATAGATAGATAAATAGATAGATAGATAGATAGATAGATAGATAGATAGATAGATAGATAGATAGAAAAGAAAAGAAAAGAAAAGAAAAGAAAAACAAATAAGAAGAATAAAGTACACGTGTTTAACTAAAAATAGATACAAAATAGAAAAAAAATAAAGAACACGAGAGAGAGAGAGAGAGAGAGAGAGAGAGAGAGAGAGAGAGAGAGAGAGAGAGAGAGAGAGAGAGAGAGAGAATTTTCTTCACGAGGGAACAAAGATGGAAGATAGAGATAATAAAAATAAAGAGGGAAGCGAGAGATAAGAGTTAGTAAAGAAGAAAGTTGAGGAGAGATAAGGAAGGAGAAGTGGAAGAAGAGAGAGAGTGGGAGGAAAGAGAGAAATGAGGACGATAAAGAGGAGAAAAAGATACGAGGGAGAGGGAAAGAGACGAGAATGAAGGCAATTGGGAGGAGAAAAGAAGAGATCATATCGGTAATCTCTCTCTCTCTCTCTCTCTCTCTCTCTCTCTCTCTCTCTCTCTCTCTCTCTCTCTCTCGGGCACCATTATTACTGTCTTCATAATTTCATATTTATTTCTAATTTGCATATTTTGATTTTTTTTATTCAATATTAACAGTTTTTCTTCCTTTTTATATATTTCTCGTCTTTTTTTCAATATTCCAGGTTTTATTTTCATATTATTCAATTTCTTTTAACATCAACACAATTTCTTTTTTCTCTTTCCTTTTACGTTTTTTTTTTTTTTTCCAAATATTCCGATCATTAATTCATTTTGTATTTTCAGTATTACACAACCTTCACTTTATGTTCATTTTCTTCTTTTTTTCCTAAATATCAACATCACGATTTCTCCTTTTTTTTTTACTCAACATTCCAATCATATCTTCAACATTACACAAGCTTCCTCTCCTCTTACTTTCTCCTATCATATTTTATCTTCCCTTTTATCCTTCCTCACTGATTCTCTTAACTCTTCTTTTTTTCCTCATATCTTCAACATTATACAAGTTTCCTCTCCATTTCTTAGTTTCCTCTTCTAATAATATCACAAAGCTATCATCTTCTATCTTCCCTTTTATCATTTTTCCTCACTGATTCTCTTAATTCATTTCTTTTTCTTCTTTCTTTTTTTTCACTAAACTAAAAACGCTTCTTCCCTCAATTTTTTTTTCTCTATTATCTTCATCCATCATTTTCTTTCCAATCTCACACTACAAACACGTTTTCCCCTCATTTTTATCTCTTCTAACATTTCCTCACTGTTTTTTACAATATCAAACAACTAAAATCTTTCTGCTCTCATTTCAACCCTATCTCCTGCGCCCCTCCCATCCCATCCCATCCCCCTACACTAAAATCACACTCATAACTAACACGGTTCATATATATTTATTTCTCTCCTATCTTTTCTAGCCCATTTCCTGCCGCCTACCCGTAACTAACACGTTTCATTTATATTTTCTCTCCTCTATCTTTTTCATTACCTTCAATACCACACAACTAACTTTTCTGCCTTCATTCCCCCGATCTCCAGCTTTCCATCTTTTCTTCTCCTTCCTTTCCTTCCTCTTTTCTGTACACCATGCAAGTAAAACCTTCCTAACTTTCATTCCCTTTTTTAATTTATCATACATATTTCTTCCTTCATTTTTTTCAACATTACATAACAAAACAAAAAAAAAAGAAAAGAAAAAGAGAATAAAAGAATATTCTCCCCCTTCATTTTTTTTTTCCCTTCCTCCTGTCCCCTTCCCCCCGTAAACCTTACCTCTACCACCCCCAAAACACACACAAGTACCCACAGTATACACAGATGCATTACCAGACCTTTTAACGCCTCTCCGCTGCCCACCTACACACCTTAGCAGTATGTGTCGACCCACTAAGGCACCTATTTATATACATTCTAAAAGGCGAATACCTGAGCGGATCCATAACTAAGAGAGCGTGTGACTTTTACAGGACATTGAGGCTTTCAGGGAGGTGAGAGAGAGAGAGAGAGAGAGAGAGAGAGAGAGAGAGAGAGAGAGAGAGAGAGAGAGAGAGAGAGAGAGAGAGGAAACAGTAGATAAAATTTTGTTAGGCTTAAGCTTGGAGGAGATAAATGGGAAAGAAGAGAGGGAGAAGAGAGGCAGGGAGGAGGAAGAGAGAGAGAGAAACACACGCACACGCACACGCACACACCACCACCACCACCACCACCACCACCAACAACAACAACAACAACAACATTAATATTAATAAGAAATCAATCAACTAACTGGAGCAATTAATTCCAATCCCATCACTTCACCAAATTACTCGAGCTGGAGGAGGAGGAGGAGGAGGAGGAGGAGGAGGAGGAGGAGGAGGAGGAGGAGGAGGAGGAGGAGGAGGAGGAGGAGAGGAATGGAAAGCTGAGAGAGGTGGAGTGGAAACAGCAGAAGTGGAGGCGTGAGAGAGAGATAAAGGAATGAAAAGTGAAAGAGAGAAAGAATAAGAGGGGGAGGAGGAGGAGGAGGAGGAGGAGGAGGAGAAATATTCAAGGCTCAATAAATATTTGCACATCTAATTGGCTTCACATTTTCGTTCAAACAGAAAGTGATGAGAGAGAGAGAGAGAGAGAGAGAGAGAGAGAGAGAGAGAGAGAGAGAGAGAGAGAGAGAGAGAGAGAGAGAGAGAGAGAATACACAATGAAGAACACGAATTACAATGTTAATCTCAATCCTTCTCGCTCATTTTCAAGTCTCTTAGTGCTGTGTTAAAAAATTGACCTTCTCTTCAAAAAATCCTACAAAGCTGTATTATATTCAATCCAAACCCATCAACCCATCAATGTAAGTCTTTAGATTCTACTATTTAGATTCCATTATTTTTTTTCATGATTTTAATTAAACTTGTATTGATTCTGCTCATTAATTCCTTTTTATCTTTCGTGTTAACCCCTTCAGTACTGGGACGCGTTTTTACCATATGTTTTTGGTGAGATTAGACCATTTTATTTGCATTAGGAAGGGTCTATGGAGGTCAGAAGATTAATGGCCACAGTCTTCACTATTTTAATCCCCTTCACACAAGTTTCTGAATCTGTATAAAATCGCCAAATAGTAAGCAGAATGAATATGAAAACACGCCCTGGTGCTGAAGGGGGTTAATCTGTTTACATTAGACATTAAGTCATTCTAATAACTATAAACTCTAACAAACTCTGGATCCTCTTTCACTTCTTCTGTCTCTCCTCTTTCCTGTGGGTTGAACTCTTGCAGGAGGAAGATTTAAGACATTTGTGATTTTGGATTATCTTTTTTTTTTTTTTTTTTTTTTTTTTTGTAGTGACTGGCACATTTGAGTTTCCTTTCCTTTGTTGGCGTATACCAGTGCCTTGTTATATAAAAATCCTTTGGTTTACTGATTTTCCTTTTCTCGATTATTCTTAGCTTTTATTTATCCTCTTTTTTACTCTTTATTGCCTGCATGCCTCCAAAATCAAATCAGTTTTTCTTGTTTCTCAGTTATAACACTTGCTTAAATATTATTTTGTTTATAACTCGGTATTAACTTGACCCCTTCAATATTGAGACGCATTTTTACCTTGACATTTGGGCACGATTAGACGATTCTGTTTTCATTAGGAAGGGTCCATGGAAGTCAGAAGATTAATGGCCACAGTCTTCACTATTTCAATCCCCCTCACATATGTTTCTGAAGCTATTAAAAAAAAAAATCACCAAATAG
>NC_059285.1:4124121-4149121 GCF_017591435.1 Portunus trituberculatus
TATAACTAATTCACTTTCAAATTCTATAAAAGGACTTCTTCCCTTAAAGCCCCTCCCCCCCCTTCTCCTCTCCTTTCCCTCCTTCCTCTCTCCTCTCTCCTTTTTCTTCCTCCTCTTCCTTCCTATGAATGATAAATTACCTCCTACCTTCATTTTGTTCCCTTGTACACCTATCCTCCTCCTCCTCCTCCTCCTCCTCCTCCTCCTCCTCACTGGCTGCTATTCTCATCCTTCCCAAATTACATGATCTAATCTATTTTTCCTCCCCTCTAGTATTACCTGTCTCTCTCTCTGTCTGTATGTATGTATGAAGGTAGGTAGGTAGGTATGTATGTCTCTCTCTCTCTCTCTCTCTCTCTCTCTCTCTCTCTCTCTCTCTCTCTCTCTCTCTCTCTCTCTCTCTCTCTCTCTCTCTCTCTCTCTCTCTCTTGTTCTGATTCAACAACATGTCAGGGAGTGAATTAATAAGACAAACAATTGATAACTGAAATGATAAATGTGTTGAATAAAAAAGAAAAATTGATGAAGACAAATGATAAATAAAGGAATGAGTGGCTATCTTATTTTATCTGTTTTTTTTTTTTTTTTTTTAGGTTTTGTGTTCCTGTTTTGCTATTATTGTTTTTTTTTTCTTTCTCTTATTCTTTCTCTTCTCTTTCTCTCTCTCTCTTCGTCTCTCCTTCGTTTTCCATTCATATAGTTTCCTTTTGAGGTGTTCAATATTCCCTCTTCATCACTCTCACTCTCTCTCTCTCTCTCTCTCTCTCTCTCTCTCTCTCTCTCTCTCTCTCTCTCTCTCTCTCATACTTCACTCACCAGCCTCTCTTTCCTTCCTTATCCTCCCTTCCTCCTTCTCTCACCTTCCCTCCAGCCCCTAATCCTTTCCCCAGTCCTTCCCTCCCTTCGTTCCTCCTTTTCTTCCTGTATAATTTTCTGTCTTCCTTTGTCCTTCCTTCCCTCCTATATAATTTTCTTCCTTCCCCTATCCCTCCTTCCCTCATTTTCTCTTTCCTTCTCTTCCTTCGTTTTATATTTTTTTTTCTTCTTTCTTTCATCTATCTCTCTCTCTCTCTCTCGTGTTCATCTTAACTCTATATTTTTTTTTTCTTTTCTTGTATTTCACCTTTCCTTCATCTCTTCCTCATTCTCTTTCTCTCCCTGCCTCTCTTCCTTCATTCCTTCGTGCACCGAGAATCAGGGAAGACTGTTAGCAAGTAAGGATTCTTTGTCTATGTAGGAAGAATTATGATTTGTCCTACCTCTCCTCCTCTTCCTCCTCCTCCTCCTCCTCCTCCTCCTCCTCCTCCTCCTCTTCCTCCTCTTTTTCTTCTTCCTTCTCCTCCTGCTTCAGTATTGCTCTTTCTCCTGTTCCTCTTCTTTCTCTATATAAGTCTCATTCTCCTATCTCTATTACCTCTACTCTTCCTCTTCCTCTTCCTCTTCCTCTTCCTCCTCCTCCTCCTCCTTCCTTCTCTCTATCCTCCTCTTCCCTACGTGTTTTCTCCTGCTACATTTTTTCCTCTTTGTTTTCCTAGTCTAGTCACTCTCTTTTCTCCTCCTCCTCCTTCTCCTCCTCTTCCTCTTCCTCTTCCTCTTCTTCCACCATCTCCCCTTCTGTCTCTCCTCCATCTCCACTATCTCCTGCAATCCCTCAATTTTCTGTATCTCGTCCTCCTCCTCTTTTTCCTCCTCCTCTCTTCTTACCACCACCACCACCTCCACTGCTACTACTACTACTACTACTACTACTACTACTACTACTACTACTACTACTACAACTACTTTTAACCTCTCATAGTAATAGTTAAAATAGAACAGCGATCCAAAACAGCTTAGTAAGTGCCTCAGGACCTTTTTGTTGTTTGGACTTCCTTTGCATTCTCCTCCTCCTCCTCCTCCTCCTCCTCCTCCTCCTCCTCCTTGCTGCTGCTGCTGTTCCTGCCTCGCCGAGCACGTGGGAGGTAGGGAAGTGAGAGCAGCAGGATGCGAAGGATGCACGAAATGTCAAGTGCATGGGGCGCCCTTGGCTGTCCTGCACACGAGGGCACACAGGAAGGAAGGACGCGAGGCAGCTGGTGGGGTCATGGGGCTGGGGGGGGGAAGTGGGTGGGAGAGTGTGAGGGAGGGGTCACGAGGTAGCCAGCAGGTGAAGTGTTGATGGTGATTGGAATGTGATGGTGTTTGGATGGTGAATGGTGAAAAGGGCAGGGATGGGGTGGAAGAGAGGGTGAGAGAGGGGGTGGGGATTGGGGGGTGAGGGAGGGTGTCACGAGGTAGCCAGCAGCTGAAGCGTTGATGGTGATGATTGGAAAGTGATGGTGTTTGGATGGTGAATGGTGATAAATGGAAGGTTGTGTGTTTCTTTGTTATTTTTCTCTTTTTTTCTCTTTATTTCTTGTGTTTTTTTTATTTGTGTTGATGGTGAGGATGTTGAGTAAAGATGGTGATGACTGGAGTGATGGTGATGGTGTTGGGATGGTGAATGGTGAAAGATAGGAGGTTGTGTGTTGTCTATGTTTTTTTTCCTTTTATTCTTGTTGATGGTGATGTTGAGTGAAGATGGTGATGACTGGATGGTGATGGTGTTTGGATGGTGAATGGCGAAAAATGGTTGTATGTGTCTTTTCAGTTTTTTTCTTCTTTTTTCTTTCTTTTTTCTTGTTGATGGTGAGGATGTTGACTTTTTCACCCAACCACACTCAAAACACCATAAAATCATGTCTTTACCCTAAAACACCACCCAAAAACACACCAATTTTTCACCCAAACACACTCAAAACACCACAAAATCATCAACTTTCACCCCACTCAAAACCACAAAATCACCAACCTTCACCCTAAAACACCCCCAAAAACACAAAATTTTACACCCAAACACACTCAAAACACCACAAAATCACCAACCTTCACCCTAAAACACCACCCAAAAACACCAAATTTTACACCCAAACACACTCAAAACACCACAAAATCACCAACCTTCACCCTAAAACAACCCCCCCCAAAAACACAAAATTTTACACCCAAACACACTCAAAACACCACAAAATCACCAACCTTCACCCTAAAACATCCCCACAAACACCAAATTTTACACCGAAACACACTCAAAACACCACAAAAATCATCAGTCTTCACCCACTCATATTCTCTTATTCTTTTCTTTTTATCTCACTTTCTTCCTGTTTTACTTCCTGTTTCTCTTCCTCTACTGTCTCTCGTTTCCCGGTCACCAATCAGGCACCAGGTATAAATTATCGATCAGGTAAATAAATGACTATGTACTTTTCTTTTAAGACGAGAGATATTTCTTTTCTTTATTTTCCTTCTTCCTGGTTTTTTTATTTTTTTTATTCCTGTTTTCCCTTCATCAAGCGTCTTTCGTGTCCTAGTCACAGTTTTCTGCTTGAAATATTAAATGCAGTAAAAAGCAAAGATAATGATAATAAAATAAGCAAGTAAATATTTATTGGGGAACATGGATTTATTGAACTTTTTCTCTCTCTCTCTCTCTCTCTCTGTTCCTCTTCTACTCTCTTTCATTTTCCACTCACAGTTTCCTCCTTTACTCTTTGCTTATTTCCCACATCACTCACTTTCTCTCACTGCTAACCTCTTCAGTACTGGGACACATTTTTACCATACGTCTTGGGCACGATTAGACGAATTTATTTACATTAGCAAGGGTCTATGGAGGTCAGAAGATGAATGCACAGAGTTTTCACTATTTCAATCCCCACATAAGATTCTAAAGCTGTATAGAATCGCCACATAGTAAGCAGAATGAATGTGGAAACGTGTTATGGTACTGAAGGAGTTAAGTTTCCCTCTCTCTGAAGTCACCAGGGAGTGCATCGGTTAGTTTAGGAAGACTGTCAGTGTATCAGGGGAGTTACGATTAAAGGAGGATGGTGAGTTGGTGTGGCTTGATAGATAGATAGGTAGATAGATAGGTAGGGAGTTTAAGTAGATAGGTTAGGTAGGTAAACAGACAGACAGACAAATATATATAGAGACAGACAGACAGATGGATAGATAGATAGATAGATAGATAGATAGATAGATAGACACACAAACAGACAGGCAGACAGACAGACAGACAGACCGAGGCAGACAGACAGACAGACAGGCAGACATACAGACAGAGACAGACAGACAGATTGAGTAACTGAATACTGATTGATTAATTGAATGATGAATGAATAGATAAATAGATAAATAGACAGACACACATACATACATACATACATGCAGACAGACAGACAGACAGACAGATAGGCAAATCATTCATTCCCCACAGCTAAGTAAACATTCAAGAACACAACTTTTAGTCCAATTCACAATAACAACTACAAGAAAAAGACTATTGCATAACAAAACATTCCTTCCCTCTAAAAAAAAAAAAAAAAAAAATGAGAAATGAGAAGAAAAAATGATAATGTAAAAGGGAATAAAATCTAGCAATCAATATCTTAACCTGACCTGACCTGACTTAACCTAAAAAAGAAAAAAAATGTAGAAATCAATATCTAACCTGACTTAACCTAACCTAACCTAACCTAACCTGACCTGACCTGACCTAACCTAACCTAACCTAACCTTAACCCAACCTATAAAAAAGAAAGAAAAAAAAAAGTTAGCAGTAAATATTTTAACCTAACCTAACCTAACCTAACCTAACCTAACCTGACCTGACCTGACCTAACCTAACCTAAATTTAACCCAAAAAAAAAGAAAGGAAAAAAAAGAGCTAGCAGTAAATATTTAACCTAACCGAACCTAACCTAACCTAACCCAACCCATCCTAACGTAACCTACCAACACAACACCAGCAGGAAAGGCAGGTGGAGGAGGACATGGTGAAGACAACACTACCCTCATTGTGTGGCAGGGGCGGCCTTGCACTGCCTTGTATTTCCTCAGTCCAGCAATGTTTGGTATGCTGCACTGATTGGAGGAGCGTGTGGTGGTGGTGGTGGTGGTGGTGGTGGTGGTGGTGGTGATGGTGGTGCTGACTCAATCGTATCCATAATCTCTTCATGAGCTGATGTCTTTTTCTTTTTTTCTTTTTTTATCTTTGCTTTGTATGTAATCTTATCTATATAATCCCCCCACCACCACCACCACCACCACCACCACCACCACCACTGCCGTCGCTGCTGTCATCATCATGGTTATTATACCTATGACCTTTTTCCTGCTCTCTCTCTCTCTCTCTCTCTCTCTCTCTCTCTCTCTCTCTCTCTCTTACCTAAGGAACCAAAAACATTAGATTACAAGATGAATAATGATGATAATAAAGATGATAATACGAATAATAATAATATAATAATAATAATAATAATAATAATAATAATAATAATAATATTAATAACAATAATAATAATAATAACAACAACAACAACAACAACAACAATGATAACATACAAACAGCAAAACAACCAAAGAAAACAAAGAAAACAAACAAACAATTAACTTTCCCTAAACAATATATCCATTTTTACTTTTTTACATTAAACAAACTAATGCCATAAAACAAAACCAGTGACACACACACACACACACACACACACACACACACACACACACACACACACACACACACACACACACACATCTCTCTCTCTCTCTCTCTCTCTCTCTCACCTGTCGGTCTTCACCAGGTCACACGTGAAGAAAGGCAGCTCTGAGGTGGAAGGAACCTATACACACACCTGCCAAGCCATATATGGACTGCACATCCGCCATTCACCTTATATGGCCGGGTGTGCATGTCTGTCTGTTCGTCTGTGCGTGTGTGTGTGTGTGTGTCTGTGTGTCCTCTGAGCGTGAGTAAGCAGGGAGCGGAAAACATAGTAAAGAGTTGTGGTCTTGAGTGAGTAAGTAGGTAAGTAAGTAAGTAAATAAGTATGTAAGTGACTGAATGCTTGACCGACTCTCTCTCTCTCTCTCTCTCTGGTTCACTGATTTATTTGTTGGTTTTTTTTATCTGCTTGTTTGTTGTTGTTGTTTTCATCTTTATTTTATCAAACTTCATTATTTATTCATTTTCTCGCTCACATCTTTAACTTTTTATTTGTTCTATATATATTTCTTTGCTAATCTATGTCCTCCCCCCCGCCTCTCTCTCTCTCTCTCTCTCTCTCTCTCTCTCTCTGACCTCTTTCTTCCACACGCGGGAATTCCTGTAGCAACTCTGGCCTTTGTGGTGTCCCTAGCAAAGCCTCAGTTTGGACAGGTGTGAGGGAGGAAAGAAGAGGGGAAGGGAGGGGAAGAGTAAGAGAGGAGAGCAGTGTAGAAATAAGGGAAAGAGCTGTAGAGATAAGGAGGGAAAGAAGGGAGGAAAGAAGGAGGAAAGGAGGAAGGGAGGGAGGAAAAGAAGAGTAAGGGAGGAGAGCAGGGTTGAAATAAGGGAAAGAGATATAGAGTGGAAGAAGGAAGGAAAGAAAAGGAGAGAACGGAGGCAAGGAAGGAGGGAAGGAAGAAGAGAGGAAGGGAGGAAAGTAGGATAAAAATAAGGGAAGATGAGGAGGAAGAGTTAGAAAGAGAGACAAGGAGGAAGGAAGGTAGGGAAGGAGGCTGACAAGTAGAGAAGGGAAGGGAAGAAGAAACGTTGACAAGAAGGGAAGGATGGAAGGAGGGAGGAAGAGAAGGAGGGAGGAAAGGAGGAAGGAAGAGAAGGAGGGAGGAAAGGAGGGAGGGAAGAAGAGAAGGATGGAAGGAGAGAGAAAGAGAGGGATGGAAGGAGGGAGGAAGAGAAGGAGGGAGGGAAGGAGGGAGGGACATTCCAGGTAATAGTGCCAATGTAACACTTCTCTCTTTCTTCTTTCCTTCCTCCTCCTCCTCCTTCTCCTCCTCCTCCTCCTCCTCCTCCTCCTCCTCCTCCTCCTCCTCCTCCTCCTCCTCCTCCTTCCTCCTCTTCCTCCTTTTTCTCTTTGACCTGTTTCTTCTCCTCCTCCTACTCCTCCTCCTCCTCCTCCTCCTCCCTCCTCCTCCTCCTCCTCCTTCTTGTTTTCACCTGTCTCTTCATTGACATATCTTTACTTCTTTTCCCTTCTTTGACCTCTTTTTCCTCCTCCTCCTCCTCCTCCTGCCTATTGTTGTCTTCACTTTTTCTTTCCCTTCTCAATAACATCTCTCGCCTCCTCCTCCTCCTCCCCCTACTTCTCCTCTTCCTCTTGACGCTCACACTTTTAATCTCCTTCCCTACATAACAGGAAGACTCTATAAGGCCTCACCTGGCGGGAACACCTGAGATGTCTGGTACAAAAGTAAGTCTTGGTTTGAACGATCTATTTCTTGCACGGCTTAGGTTACAACGAGATGAGATGAATTGAATTGAGTTTACATGGTGTGTCTATTTTAAATTGTTACTGCTCAATTGCTTTTTTCTGTATTTTTTTTTCTTTTTGCGTAATATGGACGTAAGGAAGAGAGGATGAATGTTTGAAGATAGTTTAGTTTTATTTTATCTTCTTCCCTGCATTTTTTTTTTCTTTCTTTTCTTTTCCTTCAACGTAATACAAGCATTGACTGACTGACTGACTGACTGACTGACTGACTGACTGACTGACTGACTGATTGGGGTGATGGGGGGATATAAACGGTAGAAAACGGGGATCAAGTGAGGTGTTGTTCTGTAAAGGTGAAAAGGATCCTCCCAAACTGAAGGATCTTAAGTTAATGTAACCTAACCTAACCTTATCCTAACCTAACCTTATCCCAAACTTAACCTAACCTAACCCTAAACAAACCTAATCTATCCTACTGTAACCGAAACTATCTCACTAACTTTAACCTAACCTATCCTTGTGCAACCTAAACTATCCTATCCTATCCTAAGCTGACCTAGTTATTCCTAAACGTAACCAGACCTATCCTAATGTAACCTAAACTACCCATTACTAACCTTATATAACCTTAACCTAACCTAACCTATCCTATCCTAAACTAACCTAATTATTCCTAAGCGTAACCTAACCTATCCTTATGTAATAAAAAATATCCTATCCTATCCTATCCTATCATAAACTTACCTTACCTAACCTAACCTGACCTAACCGAAGTGTAAGCTAACCTAACCTAACTTAACTTAAATCTAACTTGTATATTTTTTTTCTCCATTCACGTAGCAATTATAGAAAATTCCCTGTATGCTTTCACTTCCTCCTCCTCCTCCTCCTCCTCTTCTCCTTCTCCATTTAATTCCTTTTCAGTATTCAATCTAACTTAATAACGTAATCTAACCCAAAACTTACCTTAATTTGACCTGAGCTGACCTAATCTGACCTGACCTGACCTGACCTGACCTGACCTAGCTTAACCTAACGGAGCGACAAAATGAAAGAAGGAAAACGCGTCCACTGACATGCCACTCCCTGAAGGCAAAAAAAAAAAAATAAATAAATAAACAAATAAAAATGAATAAGTAAATAAAAAGGCGGGGGAGTAGCATCCAGAGTTGTAGGATCCATAATTGTAGGATAAGTGTCTAGAAGCATCCCTCACGTTGTAGGATAATGGATATACTTCTTCCTTCTTTTTTTTTTCTTCATCCTCTCTTTCTTATTCTTACTTCTTTTACTATTTTTTTGTTTTTCTTCCAGTGTATCTCCTCCTTCCTCCTCCTCCTTCTCCTTCCTCCTCCTCCTGTTCTTCTTTCTTCCATTCTATCTCCATCTGTTCCTCCTTGTACTCTTTTCTTCTTCCTCCCTCTTCCTCTTCTTTCTTCCATTCTATCTCCATCTGGTCCTCCTTGTACTCTTCTTCTTCTTCTTCTTCCTCCTCCTCCTCCTCATACTCCTCTTTTTATTCATTTTTTTCTCTCTTCCTCTTGCTTCTACTCTTTTTCAACGCCCCCCTTTTTTTATCCTCTCCTCTAGCCAGTGCTCTTTCGTCCCTTCTTCTCCTCCTCCTGCTCCTCTTCTTCCTCTTTTTATTCAATTTATTTTTCTCTTCTTCTTGCTTCTACTCTTTTTTTCTCTCCTCTAGCCAGTGGTCTTTCGTTTCGTCCTCGTCCTCGTCCTCGTCCTCCTCCTCCTCCTCCTCCTCCTCCTCCTCTTCTAGGTCAGCATGAAGACCCAAAGCGTGCCATTTTTTCTCAAGTTCTTGCATTTCTAGGCCATTGATTTGTGTCTCTTTCTCATTTCTGAGAGAGAGAGAGAGAGAGAGAGAGAGAGAGAGAGAGAGAGAGAGAGAGAGAGAGAGATTCCACAACATCAAAGAAGTAAAGAAGAAGAATAAATGAACCTGGATGAAAAATAAAAAAAAATAAAAAAGAAAGGAAAGAAAAGAAGAAATTTTGCTTTGCTTGAAAGGAGGAGGAG
This sequence comes from Portunus trituberculatus, assembly GCF_017591435.1. NCBI lineage: Eukaryota > Metazoa > Arthropoda > Malacostraca > Decapoda > Portunidae > Portunus > Portunus trituberculatus. The sequence goes on from NC_059285.1 coordinate 4,133,448, forward strand.
GAGGAGGAGGAATAAGATGGATAATACTCAAGTTAAGTAGGAAAAAGACGATGTTAGGAGAGAGAGAGAGAGAGAGAGAGAGAGAGAGAGAGAGAGAGAGAGAGAGAGAGAGAGAGATTAAAAGCACAACTCTCTCTCTCTCTCTCTCTCTCTCTCTCGGTTACTGAACCATTTAAGGGGCTTCGAATCTCCCGTCTGAGTGCATGTCCAGCCAGGCGTGTTATTGCCCTTGTTGTGGTGGTTGTTATTGCTGTTATTACCTGAGATCATAACTGTGTGTGTGTGTGTGTGTGTGTGTGTGTGTGTGTGTGTGTGTGTGTGTGTGTGTGTGTGTGTGTGTGTGTGTGTGTGTGTGTGTTTCATTGTAAGAGAAGCTAAAAAAAATAGAGAAAAAAAAAGGAAAAAAAGCGGTAAAACTTTGAATTGACTTAACATTCCTTTTCCTTCCTATAAAGCAAACCATCGATGTGAGCGGAGTTGCTGCAAAAAATAAATAAATAAATAAATAAAAATGAAAGAAGAAAATGGAGAAAAGAAAATGGAAGAACAATGGAACAAAATGCCTTACTATTTCTGAAAAGCAAAACCATTAAGAAAAAGAAAGAAATAGAGAACTAACTGACTTACTACTACTACTACTACTACTACTACTACTACTATACTCGTTTTCCTGTAAGACGGCAGAACCCCTCAAAATAAGCCCCTCCCACACCTTTTCCTGATTGGCAGGTCAGTAAATGAGGTCTAATCCTTCCCCTTCCTCCGCTTCTCTCTCTGAGACACACACACACACACACACACACACACACACACACACACACACGTGTGTGTGTGTGTGTGTGTGTGTGTGTGTGTGTGTACAAGCAACATGTGTGTGCATGTGTATTTACCTGTTGTAAACACACACACACACACACACACGTGTGTGTGTGTGTGTGTGTGTGTGTGTGTGTGTGTGTGTGTGTGTGTGTGTGTGTGTGTGTCTGTGATAATATGAAGATTCAATTACATCCTCATGATTATAAGGATAGGATATAGATATATAATAGATATATGTATATACAGTACATGGTTTATGAAGAAACGTTACACGAATAATTATTATTTTTTTAATATTCATTTTGTTGGGAATAAGGAGTGGTGAGTGACCTGACACGGTGAATTCACCTGAGACACCTAGGCTGAGACTCTCTCTCTCTCTCTCTCTCTCTCTCTCTCTCTCTCTCTCTCTCTCTCTCTCTCTCTCTCTCTCCTTGTGTGTGTGTGTGTGTGTGTGTGTGTGTGTGTGTGTGTGTGTGTGTGTGTGTGTGTGTGTGTGTGAGAGAGAGAGAGAGAGAGAGAGAGAGAGAGAGAGAGAGAGAGAGAGAGAGAGAGAGAGAGAGAGATTACATTCTCATATAAGGAAAGGATATAATATAAATTTATCATAGATATATGTATGTACAGTACGTGGTTTATGAAGAATTGTTACACGAAAAGTTTTTTTTATTTTCAATATTCATTTAGTTAGGAAAAAGGAGTGGTGAGTGACTATAACAAGATGGTGAATAAAGCGCCAACAATGTCTTCCAAGAGAATGGAAATAATTCAATGGCTGGAAGACAACAATATTCCCCACCAGCAGGAACACACAAAAGTGGAGCTGTTGGAAGTGGTAAACGTAACAAAGAAAACAAATGTACGCTACAGACACTGTTGCGGAATTGCATGGACACAAAATTGTTAGATTGCCTCCATACCACTGTCAGTTGAACCCAATTGAACTGGTGTGGTCACAAGTTAAACTTTACATTCGCATGAGAAACTCGAACGATGACCAAAAAATTAGTAAAGTAGAATAATTATGCAAGGAGGCCATCGATCAAATTACTGCAGCAAACTGGCAAAAGTGTATGGCGCACACAGTGAAAATATAAAGCGAATTTGTGGAGACTGACATAGTGGTAAATCATTTCATTGAACGTTTTATTGTTAACTTGGATGATACCAGTAGTGAAGAGGAGTAACTCTCTCTCTCTCTCTCTCTCTCTCTCTCTCTCTCTCTCTCTCTCTCTCTCTCTCTCTCTATATATAATTGAATTATGTATATATATATATATATATATATATATATATATATATATATATATATATATATATATATATATATATATATATATATATATATATATATATATATATATATATATATATATATATATATATATATATATATATATATATATATATATATATATATATATATATATATATATATATATATATATATATATATATATATATATATATATATATATATATATATATATATATATATATATATATATATATATATATATATATATATATATATATATATATATATATATATATATATATATATATATATATATATATATATATATATATATATATATATATATATATATATATATATATATATATATATATATATATATATATATATATATATATATATATATATATATATATATATATATATATATATATATATATATATATATATATATATATATATATATATATATATATATATATATATATATATATATATATATATATATATATATATATATATATATATATATATATATATATATATATATATATATATATATATATATATATATATATATATAAATAAAGTTATTATATATATATTATCATTATTGTTGTTATTACCATTATTATTATTATTATTATTATTATTATTATTATTATTATTATTATTATTATTATTATTATTATTATTATCATATCTCTCTCTCTCTCTCTCTCTCTCTCTCTCACACACACACACACACACACACACACACACACACACACACACAGACATAAGCATACAAATCCACACAAAGAGAGAGAGAGAGAGAGAGAGAGAGAGAGAGAGAGAGAGAGAGAGAGAGAGAGAGAGAGAGAGAGAGAGAGAGCATTGTTGTAGCCAAGATGTCTCAGGGGATTTCGCCGTGTCAGGTCACTCACCACTCCTTTTTCCTAACTAAATGAATATTGAAAATAAAAAAAAAACAATTCTTCATAAACCACGTACTGTACATACATATATCTATGATAAATTTATATTATATCCTTTCCTTATATGAGAATGTAATCTCTCTCTCTCTCTCTCTCTCTCTCTCTCTCACACACACACACACACACACACACACACACACACACAGACAGAGAGACAGAGAGAGAGAGAGAGAGAGAGAGAGAGAGAGAGAGAGAGAGAGAGAGAGAGAGAGAGAGAGAGAGAGAGAGAGAGAGAGAGAGAGTTGTCTCAGCCTAGGTGTCTCAGGTGAATTCACCGTGTCAGGTCACTCACCACTCCTTATTCCCAACAAAATGAATATTAAAAAAATAATAATTATTCGTGTAACGTTTCTTCATAAACCATGTACTGTATATACATATATCTATTATATATCTATATCCTATCCTTATAATCATGAGGATGTAATTGGATATTCATATTATCACAGACCACACACACACACACACACACACACACACACACACACACACACACACACACACATTCACCGTCGTTACGTTTCATACATTATGTTGTATAACGTGATGTGCCACAAGCAGCATGTGTGTGCATGTGTATTTACCTATTTGTAAATACATACACACACACACACACACACGTGTGTGTGTGTGTGTGTGTGTGTGTGTGTGTGTGTGTGTGTGTGTGTGTGTGTGTCTCAGAGAGAGAAGCGGAGGAAGGGGAAGGATTAGACCTCATTTACTGACCTGCCAATCAGGAAAAGGTGTGGGAGGGGCTTATTTTGAGGGGTTCTGCCGTCTTACAGGAAAACGAGTATACTACTACACTCTACTCTAAAGTGGCTCCTGTGTCTCGCTTTGATTGGTGTCCCAGGGAATGCGTAGTTGTCAGATCTTGAGGTAAACCGTGAGCTTCCTTGTAATAAGCGCATTGATCAACAGAAAGCAAGTATTATTCACATCAAATCAATGACGTTATCAATAAGCTACAATATGTTTTCAATCCAGGCGCCATTTTACAGTAGACACACTATACTACTACTACTACTACTACTACTAAGCTACAATATTATTATTATTATTATTATTATCATCATCATCGTAAACCAGTCAACAAAGAGACTTGTAAAAATAGAATTGATGACAGCAGCATCACACGTAACACCACCACCACTATCACCACCACCACCACCACCACACAGTCAACACACGCAGCTCCCCGGGGCGGCCTGAGCCAGGGGCATCCCGGGGCTCCCTTGTGGCGTGATCCCGGTGATCGTTCTTGTATTTGTCCTGTTGACCTTATTTGGTGCTCCATCTCGACAAGGCTTCAGGTGCCGACTCCCTCCTCCTCCCATCCCTCCCATTCCCCCGGCGAACTGGTTGTGTGTGTGTGTTTGTGTGTGTTCAGTGGTAATATACAAATATGATCATCGTAACACTTCCATTACCAATAATCTTCCAATATATGTATTCACTTTTTTTCAGTTTTTTTTTCCTTCTTTTTCCCAGACCATTTTTAGTCTTGTACGTGTGTGTGTGTGTGTGTGTGTGTGTGTGTGTGTGTGTGTGTGTGTGTGTGTGTGTGTGTGTGTGTGTGTGTGTGTGTGTGTGTGTGTGTATTCTTTTTATCATCACATACTGACACAAACTTACTATGTTCTCATCCATTCCTTCTTTTCTCCAACCACTGCTTCTTTGTACGTGCATGGCCGTCTCTAATTAACGCTGCGGACGAAACAAATCAATAATTACTACAATAACTATCAACGACGCGTCAACCAGAGCCATCACACATTCCCTCTGCTGTGTGAAAGGCAAATCATTCAAACCCACGAAGAACAAAGAGCAATATTAAACAGTAAAAATCCACATTCGTTACCAAAGAGAATATTAAATACAGTGTTCATTTTTAGTGTTGTATTTGGAGAGCTCAAACTCAAAAAAACAACAAAACTACCACGAAAATGTACTTAAATTATAAAAAAAAAAAAAACACACACAAAAAAAAACTCTTTTCCATTAACCCCTTCAGTACTGGGACACATTTTAACCTTGAGATTTGTGTACCATTAAACCTTTCTGTTAACATTAGGAACGTACTGAAGGGTTTAAGATAAAAAAAAATTACATGTCTTTATAATATCAACTCTAAAAACAAAATAATAATAACAAAAAAACTAACACAGGATACAGGACAATCAGTGAGGTGAATAAGACAAGGTGAGACGGGGCAAGGAAGGCAGGTAACTTGAGGCAACACTAGGCAACACGAGGCAAGACAAGGCAAGGCAAGGCAACACAAGGCAAGGCAAGGGGAGGCAAGAAGAGGCAGCATCAAGGGCGCCCAGTCTCTCCTGCAGGTCCCAGTGCGGAAGAGAGTGATTTTTCCCACTTTGCAGGAATTCTGTCATCCACTCTGGCCAGGTAAAGGTGAGGTGCTTCTTCCGTCTGCATACTTCTGCTGGTGCGGTGACGGTGGCCGGGGTGCAAGAGGAAGGAGGGAAGGGAATGGTGGTGGTGGTGGTGGTGGAAGTAGTAGTAGTAGTAGTAGTAGTAGTAGTAGTAGTAGTAGTAGTAAAAACAGCAAAAAGTAACAAAAACAATCTCTCTCTCTCTCTCTCTCTCTCTCTCTCTCTCTCTCTCTCTCTCTCTCTCTCTCTCTCTCTCTCTCACCTTAACCTTCCTATAAAAATAAAGATATTAGCAGCAGCAACAGTGGCTAGTTACAAATCCTCTCAATGCCACGTCTTCCTTTTTTGAAACCTGACACCGCAGCGAAGACGGAATCCATTCTTTGCACACACGAGCAAAGAAAAACAAGAGAAAGAAAGCTATTATTGTCTTCTCTAAGCTGCAGGAACAGTTTAGGAAGATTGCAATGTAAAAATAGAAGTTTAAAATCTACAAATGATTACGGAGAGAGAAAAACAAAAATTGGCTCAGTTTGAAAGGATTTATCTAGCTTTTACAAACTTTAATTATTTCTCACTATTAGCAGGAAACGGACACACTAAGGACAGCTAATCCTTCTCAATCCCCAAATCAGTAGAAGTTATTGAGGGTTTTAATTATTTCTGGAGATAATTTACAATCTTCTAGTAAAACTTCATTAAGGTGTCTAGGAGTCAAGCAGCAAACAAGCACCTTTAACTCCTTCAGTACCGTGACGCGATTCCATATTCATTCTGTTTTCTATTTGGTGTTTTTTTACATCTTCAGAAACTTATGTGGGGTATTGAAATAGTGAAGACTGTGGCCATTAATCTTCTGACCTCCATAGACCCTTGCTAATGTCAATAAAATGGCCTAATCATATCTAAATCACAAGGTAAAAATGCGTCCCAGTACTAAAGGGATTCAAATATTGCAGACTGTGGCCATTAATCTTCTGACCTACATAGACCCTTGCTAATGTCAATAAAATAGCCTAATCATATCTAAATCACAAGATAAAAATGTGTCCCAGTATCAAAGAGTTTAAACACAGCAAGCCCTTCTCAGTCTCCTCCCCTCAGAAGCAGCACTCGGCAGAACCACCAGAAATAGCAGGAATCTTAAACCCTCCCTTGCTTGACACGCCGCTGCTCTCCATACCCCGACAACCTCAACCCTTCATGTCCACTTCCAACCCTTCACCCTAGAGGCCCGCGTCATATTGGGACACTCTCGCCGCCACAGGGATTGCATCAGCCGTCGGCGAGGCAGGAGGAGAAGGGGGGACATGGAGGGGGAAGTGGGGGAAAGTGGCGTGACACCCTGTGGGGCTTCATTCCCTCAGGCCCTGGAAGGAGGATGTTGGGGAGGGTGATGGGGAGAGGGGAAAGGGCAGAGGGGGGAGGGGGAGGGGAGAGGGGAAGGGGATGAGGGTGATACTACGTAGTTGGTGGGGGTTTTGGGAGCGAGGGTTATTTGAACTAGCCATATAAGGTGTTGTGAGAGAGAGAGAGAGAGAGAGAGAGAGAGAGAGAGAGAGAGAGAGAGAGAGAGAGAGAGAGAGAGAGAATTGCTGATCTATGCTCCTATACATACATAACCTCGTCTGCTTCTTATCTTCCCCGTGACCATGTAACAATATGGCGCGTCAACACCACGCCACCACCACCACTTCATACACTTACCATAGATACCTGACATAACACCCACCACCACAACCACTAATCCTAACACCACCAACACCACTAAAACATCATCACAACACCAAAAAACAATACCACTACTATATACCACAACTAATACACAACACCTTATCAACGTATATCCACCACCACCACCACCAACACCCATGCACGTGCTACTTGACACACTGCGTTCTTCGGCTCCCCTCCCTCCCTCCCTCCCTGTTCCTCCCCTCAAGGCGTCCTCTACCCTTACCCTCCTTCCCTTACGCTTCTCCCCTCCCCCTAACCGTGACTATGCCCCTCACCCTCACCTGCCGTAAATTGGGTCGGCGCGGCAAGGTAACGCCACTCGCTGTAAAATGAAATGCTTAACGTGAGTGAAATCCAATCATGGCGCCACATCCCTCCTGCGACGCGGCGCCATCACCACTACCACCACCACCACCACTGCTGCTGCTGTTAATGGTACTACTGATATTGTTATTACTACTCCTCCTCTTCCTCCTACCGCTACTATTGCTGTTTGTCTCACTATTGGTTTACTGCTGTTGTTGTTGTTGTTTCCGCTGTATTCCTATTGTCGTCACTGTGAATGACACGTTTCCCTTATGTTAATTTGTATTAGGCCTCGAGTCCCTCACTGTGACCCCAAGGCCTTCCTCTCCTGCGGCGGCGGCACCGTTAATCTGCACGGCGCCTCCCTGTACCTACAGCCTCGGCAGCGACATCCCCACCGTCACGTTCTCCAGTGTCCGGCGCGGCCCTCAGTGGTGCAAGCAGTGTGTGGGAGTGTTACTGTGTGGTTGTGGCGTGCTGGCAGTCAACGTCCAACACTCCCTTTGGTCTTGGGTACGAACATGTTTTGCGAGTAACTATCTTTCCTTTCAGTCCTATTCAACGCTTGTTCTGATTATCATATATATATATATATATATATATATATATATATATATATATATATATATATATATATTAGGGTTTTCCATTTACGGTGGAGCTTACTACATTTCACTACGCTGTACACATTCTGCAGCATTAGTGATTCATCCAGGCCGTTTCTTTCAATGTCAGAAAGTGAACTTGAAGTGTATCACGTGTCGGTGTGCTGCAGGTGTCCAGACTCTCTTGTCAGGCAAAGGTTTGCGTCTGAATCCGAATTTGAATGATACGTAATGAAAACTTGAGTTATTAATTTGATTACGAAAATTGGAAGAAACGTAAGTGCGTGTGTGACTCAGCGCGGCCTTGACTCCTGAGTATCACGTGGTGGGCGCCTGTTGGCAGCTGTGCCTCCCTGAGTTAAACATTTACGAAATTTACATTACTTGCTGCACCTTTCGGGTTTAGCGTTCATGCAGTGTGTTCCGTGGCGAGGCTGTCACTCGACACCCCGTGCCTGTCCTCTCGCTCAAGGAAGACAGTCATTGTTCGCTAGTCAGTGAAATCTTAAAGCAGCCGGCTAGAGGCACGATTCAAACACAATGTTACCTACTTGCCAAGCACACGTTCAAAACTTTATCCTCCCCGGCGGGGAATCGAACCCCGGTCTCCCGCGTGACAGGCGGGGATACTCACCACTATACTACCGAGGACTGAGAATTCATGGCCAATTATAACCTAAAGTTGTTGCATACTAATATTATTGTTATTAGTGGCATGAGCGGCATTCCTCGGAGCTGCTGGGATGAACGTTGGTAGCTGCTGTGGAGGAGCCACAAACAAGTCTCAAAACAACAGTATCAAGATACGTCTCAAACTATTATGGCCAACATTTAGGGATCTCTTCCCGTAACCATGTTTTGGAAGCTGCACATTAAACATCTTTTTATTCTCTCATTTTTCCTTCCATTTTGTTTGCATCCTTAGTTTGATTCATTCACAACCTCAAAAAATAAAGAAAAGAGCAGCGCAGCACGTCAGGACACACACCACAGGTAAGGTGCTCACTGGAGATAAGTGACCTTGCCGCCACGCACCGCCCCACGTGTACACCACACGCCTTCCCTGCTTACCCTCGCTCACCACTCTCACTACACCTGGTGTTTGAGGCGGAGACACACGAGTCACCAAAGCAACACTTCAATCACTTCACTGCGCTGGGAAGGTCAATATATCCTATTGATGAGAGAAGAGAGATCAGGAAGTAGTGTACCCTCAGCCTGCCTCAGTACAGGCCTGCTGGTGCACCCAAGCCTCGGCGCGCTGACGCAGGGAAGGTTGCACAAACACACACACACAGAAAGAGCAGAGGCACGTACTGTGAGTAACACAGTTTTGCCACAAAACACAGGTAAACTTCAGGTGTCAGCGAAAAATATAGATCCTCCCCGGCGGGGAATCGAACCCCGGTCTCCCGCGTGACAGGCGGGGATACTAACCACTATACTACCGAGGACTGAATATACTCAAAAGATTCTGGGTAGAAGATTATTACTACTACTGCTACCACCACTACTACTATTACTACTACGAATAACAATAATAATAATAATAATAATATACCAACATGATCAACAGCATCAGCACCACATCTAACAACACAACGTCTAAAAAAAAAAAAAAAAAAAAGTCACAAAAGAGGAAAGAATAAGAATAAGTGAATTAGTCAGTTTTGCAGTGGCCAACAGCGACACTACACCTGTACCCCGCTACCTGTACCCTGCCACCTGTACCCCGCCACTTGTAGTCCACGCGCAAGGAGGTGAGTGTGGCGCGACCCTCCTGCACCTGGCCGCCACCACCACTGCTGCTGTCTGACTTTCATGAAGATATTAGTAAGTACTGTCTAAATGGATGGAGACAGTAAGCGTGGTGGTAAATCAGTAATATGGTGAAGGAGCGGCAATGTGTTGGGAGCGTAAGTTAAGTTGGCTCAGTCCACGGGTTCATATTGCAGGGCTGTGTTGGTGACGAGCAGGAAGGATGAAGGAATGAAAGGAAAGGAGAAAAGCTAAACCCATTAAAGCAGGTGAGTACACGTTGTTCATGATGGGCTGACACACGAGTGGATAGGTAAATGTACAAATAAGAATTGATTAACTGGTGTGTGTGTGTGTGTGTGTGTGTGTGTGTGTGTGTGTGTGTGTGTGTGTGTGTGTGTGTATCTACAAATAAACAAACACACACACACACACACACACATACACACCAACAAATATATACCTGACAAAAATACACAAACATACACACATGTAAGTCTTCCATACACACACACACACACACACACACACACAGCAAAGCAAAAGGAGTTTCAGGTTCACTTCTAAGACTTAAAATACATGTTCTTCCCAATAATCTCTCTCTCTCTCTCTCTCTCTCTCTCTCTGTCACACACACCCGGCGCTCCTGCTGTTGCTCCATTTCCGTGTTTTCCAGTTTCCCTAACAATAGCTCAAGGTAACGCCAGAATTATGATTTTCCTTGTTTTTCCTCCTTGACAGTTTTCCAGTGTTGTTTTTTCCTCGCACTGCTAATGGTTACCGGAAAGAGAAACACAGAGATACTAGGAATAGCTCTCTCCCTCTCCCTCTCTCTCTCTCTCTCTCTCTCTCTCTCTCTCTCTCACTAACGAGAATCTCTGAAGTCGGCACAAACAACACGAATGGACGTTACAGATATATTCTCGTAACATTAAATTTCACGAACTGATCTTCAATTTTTTTTTTTTTTCTTTTAGTAAATAACTCGATATTTTCACTCGTTTTTCCTTTTCTTGTACATTCACTTTTATTTTCTTATCTCATCTAATCATTATTTACGTGTGTGTGTGTGTGTGTGTGTGTGTGTGTGTGTGTGTGTGTGTGTGTGTGTGTGTGTGTGTGTGTGTGTGTGTGTGTACTTCAGTATTGCACAAACAAGAGGCTTACTCTGCAGAACACACGCAGACGCAACGCAGGTGGGTGGTACGCGGGAAGATGTGCTCAGGGGGTCGACAATACAATGACAATACGGTGACAACACGACACAACACCACATGACACGACACAACACCACATGGCACGACACAACAACCTCCCGATGCGCATATAAGACGAGGCTCGCTGCTATAGATAGATATATAAAGGGTGATAGAGATAGATAGATAGATAGATAGATAGATAGATAGATAGATAGATAAAAGACATATTAATAAGAGGATAGATAGATCGATAGATAGACATATTAATAGGTAGATAGATAAATAGATAGGTAAGTAGAACACACAATGATAAGTAGATAGATATAGAGATAAAGACATGTATATCTAAATAAATATATATAGACAGAAATACGTAAATAGTACATACACATACATACATACATACATATATAAAAAAAAATACCTCTCACCCTCCAGCACTCTCTCTCTCTCTCCTCTCACTCATACCTCATCCTCACCTCATATCATCTCACCTCTCCTCACCTATCCTTGCCTCACGTCACGTCATCCTGTCCTGACACACACACACACACACACACACACACACACACACACACACACACACACACACACACACACACACCTTGCAACATCTCTCACGCGTTTGTATGAGACAGATAAGAGAGTATAAATGCTGACAGGTATAGAATTGCAAAGCTGTCAACTGCATATTACCTCACGCTTACTTCTTGAATGCCTGGCTGTCTGTCTGTCCGTCCTTCTGTGTGTCTGTCGTGTTACTGCGTGCGTCTATGTGTGTGTGTCCATCTGTGTGTCTTTTGCAACGCTTGTCTCGCCGTGTGTACCAAACGAAACAGTGTCGTCATTCCTGTCAGTGTTGCAAAGGTAAAAGGAAGGAAGACAATGAATAAAGAGAGGGCGAGAGAGAAGATGGAGGAGGAAGAGGAGGAAGGAAGAAATGTTGATGTTGTGAGTTGGTTGTTAGTGTGGAGGTGGAGGAGAGGAGAGGAGAGGAGAGGAGAGGAAGAAGAGGAAGAAGAAGAAGAAGAAGAAGAAGAAGAAGAAGAAGAAGAAGAAGAAGAAGAAGAAGAAGAAGAAGATAGAAGTGGCAGTAATAGTAGTATCAGTTACAATAATAATAGTTTTCCAGTAATAGTAGTAGTAGTAGTAGTAGTAGTAGTAGTAGTAGTAGTAGTAGTAGTAGTAGTAGTCTCTCTCTCTCTCTCTCTCTCTCTCTCTCTCTCTCTCTCTGACAGGGACTAGGAGAAGCAGGAATGAAGGGAGGAAGCAAGCAGGAACAGAGAGACAGAGACAGAGAAAGACAAAGCAACAGAGATAAACGAAATAGGAAAGAGAAAAATAAAAGGATGAAGAAGAAGAAGAAGAAGAAGGAGGAGGAGGAGGAGGAGGGAGGGAGGGGAGGAGGAGGAGAAGGAGGAGAAAGGACATGGAAAAGATCACACGGCAAAGAAAGAACTAAGAGAAAAGGAAAGGAAAGGAAATGAAAGGAAAGAAAAGAAAAGGAAGGGAAGGAAAGGGAAGGGAAGGGAAGGGAAGGGAAGGAAGAGAAAGGAAGGGAAGGGAAGGGAAGGGAAGGGAAGTGGAAAAGATAAATACACTTCAAGACTGAGCATGTTATTATTGTGGCCTTCAAAACACTTCCTGCCCTGCTGGATGAGAGGACTGCCTTCGTCACCACCACCAACACCACCACAACCACAACCACCACCACCCTCACCACCACTACCACCACCACCACCACCGTCCTTTTCACCATTACAACAACAAATATTCAACACCACCTCCACCACCACCACTACTACTACTACTATTACTACTACTACCACCACTATTACTAAAGTCATGAGAGAGAGAGAGAGAGAGAGAGAGAGAGAGAGAGAGAGAGAGAGAGAGAGAGAGAGAGAGAGAATGTTCTCGCACTATTTCTACTTCTAAAAACAATTTGGTAAAGTGGTACCAAAGGAAGGAAGAAAGAATGAAAGAAAGAAAGAAAGGAAGGAAGAAAGGAAGGAAGGAAGGAAGGGAGAAAAAGATAAGAGAATAAAAGAAAAGAAAACGAAACAAGAACGACATAGATGAACGAAGGAAGGAATAGCCATAAAGAAAGAGAAGTGAGGAGAAAAGGAAGAGGAGGAAGAGAAGATAGGGAAGAGATAGAAACGAAAGGAAAGGAATGTATGTAAATAAAGCAAATAGGAAGAGACAGGGAAAAAAAGCGAAGGATGGAAAGGGTTAAAAAAAGAAAAAGGAAGAAGGAAAGAGAAAAAATAAAGGTGAAAAGGAAGACAAATATATAGGAAACATAAAAAAAATAAGAGGGGAAAGAAAATGAAGGAAAAAATTAAAAAAGACGAAAGAAGAGAAACAGACAAAGAAGAGAACTCAAAAGGAAAAAAAAGAAAGAAAACTCAAGAAAAAGACAAAGGAACGCAAAGAAAACGATAAAAAAACACAAGAACAGAATAAAGAAGAACCAAGAAAGGAAGGAAGAAAAGAAAGAAAAGAGAAAGAAGACAGATGAAGGAAGGCTAGAGGGAAGGAATCGAAGAAAGGAAGAAAGAAAAAGAAAGAAAGAAAAAACGAAGGAAGGAAAGAGGAAGGAAGGCTGGAAGAAGGTCAAGGAGAGAGAGAGAGAGAGAGAGAGAGAGAGAGAGAGAGAGAGAGAGAGAGAGAGAGGCGTCGACATCCCCATTAATTTTGTCCTGCCACGTTATATTTTCTGGGGAAGATGCGTGACCCTTCCAAGGACAGGAGGAGGGGGAGTGGGGAGGGTGAGGGGCTGGGGAAGGGGCTAGGAAGGGGGCTGGGGAGGAAGACGAGGCCACAGGGAGTTAAAGGGACCACGGAGGATGAAAGGGGGTGAACGGGGGGAGGGTGGTGGTGGTGGTGGTGGTGGTGGTGGTGGTGATGATGATGATGATGATGATGATGATGATGATAGTGGTGGTGGTGGTGGTGATAGTGATGGTGGTGGTGATAATGGTGGTGGTGGTGGTGGTGGTGGTGATGGCGGTGTATGTATGTATGTATGTATGTACGTCGTTTGTGTTCATCATGTACGTGTATAATACAGGTGAAATACAGGTCCTGGTTAACTAATGGTGTAAGTTTTGGTCTGTAGAATCTGTGATGGTGATTTTGGTGTCACTTTTCTTTCTTTTTTATGTAAGAGGCTGGGGGAGGGGGTGAAATCTGGCCAAGGGAAACAACAAAAGGATTCAATAAAAAGTCCCCCTCCCCCCCATCCCCACACTTACATCCCAGTCCCCGAGCAGGTTTAAAAGAGTTCACCAAAAGAATGGGATGATGGTGGTGTGTTTAACTAGTGCCTATTTTATTTATTGGTTTATTAATTCTAGTTTTCCTTTTTTTTTTTTTGTTTCCATTTTTTCTGTCTCTATTCTTCCTTTTTTTTGTGGGGAACTGCGTTGTTGGTAGTATTTTTGGTGTTTTCTTCTTTTTTTCTTCTTTTTGTACCGTTGTCCTGCGTTTCTTTGACTTAAAAAAATAGAAAAAAGAGAATATCTATCTATCTATTTTTCCATTCCATTCCTCACCTTCCTTTCTATCTACCCTTTTTTTTTATATCAACATACCATCCACCTACATTCAACTTATTTCTTTCACCTATCTATTTAAGACTATCCATCCATTTATCTATTAATGAATCTACCTATCTACCTAACCTACCTTTCCACTTAATTCCCCGAACCTTCCTTTCTATCTACGCTTTTTTATCAACATACCACCCATTTCTTTCATCTATCTATCTAATACCATCTATTTATTCATCTATCTACCTATCTACCTATCTATCAATTAATCTACCTATCTATCTATCTTTCCACTTAATTCCCCATCTTCCTTTCTATCTATCCCCTTTATCAACAGACAACTCATTCCTTTCATCTGTCTTTTCGTCCCCTTTTATACCTCATCTTCGTGTGGTAATCTCGTGTAAGATAAGTCTGTACTCGGGGACCGCTACTACACACCGTTCATGTTTCCTTCAGCTCTACTTACTCCCTTTGCATAAGAAGACACGCGAGCACACACCACACGACGCCCAGGAAGTGACAGTGACTCATTCGTACTCCTACCATCGGGAGTACACACACACACAGTAGAGTACGATTTTCTGGTGTGTGTGTACTTAGCATATACACTCTTTTTTACCTTGGCTATCTTTGTGTGTGTGTGTGTGTGTGTGTGTGTGTGTGTGTGTGTGTGTGTGTGTGTGTGTGTGTGTAAGGTCAAGTTAAGCTAAGATGAAGGAGGATATATAAGCACACAGGCATTAAATACGTACAAACACAAACACACCGGTATGTAAACAGGAAAACAAGTAAACACAAACTGATCTATACCGTCTCTAATCAACATAACGCTGGCATCAACACCGCTTCTCTTCCTCTCATCCAGTTTGTTTTGCCCTCGCCGGGGAGAGAGGGGTGAGTGACCTGGAGGTGGTGATGGTGATGGTGGGCGGGGCGCGAAACCCCTGCACACTCTCAAATTAGGACAGGAAGAGAAACAAGTGCGGCGCGATGCCCAAGAGAGGAAGGCGGAATGGTTAGTGGCTGTCTGGTGCACTGACGACGAGGGAAGAGGAAGTGGAG
>NC_059285.1:4154121-4156621 GCF_017591435.1 Portunus trituberculatus
CCTTCTTTCTTTCTTTCCCGCAGCGACCTTCCTTAAAAAATGCTAATGAGGAAAAGAAGAGGAAATTAACTTTGAAATTAGTAAGCTTTGTTCTTTCCTTCCTTTTTTTTTTCCTTCCTTCTCCTCCTCCTCCTCCTCCTCCTCCTCCTTCCTCTTCTATCTTATTTCTCTCTCTTCCTTTACCATTTCTCTCAGTGAAATATAATAAAAATCTATCACAAATTAATCTTCTTTTCCTTCCTTCCTTCCTTCCTTCTTTCTTTCATTCATTCTTTCATTCCTCCTTCTCCTTCCGTCATATTTTTTTCACTAGCTGTAGCATTCCTGTCATTTCTCGTAGACAGCCAGACAGCCTTGTAGGGGCCAATAGATAAGAAGCTGTCTATTTTTTGTTTTTTTTTGTTTTCCAGCTGTATTTCCCTCTTCCTCTTTCTCCTCCTCCTCTATCCCCCTCCTCCTCCTTCTCCTCCACTTATTCTTCTGTCTTTCTTTAGATAGTTAATTTAGAACATCTACCGAAACAGCTTATAAGGACCTCAAGATTTGCTGTTTGGACTTTCTTTATATCCTCTTCCTCTTCCTCCTCCTCCTCCTCCTCCTCCTCCTCCTCCTCCTCCTCCTTCCTCCTTCTGTTTATCCTCACGGCAATCTGCAACTCCCCAGGAACAAGGGAGCCAATGAAAGCTGAAGGCTATTAAGTTCAAAGGGGGAGAAAAGATGCAGACAAAAAATAATAAGGGTAATGGTGGTGGTGGTGGTGGTGGTGGTGGTGGTGGTGGTGGTGGTGGTGGTGGTGGTGGTGGGGATGAGTCAAGGTCGAGACGCTTTATCTTTGTGTCAGGGCAGCTTCCGTGGGTGATGAGGGCTGGTGGTGCTGGGAGGTGATGGGTGAGTTTGTGGGTGAATGGGTGAGGCAGGTGGGGAGATGATGCAGGTGGTGTGTGTGTGTGTGTGTGTGTGTGTGTGTGTGTGTGTGTGTGTGTGTGTGTGTGTGTGTGTGTGTGTGTGATGGTGATAGCTGGATAGGGTGGATAGTGATGAATGGATGGTGACAGGTGGATGATGAGTGGTAGATTAGATGGACAGAAGAAAAGAACATACATCCATCCATCCATCCATCTATCCATCCATCCATCCATCCATCCAGACAGACAGACAGACAGACAGAGTAATGGAGCCAGTAAAACAGAATAGTGGTGTTGCTATTAGTTAGATAAACCTTTGAATTAAATGGGTGAGTGGGCAGGTAGGTTGTCTGGCCAGATGGTGGGAGTGGGGAGGAGGTAAGGGGGAGGGGGGTGATGGGGAT
The DNA here is from genome assembly GCF_017591435.1 of Portunus trituberculatus. Taxonomy (NCBI): domain Eukaryota; kingdom Metazoa; phylum Arthropoda; class Malacostraca; order Decapoda; family Portunidae; genus Portunus; species Portunus trituberculatus. The sequence goes on from NC_059285.1 coordinate 4,155,431, forward strand.
GGTCAGGTGGTGGGGAGTGGAGTAGACTGGACAGGTGATTGGGAGGTGATGGGAGGAGGTGATGGGGGAGGTGATAGGAGGAGGTGATGGGGGTGGTGAAGAGGGAAGTGATGGGGGAGGTGATGGGGGATGATGGGGAGGTGATCGTAGGTGATGGAGGAAAATGATGGGAGGAGTTTAAGATGAAGGGATAAATGATAGGGGTGATGGGAGAAGTAATGGTGTGGAGTAATGGGGAGATGGTGGGGGTGAAGGGAGGAGAGGAGATGATGGGGGGAGGTGATGGGAGGAGGTGAAGGGGGTAGGTAATGGGGGGGGGAAGGGTTCGAAACTGGCGCCAGCAGGACCCAACTTAGCCTGAGAAGAGAAACCAAGGCCACAAAAGACACCACCACCACCACCACCACCACCACTCTTACCTCCTCCTCCACCTTCTTATCCACCTGTGTGTCTATTTCCACTTCTCTTTATCCTCTCCTCTTACTCCTCCTCTTCTTTCTCTTTGCATATTTTCATTCATCTCTTAAGTGTATTTCTATCTCTATCTTTATCTAAGCCTGTTTGTCTGTATTTACTTGATCTCTTTCTCTATTCTCTATTTATTTTCATTAGCTTTTTCTATCAGTCTTTATTCAATCTATGTTTTTATTCGCCTCTTCTTATTATCATCAATCCACGCATCCATTTCCTTCCACCTTTTCAATATAAAGACTACCTATATGTGCTTTTGTGTCTGTGTGTGTGTGTGTGTGTGTGTGTGTGTGTGTGTGTGTGTGTGTGTGTGTGTGTGTGTGTGTGTGTGTGTGTGTGTGTGTGTGTGTGTGTGTGTGTGTGTGTGTGTGTGTGTGTGTGTGTGTGTGTGTGTGTGTGTGTGTGTGTTTGCTTTACCTTCTCTTAACTACGCAGTAAACCTTTTAAAATCTTTCATCAGTCTACAATTTCTATGCACACACACACACACACACACACACACACACACACACACACACACACACACACACACACACACACACAGTACTACATCAATTTATTACTTTACGACAACTACTTCCCAAATATTCCCTCTCCCTCTCTCTCTCTCTCTCTCTCTCTCTCTCTCTCTCTCTCTCTCTCTCACCTGGCTGAGATACCCTAATCAAACCTTGAGGCAGACACTCAGGTAAACAGCAATCTTAATACCTGTCAGGGGGC
>NC_059285.1:4189121-4216621 GCF_017591435.1 Portunus trituberculatus
ATCACCTAAATGCTACCTTCCCTTCACCAATAACTTTACCTGTAGAATGTCTCTTTTGATAACTTTACCTGGCTACCTTACCTGTAACTTTACCTGTAGTCCTTCACTTAATAACCCTCCTTACGTACCACCTTACTAAAAATCTCACCTCCTATATGCCACCTGTTTAACTCCTCCCTTATAAAAAGCAAATAAACACAAGCTTAACGTAAACAACACTTTTTTTATAAACTCACTGATAACATTTTCTATAAACTTACCAATATGTTTGCTCCTCATTCACACATTTTAATACAGACTTCAAGCAAATTATCGTCACACTCTCTCCTCCTCTTACTCTCCTTTTCTTCTTCTTCTTCTTCTTCCTCCTCCTCCTCCTCCTCCTCCTCCTCCTCCTCCTCCTCCTCCTCCTTACGTAACAGTGATAAGAAGGCAATTTTAATCAGTCTCTGAGAAAGATAACCGTGTTTTCTGAATCAAGTTGTTTGTTATCTCCTCTCAGTACAGAATCCAGACGGGAGAGAGAGAGAGAGAGAGAGAGAGAGAGAGAGAGAGAGAGAGAGAGAGAGAGAGAGAGAGAGAGAGAGAACAACCTCATATGTAAGAGGCTTTGGTCTAGTGTGTTCTGGAAATTACAGCACAAGGCACTCAACGCACGCGCACACACACACACACACACACACACACACACACACACACACACACAGGCCTTGACCATGTGTGTGTGTGTGTGTGTGTGTGTGTGTGTGTGTGTGCGCAGGAGACGAGAGTATGAATGAGATGACGCAATATTCAACAGAACCAGCGTAGTAGTAGTAGTAGTAGTAGTAGTAGTAGTAGTAGTAGTAGTAGTAGTAGTAGTAGTAGTAGCAGTAGTAGTAGTAGTAGTAGTAGTAGTAGTAGTAGTAGTAGTAGTAGTAACAGTGGTGGTGGTGGTGGTGGCAGTAGAAAAATAAATAAATAAAAAAAAAAAAACGACAATCAACATTACAAGCACCATAACTGTTCATTCACCACACCTCAACATCATCGACAACCCAAACAACAACAGAAACAACACACTAACCCACACACCACCACCACCACCACCACCACCACCACCACCATCTAGAAGAAACCAGAACAACTTAAATCGTCAGCCATAACCAGCGAGTGTGGCGCAGCGTGTGTGTGTGTGTGTGTGTGTGTGTGTGTGTGTGTGTGTGTGTGTGTGTGTGTGTGTGTGTGTGTGTGTGTGTGTGTGTGAAGGAGCGGGATTTGCCCAACTCAACACTACCTCCTACGTGCATACACATTCCCTGAGCCTCTGACGTCACGAGGGTCCTTGGCGATGTGTTGATGGAGAGAGGGAGAGGTGGTGGCATTAATAATTTTGTGTTTTATCTACGTTTTTCTTGCCCATTGAAGGATTGTGAGTGACGATAGATTAAGAGTAAGGAGGAGGAGGAGGAGGAGGAGGAGGAGGAGGAGGAGGAGGAGGTTTACTCTACGAATTTTGAATTTTTTTTTTTACAAGTAGTCGCAGTTAAAAGAATGAAAAAAAAAATCCACGTTCTTGTTAAAATGTCGACAAACGCATTGAACTCTTGGCTGCTGCTGTACCGTTACCCACAGGAGGAGGAGGAGGAGGAGGAGGAGGAGGAGGAGGAGGAGGAGGAGGAGGAGGAGGAGGAGGAGGAGGAGATGGAAGAAGTAAAGTTTGAGGCCAGGATGATGAAAAAATAAACATAAATATCTGATAAACTAACGCAAAATACAGACCACAGATAGATATACAAGAGAGAGAGAGAGAGAGAGAGAGAGAGAGAGAGAGAGAGAGAGAGAGAGAGAGAGAGAGAGAGAGAGAGAATCATGAAAGGAATCACAGAAGCAAGATGATAAAAATAATGATAGTGTGTGTGTGTGTGTGTGTGTGTGTGTGTGTGTGTGTGTGTGTGTGTGTGTGTGTGTGTGTGTGTGTGTGTGTGTGTGTACGTGCCTGCCTGACTGTCTGCATATTTGTCCCCGTCACCGCATCACGTTTCCACTAACAACAACCTTTCTTTTCCCGCCTTCAATTCTTGGCACTGGCGGGGCATGAGCCGGTGTGTGGCGTGGCACTAACAGCTGACGCAATCGAGAGTGCCTCTACATCACCTGCATGACACTTCCGCAGGTGTTGCAAGAGTCAGGTAAGGACACGTGAAGGAAGGTCAGGTAGAGGAAAGAGAGAAGGCAGGTGTGAACAGGTATGAGTAACGAGAGGTGAAGGGAAAGAAGTCAGGTCTGAACAGGTTTGAGGTAAAGATGGAATGGTTCTAGATGACTTCATTGTATGGAGGTAAATAGTGTGATGTAAGGAAGGCAACATTAGCTCAGAGTAGGGTAGGTTAGGTTAGGAAAGGGAAGTCAGGTAAGGTGAGAGGTAAAGATAGAGTAATATGTTAATTAAGTCTATACAGGTAAATAGCGTGGTGTCAGAAAGGTGATGTTTGGTTAGGTTAGGTAAAGCAATGGAAGTCAGGTAAGGTGCGAGATACAGATAAGGTAATGGATGATGTTAATTAAGACTGTGCAGGTAAATATCGCGGTGTAAGGAAGGTTACATACGGTAAGGTAAGGTTAGGGAAGGTGGGAGGAGGGAAGAAGTCAGGTGTAAACAGGTTTGAAGTTAATGAGGGTAAGTGGAGGTGAGTGAAATGACTAGACACATAAGACAGAATAACAAATACTATATAAAATCTATCCTTTTAAGGCGAAAGTTTTTTTTTTTTTTTTTACCATAACCACTACACTACATTCCTTTTTTTTTTATATACCTAACGTAACCTAACCTAACCTTTCTATACTACAGTTGCATAGGTAAGGTGACGTAAGATTAGGCAAAGTGATGGCACTGTGGCCACGAAGACAGAGCGAGGACACGACGAGAAAGGAAAGAGGCGAGAAGGGTGGACATATAGATAACAAGATTGAGTTCATTGAAAAAACTTATACTATTATTCACCTTGATGATGCAAAACTCTCACGATACCATCACTAGTATCACTAAACACCCTTGAAGACCCTCCAAAAAAACCTACTTCAGCTCAGAAATGGGAGATAAGGAGCGGACACATTTGAAAAAGCATTCTTACCCATTAAAGTGACTAAACCATCACTAGAATCACTAAAACTTGAAACTTGAAACCCCTCCACCCTCCCCCCTATGAAAAAGAAACATCCACCTCTGCTCAGAAAGGAGAGAAAAAGAGCGAACACATTTGAAAACGCAATCTGAACCACTAAACCACGACAGGCGCGCTGCTGAAACATTCTTAAACATTTATTTATAACCAATATAAGGTATGCATTTTTTTTAGATAGATTTTACGTTAATATCTAGTAGCATTTAAGAAGCCAAATCCTTTCAGGTAAAGGAAAATCAAGATGGACACATAGCAGAAATATGTAAATTGTTAAATAAGGTTAGGTTAGATTAAGTTGGGTTTGGTTAGGTTAGGTTTGGATTGGGTTGGGTTTGGTTTGGTTAGGTTAGGTTAAGTCAGGTCAGGTTAGGTCAGGTTAGGTTAGGTTAGGTTAGGTTAAGTCCACTACCGTCCTTTATATGAAAGCTTTTACCCGCCAATAAGTGACTCCACCAAGGATCAACAAGTGGAAAGTTGAGTGAAGGTGGCCTGGGTATATGATATTTTGTAGCTTGAGTTGAGTAAGGTTAGGTTAGGCTAGGCTCTCTACCACCCTTCATATCTTTTACACGCCAATAAGTGACTCAACAAAGGATCAACAGATGGAAAGTTGAGTGGGGATGCTTTTGGTCTGTCACTTGGTAGCAGCTTGAGTTCAGTGCACAGTTTACCAATGAGACCACAGTGACACAGTGCAGGTGGTGAGTGCCTCGGTGGCCTTGGCTGGCTCGATACCACAGCACTGTATCACTTTAGCCTGTTTACCTTTACTGTGCTAAACTGACCTTACCCAACTCACCTTTCTATTGTTCACCTACTCCTCCTCCTCCTCCTCCTCCTCCTCCTCCTATTTATATGCAATGCTGGTCGTGCTATAAAAAGAATAAAAAACTAGGAAGAGAAAAAACTGTTTATTAATTAAGAAGATTCCTAGATTATGTAACAAGAGGAATGTCTTAAACACTTCAATCTATTCTGCTACTACTACCACTACTACTACTACTACTACTACTACTACTACTACTACTACTACTACTACAACAACTACTACTACTACTACTACTACTACCACTACTACTAATAATAATACCACCACTACTACCACTACTATTTCTTAAGAGCGACTTGGCTGGTTGTGCAAGCGTTGTCTACTTGTTTACCTACTATTTATTCATTTATTCACATGCATGGGAGAAAGCAGGAGTTGTGAAAGTAGGCAGACAAAAAAAAAGATGGCGCTGCTAAGTAGAGATAAGAAAAAAAAAAAAAAAAAAAAAGAAGACGCAGTTAAAGTGTTTATTTATCTGTTTTGTTTATACCTGCGATGTTTACTGCGCGTTTTCCCTCTTCTGTTATTTCTGTTTTGGGGTGGGCGCATCAACGTCTCCATAACTCACAAGTCCACACCTACAAGGACGATTTGCTGTATATATATTTTTTTTTTTTCTTCTCTTATTTATTTAACTTTTTTTTTTTTTTGTACCTGCTTTGTGGTTGCATGTTTAATCTTACTTTGTTATTCATTCATTCATTTAGTTTGTTTGTTATTCACTTCATTTATTTACTTATTTACTCAGTTTTATCTATACTTTTTTTTTTTTTTTAGGGGGAAGACTGATGAAGTGTAAAAGTTTGTACAGAGTGATTTATTCAGCTAGTTATTGTTATTGTTATTGTTGTTGTTATTGTTATTCACTTCATTTATTTACTTATTTGTTCAGCTTCTATCTATTAATGTTTTTTTTTTTGTGGGGAAGGGGTGGAGAGAAGAGGGATGAAGTGTAGAAGTTTGTACAGAGTGATTTATTGAGTTAGTTATTATTATTGTTGTTACTGCTATTCACTTCATTTACTTACATATTTATTAAGTTTTATCTATTATATTTTGGAAAGACAGATGGAGTGCAGAGTGATTTATTCAGCTAGTTATTGTTATTGTTATTGTTGTTCACTTCATTATTTACTTACTTATTCAATTTATACATTTTCTTACGGGCGGGTGAAGTATAGAAGGTTGTACAGAGTGGTATACAAAAAGTTTAGAGAAGGATTTAATTGGTAGCATATATCACACGTTACGTAAAATAAACACTTGTGGGAGACGCACCTATGTTTTTTCTCATCTGTACATTAAAATTTCTCCCATCCAATGTATCCCGTGTTGCGCAAACTGTACACACCTGAACGCTTCACCTTTTTTTCACGGGCGCCTCTCTGCGTGGTGACCGTAACCCGCTTATCTGTCAAAGGTTATCTCATTAGTACGTCCTGCGGCCTCACCTTATCTGGTACGCCCACCTGAAGAAGAGTACCTGGCCTTCCCTTATCTCACCTGCCCTAACCTTACTCACCTCTTCTCGTCCTGCCTTATTGCACTGTTATTGGTATTCGTTCATTGTCACTTCTTCACATCTTTCCTGTTGTTTAGATGGCATTGGTATTCTTTTAGCTGTCAGTCTGCCTCGGCACTTAACTTCATTCACCTCTTCTAGTCCTGCTTTCCACTAGAATCAGTTGTTGTTTTTTTTCTGTAATTAGCTTACTTCATTTTCTGTCTCATTCTGTCTTGCTTCACCTCTATTGGTAATCTTTCACCTGTCAGTCTCATTTTCCTAACCTAACCTAACCTCACTCCCCTTTTCTAATCCTGCCTTCCACAAGTATTAGTGTTGTTTCATTTTTTTCTCTCTCTCAACTGTCCTGTCTGTTTCTGTCTTACTTCAACTCTGCTGCCATTATTTTATCTGTCAGTCTCCTTCCCTTAGCCTCACCTCAGTCCACTCCTTTAGCCCTGCCGTCAGCTAGTATTAGTTAGTATCCCTCTATAGTTACCCTCCCTCACCTGTCTAACCTTACCTTCTTTATCACTGTTTCACCTGCATCCTTTCCTTGCCAGCTTCCCTAACCTACCCTACCCTCATCTCCTTTAGCCTAGTTCTATGCCTCAGCTATTCTCATCCCGCCTCATTTCACCTGTATCGCTATCCCTTCATCAGCATCCCCCTTCACCTGTCCTTAATTGCGCGTCACACCCCTGTCCCATGTGTCACCTGTCCTTCCATCCCCCCTCCACTCACCTGTGCCAGCCTCATGTTATCTGCACCGGTATTTCCTCATCACCAGCCCCCTCACCTGCTTGTATCTTTACTCATACGTTCTGTGCTCACCTGTGCCCCATTCACCTCACCTGCATCACTGTTTAACCCCTTCAGTACCAGGACATGTTTTCGTATTCATTCTGGTTACTATTTGGCGATTTCATACAGCTTCAGAAACTTATGTGGAATTAAAATGATGAAGACTCTGCCCATTAATCTTTTAACCTCCACAGACCCTTCCTAATGCAAATAAAATCGTCTAATCATACCCATAAACTGAAGGTAAAAATGCTTCTCAGTACTGAAGGGGTTAATCATCACTTGCCGTTCTTCTTTACCTGCCTTGCTTCATTTCAGTCACTCTACCTGAGCTTCTTTTTCTAACGTGGCCAAAAGGTGGGGAAAAAAAAAAAGGAAAAGGAACAGATGCATCTCCTTCTACAAATAAGAAAAGAAAAAAACTTTACCGCTTCCTCAGAAAAAAAAATGGGGAAAAAATAGCGAGAAGGGTCGGAGAGTTACATGAGGCACACAAGACAGGTAAGTAAGTAAACAAGGCGGTAAATAAACAACACCTATTTATACCGGAGCCAATTTGCGCCTTATGGGTAAAGTAAAGTAAAGTAAAGTAAACAAGGCGAATCAAAATAAACAAAAGACCACGTTGAAAAAAAAAAGACAAATAAATAAGTGCTTACGTCAGAGATAAGACTGATAAGAGAGAAGAGTGACTGATAAAAAAGGAATGCCATGAATGAAGAGAGAAAAAAGAGATGATAGAAAAATGATAATAAAGATTTCCCACTATCAAGTCATGAGCGAGAGAGAGAGAGAGAGAGAGAGAGAGAGAGAGAGAGAGAGAGAGAGAGAGAGAGAGAGAGAGAGAGAGAGAGAGAGAGAGAGAGAGAGAGAGAGAGAGAGAGAACGAAAGATAAAGAATTAAATAAAAAAGCAAATAACAATGAGACAGAAGAAATATGTAAGAAAAACACACAAAAAAACTAACGAAATAAAAGCAAAGGAAATGAGAAAAGGAGAGGGAAAAGGAAAGGGAAAGGAGGAAAGGAAAGCGAAAGTTACCGAGCCACAGAGCCAGACAACATAAGGAGAGCGATGGCTGATCACAAATAATTTCCCCTCCACGCACAGGTAAGCGGAACCAAACACCTGGTGAGGCCCTAATGACGTCACCTCATCTCACCTCAACTTACCTACTGACGTCACCTCACCTCACCTAACCTAACCTAACTGATGTCACCTCCCCTCACCTCACCTCACCTCACTTTGCAACAGAGAGAGATTTTAATGATGTCAACACTTAATTCAACTTCAACCTAACCTAACAGATAAAGATGTTAATAATATAAACACTTAATCTATTGTAACCTAACCTAATCAAACTTAATTCAACAGGTAAAGGAGCTAACGATATCAACACCTAACCTAACCTAACTAAACCTAACCTAACCTAACCTAACTAAACCTAATCTAACCAAACCAAACCAATCCTAACCCTATTTAACCTAACCTAATTCAACTTAACCGGAACTGAACAATACACAAAAGTTCTTACTGACGTCAACTGTGCAAAAATATAGTTAGCCCTTACATTTCCTCCTCCTCCTCCTCCTCCTCCTCCTCCTCCTCCTCAGCCAGCCAGACATCTCAGGGAAGTACCGCGAGCCACCTTACGTCAGCGCCAGTGTTCGGGGAAGTACAGAGGGAGAGAACACTGCCTCTGCCATTCAAGTGTTGATGTCAGCCATGGGGAGTGCAGGTGGTGGTGGTGGTGGTGGTGGTGGTGATAAGGAGGGGTAAGTGATGTTGATGAGAATAAGTGTGCTTTTAGTGGTGGTGGTGGTGGTGGTGGTGGTGGTGAAGAAAGAATAGAAGACGAAGAAAGAGAATGAAGAAGAATGAAATAAAGGAACAATGACGAAAACAAAAATACAAACCCACTCATCCCCCAACACACACACACACACACACACACACACACACACACACACACACACACACACACACACACACACACACACACACACAGTCATAAAACCCAACAAAACAAACACTTAAGAGTAAGACACACGAACAAACAAGTCTCGAAATGATATCACCACCACCACCACGCTGATAACCACAACAGCGGTACTTAAAGAGTGATAACCGAGAAGGGAACCGCAATACCACAACGAGAGAGAGAGAGAGAGAGAGAGAGAGAGAGAGAGAGAGAGTCTATACATATTAGACTTTTAACATCTCTATAACATTTACAATAACAATTTGTCAGTTTTTTTTACATTTATTCTCTCTCTCTCTCTCTCTCTCTCTCTCTCTCTCTCTCTCTCTCTCTCTCTCTCTCCACCACCATCTTGTCATCCTTTCTTCCTCTTCATCCTTCTCTAAAACTTCCTCATTTCATTTCCTTCTCGGCAACAAGTTATCTTTTTTCCTCCTCCTTGTAACTTTCTTCTTTCTCTACCACTTTCTCGTGTTTTCGTCTTAGCAACAACTCTTCCGTCTCCTCCTCTTCCTCTTCCTCCTCCTCTAAAGAAAACGTATTAAGCCTCACAATACATTCTTAAGCTCTACAAACGTTTGGCCAGAAAGAAAACTTATACGCATTTACATCTCTCTCCTCCGCACCGACTCAGTTTGCCCTTTCCTTTGTGTCCCCTTGTGCTGTGGCCCCTCCCTCCCTCCTGCTTCCCATGCGCCAGACATTCACCAAACGTATCGCGCTTCACACCAGCCCGTCCTGTCCCTGCATTCCTCAAGCACTGGTACGTTTTGGTATGAAGTGTATCCCTTCTGACTCACTGATCGTTTGAGTGTGCTGCTGCTGCTGCTGCTGCTACTGCTACTACTACTACTACTACTACTACTACTACTACTGTATTTATATTGGTAGAAAAGTTTTTGTTTTCACCTTTCTCTATTTATTTAGGTCTATCTCATCGTTATTTTGTGCTTTGTTTTCATTATTATTATTATTATTATTATTATTATTATTATTATTATTATTATTATTATTTTATCTAGACCTCTCCAATGTTGTTCTTTTTATTTTATTTTTTTGAACTTTTTTCATTCTTTTCTCCATTTTGTTTATTTCTACTACTACCGCTACTGCTGCTACTACTACTACTACTACTACTACTACTACTACTACTACTATTTCTACTACTACCACTACTACTACATACATAAGGTTTCCGGGAACGCTCGCACACACACTCACACAAACACGCACTGGGAAAAATGGTCACCTTGCAATTCAGCACAAACTGTTTTCCTTGCCCAACGTTTCCAGAAACAGAAAACGGAACACAAATAAACAGGCGGAGAGAGAGAGAGAGAGAGAGAGAGAGAGAGAGAGAGAGAGAGAGAGAGAGAGAGAGATTCCAGTCACATACGTACAAAGCAACATTTACGATTTATAGAGGAAAGAAAACATCAAAGAAAACAAGAAATAAACTAAAATACAGGAAAGAGAAAAGAAATGCAATCAAGCGAATGAAAACAGGCGAAAAAAAACCCAAACACTAAACAAACGTAAAAAAACAAAAAAAAAAAACACGAAGGATAACGGGAAGAGAAAGAGAAAGAAAAAAAAGATAAAAAAAAGGGGGAAACCAGTAACTAATTAGCAAACAAATACGGGAAGATAATAAAGAAGAAAAAAAAAATAAGAAAAACATCAACATAATAAAAAAAAAAATAGACACGCAGGAAGACCAACAGAATAACAACACACAAAGCAAAACAAACGCTAAACCACTCCACGCCTTGAAAAAAAAAAAAAAAAAAAAAAACTAAGAAAGAAAACACTCAAAAAAAAACAAAGGAAATCAGAAAATAAAACAAAAACTCACAAAAATTAAGTAAAAACAGTTACACGTTAGCAAATAAGTAGACAAGCAATCAAGCAAGTAGCAAGCCCAATGAAGGAGAGTAGAGCGGAGGAGAGCAGTGCAAGACGGCTGGCTGGCAGGACGGGGCAGGGCAGGGAGGGGCGGGGCTGGAGTGGGGTTGGGTGGCTGGCGGGTTGGTGGACCAGCGATTGACGTCAGAGAGGCACCAGCATTCAAGTTCCTGAGCGACCGCATTACTTCCTCCCGGGCCCCATGCTTCCTCCGCAACAAAAACTGGTATATCCACGCGGGGAGCTAAACAGGTTGGCTTGATGACCGTCTCTCTCTCTCTCTCTCTCTCTCTCTCTCTACTGGGATGTCGAAACGAGTTGAATACGAAGAAGAGAAGGTTCGGGAAGTGGCGGTGATGATTATTAAGAAGTAATACATATTTGCAGAAGTGTTGCGTTTAGGGAGATACGAATTTAAGAAGCCAAAAAGTAAAACGTGCTGGCAGATTAAGCAGAATTAGATTTCGTAATAGTAGTAGTAGTAGTAAACATGGAGAGGATGTGAAGAAATATGATAAGGTGAATGGAGAAACAGAGGAAAAGGAAGTGTGATAACGAATATAAGCTACCAGAAAAGAGGAGAATGAGGAAAATATGAGAAGCAGTAGAGAGAGAATGATGTAAGCAGAGGTAGATGGAAAAAGATTTAGAATATTCTGGAGAGATGAGATAGAAGAAAAAAAATGGGGAGGGAAATAAAAGTGAGATACTGAAAGATTTGCATTCAAGAGTATATACAAACTTCATTAAGAACAAAACCCTAAAAATAAAATGCAAATATTATACACTCGGAAAAGTCAGATATGAATGACAAAAAAAAAAAAAAACAGGAAAACGAGAGAAAAGAAGGAAAACTGGTGTAATGAAGCAATGAAAACGTGAAATGAAAATACAGGAAGAAAAACGTAAACACATACACACACACACACACACACACACACACACACACACACACACACACACACACACACACACACACAGTCTTGACTTTAACTCTGCCTTAATGGAAACGAAAAAAATTCAAGGTACGCTGAGGGAATTTACCGTGTGTGTGTGTGTGTGTGTGTGTGTGTGTGTGTGTGTGTGTGTGTGTGTGTGTGTGTGTGTGTGTGTGTGTTGCAATACATCTCCACCCAAAGCAGTCCCAAATAAAGCAATGAAGGAGAATAAACACATAATAATCTTAGAGAGAGAGAGAGAGAGAGAGAGAGAGAGAGAGAGAGAGAGAGAAACGTTATTCTGTCTCCGTGTGTGAGTGTGTAGGAGAGGGTTTTCCCCGTACTACACACACACACACACACACACACACACACACACACACACACACACATCCCAGCAACAGACCAGCCACGCCTCTTCTCCTTGTCTATCTTTCGCTTTCTTTCATTCATATTTCTCATTTACCGTTTTTCATGTTTGTAACTCTCTCTCTCTCTCTCTCTCTCTCTCTCTCTCTCTCTCTCTCTCTCTCTCTTTAATTCTTCCTTTTTCCTTCCTTTCTTTAGTCCTCCCTGCCTCCCCCTGTCAAGTGCTCGCCTTTCTCCCTGTCACCAACCCCTTCACACCTGTCAGCCTGTTCCAAATCTGCCTCTTTTCACCTGTCCACCTCACCCGTCCCCCTAATCTCCTCTTCCGCACCTGTCCAACCGCCTCTCGTCTACCTGTCGCCCAAATTAAAGGCGTCCCATGCCTTACCTATCCCTCACCTGTCACGTTTGTTTGGTTTGTCTCACCTGTGTCACCTTCACTTGCTTTGCCTTTTTCACCTGTAACTTTTTTTCGTAAGTGTTTGTGGTGTTCTTGTTATCTCTCTTTCTTTCTTTCTTTTTTTTTCTTTGTCTTTATTTTCTCAGTTTTTTTTTTTTTGTGTGTTTTTGGGTTTTCTTTAGTTACATTCCTGTTTCTTATTGGTTTTTTCTTTTCTGTCTCTTTTTATTTATCGTTTTTTTTATGTCTTGTCCTTTTTCCGTTCCTTCTTCTCCTCCTTTTTTTTCTTATTTTTTACTACTTTCTCTATTTTTGTTTTTTTTTTCTCTCATTTCACTTTTTTTGTTTACTTTTCATTTCTTTTCTCGAATATTTGCAGTTTTTTTTATCCTTTTTCTATTTTCCTACCTTTTTTCCTAACTTCTATTTTTCTATTATTTTCTCTATTTTTCTTTTCCCATTTCTAGTAAATTATTAGATTTCTGTTTATTACATATCTTCCCTTACTTTCCTTTCTCTCATATTTTTCATTTTCTCTATTTTTAGCCTTTCGTTATTCTTCTTTTTTACATTTCTCCCCTTCACCACTTTCCTCTCTTCTTGTTTATCTCTCCTTCTGCTCTCTCATTACTTCTCTTTCCTCTCCTCTCCTCTCCTCTCCTCTCCTCCTCTTCCATTACAGCATTTTACTCTTAATTCTTCTCCTTCACCTTTCTTACCTTTCTTTACTCTCATTTCTATTCTCTTCCGTTCCTCTCCCTTCTTTTTATAATTTGATTTGATTTCATTTTCCTTTCATTATTTTACTTCTATCAACATAACTTCCTTTTCTCTGCTCTTCTTTTTCTTCCTTTCCGTTTTTTTTTTTTTTTTATTTCTAGCAGCTATTGTCTTCTTTACATTTCTCCTCTCTTTACTTAAACACTATCCATTTTTTTTCCCCCCCTTTCCTATCAGCACATGTTTCTTTTGCCCTGTTCTTATCTTCAGTGTAATTTAGCTTTCTTAATCCTCTTCTCCTCTCATCTCTTTTTTTTTTTTTTTTTGTCCTTTTTTTTCGTATTCATTACTCTATACGTAATATATTTCAAACCAGTTCTATTCTCTCCATTTCATTCCTCCTCTTCCTGTTCTTCTTCTTCTTCTTCTTCTTCCTTTTCCTCCTCTTTCCTCCTCCTCCTCCTCCTCCTCATCCCTTCCTCCGATCATAACCTCTTCACCTCTTGACCTCTTCTCTAACACACACACACACACACACACAGAGAGAGAGAGAGAGAGAGAGAGAGAGAGAGAGAGAGAGAGAGAGAGAGAGAGAGAGAGACGCCTGGGATTGAAAAGTGAATGTGGGTTGCGCCTCAGTGGAATAATGTGCAGGTATTCAGACTCCGAGCACTTGTGTTTACCTGTGTGTGTGTGTGTGTGTGTGTGTGTGTGTGTGTGTGTGTGTGTGTGTGTGTGGTCACGAGCCTTCACATGTGTACAGATGAGTCAGAGTGTATTCCTTCGCCTCCTCTTCTTCTTACTCTTCTTCTTCTTACTCTCCTCCTCCTCCTCCTCCTCCTCCTCTCGCTACACAGAAAGAGATCCCAGACAGCCATGCAGGGATTTAAAAGTCTCTTGTTATTTAGTTATCCTGTGCGTCATTCCTCTCCTCCTTATCATGTAATCAAACAGTGAATAAATAAATAAATGAATAAGTAAAATTAAGAATATTGGTAAATAAAGCAATAATAACGAACAAACCCAGCAAAAACAACAGAAACAACAACAACAACACCTTCAACAATAGCTACTACTACTACTACTACTACTACTATTTTTACTACTACTGCTGTTGCTGCTTCTGGGACATAGTTAAGATGATAGGTAATGGTAGTAGTAGTAGAAGTAGTAGTAGCAGCAGAAGTAGAAGTAGTAGCAGTAGTGCCAATCAACGAATCAACACATCAACACAATCAAAGGTGCCCAAAACAAGACTACATACTAAACAAGACGAAGACAAACGTTAATTCCACAGCAGGAATACTGACGAACGGCTTTCTTTCCCAGTCACCTCATCCTGCTCCTCTCACGCGCCTTCTCAAAACACACGGAGAATACAGCGGCAGTGTTCCCTGAATCCTAACGTGTGTGTGTGTGTGTGTGTGTAGCACGGCCGTGTTTCCCTAGCCACGGAGAAAGCGGTGGTGGTGGTGGTGGTGGTGGTGGTGGTAAAGTAAGTAAGTAAATAAGTAAGTGTTTTAAGGAAGGAGAGAAGGAAGGAAGGAAGGAAGGAAAAAAAATGGGAGAGGAGAAACGAGAGAAGAGAAAGAGTTACAATAAGAACAACAATAACCACCACCACCACCACCACCACCACCACCACCAACAACAACAACAACAACAACAACAACAACAACAACAACGTAAACCCCAACCATGAATTCCCCGCTGGCTGACTCAAGCACGCAACGGAAACAAAACACACACACACACACACACACACACACACACAACTAATATGACGCCTTCCTCTTCCCTTCCATTCGAATATTACGTGGACCATTTACGTCAACACCTACAACGCAACACCGCGGGAGGATAATGCTTGGGGAGGGGAGAGGAGGGGAGGGGAGGGACAGGAAGAAGGGAGGAGGGGAGAGGCCGGGGGAAATAAGAAGAGAGGAAGAAAACTTGAGTAAAGACGATAACTTAAGAAAAGGAAAGAGAAGAAGGTGAGAATATGGTGTGTGTGTGTGTGTGTGTGTGTGTGTGTGTGTGTGTGTGTGTGTGTGTGTGTGTGTGTTGTAGGTGTAAGTTTCCATTTCCAGCTGTAAAGATCTTAAAGGAGGAGGAGGAGGAGGAGGAGGAGGAGGAGGAGGAGGAGGAGGAGGAGGAGGAGGAAGGGGAGGAGAACGAGAACGAGAACGAGAATGAGAACAACAACAATAACAAGAGGAGGAGAAGGAAAACAAGAACAGAGAGAAGTAGAAGGAAAAGGAGTTGTAGAAGATGAAGGAAAACAATATATCAATATTTATACACTAATTAAATCTCTCTCTCTCTCTCTCTCTCTCTCTCTCTCTCTCTCTCTCTCTCTCGTTATACAACCAGCGATCAGCGGCGGCGTGGTAGAGGCCTGGCGGGGCGCGGTGCCTTATGTAACCAGCTGGAAGAAGAGGCAAGTGCTAATACGGATCAGGAGGAAGAAAAAAATAGAATAAAGAGAGGAACGAGGAAAAGAGGGCGAAAACTACATGGCCTGAACCTGATGATGATTGCGGTGATGTTGATGTTGTTGTCAAGACTATTGATGCTGCTCCTGCTACTCCTGCTACTGCTGCTGCTACTGCTATTACTACAATTACTTCTATTGCCACTACAGCTACTACTACTGCTAACTACCATTATAACTACTACAATTACTATTACTTATGCTATCTACTACTACTACTACTACTACTACTACTACTACTACTACTACTACTACTACTACTGATAATAATAATAATAATAATAATAATAATAATAATAATAATAATAATAATAGCAATAGCAATAATAATAATAATAAAATAATAATAATAATAATAATAATAATAATAATAATAAAAATAGCAAAAGAAATAATAATAATAATAATAAAAAATAATAATAATAATAGTTATTACAACAACAGTAATAATGATAAACCTACTACTACTACTACCACTACCACTACTACTACTACTACTACTACTACTACTACTACACCACCACTACCACTACCACACCACCACCACCACTACTCACCACTACCACCACCACCACCACCACTACCACTACTACTACTACTACTACTAGTAGTACCAGCACCACCACCACCACTACTACTACTACTACTACTAATAATAATAATAATAATAATAACCACCACCACCACCACTACCACTACTACTACTACTACTACTACTACTACCACAACTACCACCACCGCCACCACCACCAGGTAAACACCAGGTAAAACAGAGGTAGTCACGTAATTACACCCCTTTTATCTTGTTTGTATCGTATTTAGATCTGGAGGGAAAGATAAAGGTGAAGGAGGAAAAGATGGA
This sequence comes from Portunus trituberculatus, assembly GCF_017591435.1. Classification (NCBI taxonomy): domain Eukaryota; kingdom Metazoa; phylum Arthropoda; class Malacostraca; order Decapoda; family Portunidae; genus Portunus; species Portunus trituberculatus. The sequence goes on from NC_059285.1 coordinate 4,205,095, forward strand.
GAAAAAATACCATAGATACACACACACACACACACACTGACTGGTGCAAAGAAGATAAAATGTAGAGAAATAAATGCAGAATTAAAGGAACAAATCAATAAATGGACATATTAGAGAGAGAGAGAGAGAGAGAGAGAGAGAGAGAGAGAGAGAGAGAGAGAGAGAGAAGCACTTATTATAGACGCAATAATATAACACAAGGACAAAATTTTAGGACCATTGTTGTATACGTATGAAATCTCTCTCTCTCTCTCTCTCTCTCTCTCTCTCTCTCAGTCTGGTAAATTTCCCAGTTACTACAAGGTCTCTAAAGGTCTATGCCCCAAATCTCTCTCTCTCTCTCTCTCTCTCGGGATGATTGGAACTAACTAAATACGCAGAAGAGAGGTAGAGTAAGTGCCCTCTGGTGGTGGTGGTGGTGGTAAAGGGGCGTGTTGCAACGGTAATGGTGGTGGTGGTGGTGGTGGTGGTATGACGTCACGCTATGAGAGCCAATCAGGTGTCGAGTTGAGAGGGTGGGGCGATTAGTTATATAGTGGAGGAGGAGGAGGAGGAGGGAGGAAGGAAGGATGTGCGTCAGTTGTACAATTGTAGGATTCCTCTTCTCTTCTATTTCTTCTTCTTTTTTCTCTATTTTCTATCTTCTTTCCTCTCCTTATCTCTTCTTCATTTTCTCCTCTCCTCTTGCTTTTTTCTTCATTTCACTTCTCTTTCTCACTTCTCTCCTCGTGTCTTCTTTCTCTCTCTTTCTTCTTCTCTTTTGCCTTCTTTCTCTCCTCTGTGTGTTTCTTTCTCTTATCTTCTCCTTTCCTCTATTCGTCTTGTCCTATCTTTTCCTCCTCCTCCTCCTCCTCCTCGTCCTTCTTCTTCTTCTTCTTCTTCTTCTTCTTCTTCTTCTTCTTCTTCTTCTTCTTCTTCTTCTCCTCCTCCTCCTCCTCCTCTTCCTCCTCCTTCTGTTCCTCTTCCTCGTTCATTCCTCTTCTATATTCCTTCTTTCTGAGATGAAAGGATCCTCTCTCTCTCTCTCTCTCTCTCTCTCTCTCTCTCTCTCTCTCTCTCTCTCTCTCTCTCTCTCTCTCTCTCTCTCTCTAAGGGCACTCACACACCGCTGATCACGTAGTACATCTCCCCTTGACTCTCTCTCTCTCTCTCTCTCTCTCTCTCTCTCTCTCTCTCTCTCGGAACCGCAGACGTAGACAAAAAAAGAAGAAAAAAAAATTTAAACAGTAACAAACCCACAAGGTCACCGGAGAAGAGGGGAGACACATGGAGGAGGAGGAGGAGGAGGAGGAGGAGGAGGAGGAGGAGTGAAGGGAGGGTGAAGGTATGGGCACTTAGAGAGAGAGAGAGAGAGAGAGAGAGAGAGAGAGAGAGAGAGAGAGAGAGAGAGAGAGAGAGAGAGAGAGAGAGAGAGGAGGGGGAAACAGAAATCCATCACAATAAAGAGACGAAAAAAAAAAGAACTGAATAAAGAAAGAAAAGAAAACAGACAAATTAGAAGAAAAAAATAAATAAATAAGGAAGAGGAGGAAGAAATGAAAGACGAGATACAAACAAAAGAAGAAAAAAGAGAAAAAGAAAGAAAAATATGGTAAGTGAGAGGCAGAACGAAGGACAGAGAGAGAGAGAGAGAGAGAGAGAGAGAGAGAGAGAGAGAGAGAGAGAGAGAGAGAGAGAGAGAGAGAGTCAAGGCCGAAAGTGAGAGAAAAGGGAGAGGGAAAAGAGAGAGAGAGGGAGAGAGAAAAGGGAAAAGAAGAATGAAGGACAAAGGAGAGAGCAGACGAAGATGAGAGAAAGTAGAGAAAAAGGAAAAGAAATTGAAAGAGAAATAAATAAGGAGAAGAGAAGTGATGAAGAGAGAATAGAAAGAAAAAATCGAGAAAAAGTGATGGAGAAAGAAACCAAGAGTAAATAAAAGAAGAAAGAGAGGGAGAATAAAGAGAGGAGAGGAGACAGAGAAGGAGGAGAGACAAAGTAGAATGAGAGAAAGAGAGAACAGAAACAAAAATGAGAGAAATGAAATAGACGAAAAAAATGAAAGAAGAAATAAGAGAGAGAGAGAGAGAGAGAGAGAGAGAGAGAGAGAGAGAGAGAGAGAGAGAGAGAGAGAGAGAGAGAGAGAGAGAGCAAGGAGTTTCTCAAGTCATACAACTACTGCGTAAAATATACTTGAATTCCTTTCCACCAAAACCTGCTTGTGTCCTGAAACCTGTCCTCCTCCTCCTCCTCCTCCTCCTCCTCCTCCTCCTCCTCCTCCTCCTCCTCCTCCTCCGCTTGTTTACAACACAAGGTCACGTATTTGTTTGTTGGTGGAGGTAAGAAGGAGGAGGAGGAGGAGGAGGAGGAGGAGGAGGAGGAGGAGGAGGAGGAGGAGGAGGAGGAGGAGGACGGATGGATTGATGGAATGTAAAAAGGAAGATATAATGAATGGAGAGAGAGAGAGAGAGAGAGAGAGAGAGAGAGAGAGAGAGAGAGAGAGAGAGAGAGAGAGAGAGAGAGAGAGAGAGACGACGTAGATAAAGAACAAAGTAAAATCAAATAAAAGAACGGTACACACACACACACACACACACACACACACACACACACACACACACACACACACACACACACACACACACACACGTTCTCTAACTAATTGCATTTTCGGCTAACCTGTTCCTCTCGATCCCTTTTCAACCCTGGGCCTTAACTATTTTCTCTCTCTCTCTCTCTCTCTCTCTCTCTCTCTCTCTCTCTCTCTCTCTCTCTCTCTCAGCCGCCAGACACAAGCAATAAACGTTTATCTTCCTCTTTACAAACGTTTTCCTTTATTTTATACTTGAACTGGAGAGAGAGAGAGAGAGAGAGAGAGAGAGAGAGAGAGAGAGAGAGATACTACTACTACTACTACTACTACTACTACTACTACTACTACTACTACTACTCCTTCTCCTTCTCTTGGCCTTGGAATAATTACTAGTGGCGTGCCCCTAGACAGTTAGGTAAGTGCCCAGACGCTCATGACGACGTAATACCCCATCAAGGCATAACACAAGAGGAGCGTCAGGCAGCGGTGGTGGTGGTGGTGGTGGTGGTGGTGGCACAATAAGGAGGAGAGCTTAATACAACCAATCCTTTAGTTCTTGTATTTTTCACTTGGCTTTCAGTTCTCATGGCTTTCAATTATTCACAAGCAATTCTCTATTATTTTCTCTCACGTACGAAAATTCAGCGAGGTTAGACTGATAAAACATTTCCCTGGTGAAAAAAGAAAAGAAAGAAAGAAAGAAAGAAAATAGAAACAGCTCAGTCTTTTGAAACGCAGTGAACTCATGAAGAAAAGAAAAAAAAAACTATAAAAAAAAGCCACAATGATGAAAACTCTGCTTCTCATGCGTGGTTTCTCTCCGTGATGGCGTGGGATTCTTGTTAAACCATCACCAGAATCGTCAAGAGAAACTACCCTTGAAGAAACGCCCACTAACTTCCACTAGAGGCTGTTTAACGCTTTGACCTCCCTTCTTAACTGCTTCTTAGCCCCTCCAGTACCACGATGCGTTTTTCATATTAATTTTTCTTACTATTTAGTCAAACTCATGTGGGGATTAGAATAGTGAAGACTGTGGCCATTAATCTTCTGATCTCCATAAACCCCTTCGTAATGTAAGCAAAATTGTCCAATCACACCCAAAATTGAAGAGCTTAAAGGCAGCGGGGATGATAAGGCCGGATTTCGCGTGTGTGTGTGTGTGTGTGTGTGTGTGTGTGTGTGTGTGTGTGTGTGTGTGTGTGTGTGTGTGTGTGTGTGTGTGTGTGTGTGTGTGTGTGTGTGTGTGTGATGCAGTGTGGTGAAGTAAAGTGGCGATGCTGTGTGGTTCTTATTAATCCCTTCAGTACTGGGACTCATTTTTACCTTGAGTTTTGAGCACGATTAGACCATTTTATTGATATTAGGAACGGTCTATAGGGGTCAGATGATTAATGGCCACAGTCTTCACTATCTTAATCCCCCCACATAAGTTTCTGAAGCTGTATAAAATCACCAAACAGTAACCAGAAGGAATTTGTAAACGTCATGGTACGTAAAGGGTTGAACGATAACTAAAATCATGACCACGCACTTGAAAATCTGAGAAAGAAAAGAAAAAGAAAAAAACCTCATGGAAAAATAGGTAAATAACTCAGTTTGTAAAAAGAAAACAGGCGGAATAAGAAAAAAATAGAAAGAAAAACAGGAAAGAAACTAAAAAAAAAAGTTGGATGGAAAAAATGAAAAAAAAAAGAAAGAAAAAGAAGAGAAATACAGAGAAAAGATATAGAAAAACACTGAAATACTTAAAACACACACACACACACACACACACACACACACACACACACACACACACACACACACACAACACAACATAAGTAAAGTAACAACAATAGCACAACAATACAAACAACAACAACACGAAACGCAACCAAACCACTTCTAAACACTACAAAGCACAATCCATACAAGTAACCAAAGAAAACGGAGAATCAAAACACACTCCCAAACACCTCAGGATTAACAAAACACCTTACAGAATACAACGGAACTATCATTGACCTTACACCCTTATTAAGAAAAGCCTGCCTCTCACACCACGACTCTTTTCCAAGGCCACAGAGACAACTAGCCAGGCCCTATAGCAGGTTTTCAAGACAGTTTCTCCTTTTAACTAGAAATCTTGCCAATTTATCACCAGAACTATACAAAATACTCTTAAAAACACGAGTACCTTTAACTGAACCCTTTGGAAAGCTTTGATGGTGAGACAGCTAAGCGATTATTGCAACACACGAGCGGTGAGATGCAAGCAGGAAACACACACACACACACACACACACACACACACACGTATACCAACAACCAAACACACGTGGCAGGGCGTTGAGGGTGGTGGGTGATGTGGGGGCGTGTTGGGGAAGGAATGAGTAGGGGAGGGTGCGTGACGTCAAGGGCTGCTGAGAGGACAAGGGCGGGGAGGCGAGGCATTCATGAGGCGTAGTAATGAACCCGCACCTCTCTCTCTCTCTCTCTCTCTCTCTCTCTCTCTCTCTCTCTCTGTCCTTCCTTATCCTTGCTCTCATATTTCTCCTTCGCACTCTATACCGCGTCTTTGTCATCGTTGTCTTCCTTCCTTCCTCCTCCTCCTCTCCTCCTCCTCCTCCTCCTCCTCCTCCTCCTCCTCCTCCTCTTCTTCCTCCGCCTTCTTCTCTTCCTCTTCCTCTCATCTATTTTAGTACCGTTTTTTTTTTTTTCTTAATATAAAAGTTTTCTTGTCTGGGATCTTTAATTTCGAGAGTCTTGGTTCCTTCCTCTCTCTCTCTCTCTCTCTCTCTCTCTCTCTCTCTCTCTCTCTCTCTCTCTCTCTCTCTCTCATTTCACTTTATCATAATAGCTCTTATTTCAATTTTTCGTCATAAAGTATATTAACGAACGAATTTTTATCATTTCTTTATTCATTTATTCAGTAAACTCTATGATAGATTTTTTTTTTGTTCATCTTTATTCTGCTTCATTTCTCATATTTATTCGTTTATCTATGTCTATCTATTTTGATTCAGTTCGTTACTTATTCATCTATTTTTTTTTTCACTGGAGTTATCTTTTCTTTTTCATTTATTTCTTTTTTATCTCTATATTTATCTAGTTATTTTCTCTTTTGTTGGGGTGTGAGGTGGGCCGGCGAGGGTGGGCGGAGAGTCTTACACTGTTCTATCCTGTTACATTACACGCAAATTCACACCGTCCCTTCACTAAATACACAAGTTACACTCCGAGTCTCTTCTAATATGTGTCCCTCCTTCTCCTCCTCTTCCTCCTCTTCTTCCTCCTCCTTGTGTTTCTTCTACGTGTAAAATTCTTCTTCTCCTCCTCCTCTTCCTCGTCTTCCTTATCCTCTTCATCCTAATCCTTCTCATGTCACATTCTCTCATTCACCCACGCATGCAACCTTCTTTTCATCCCCCAGGCCTCTCCTTCAGTCTCTTCTCCTCTTCCTTCTTTGCCTTGCCACGCGTAACCACCACCACCACCACTACCACTACCACCACCGGCTCTACCACCGCCGCCACCACCACCACTACCACCACCAACGCCACCACCGCCTCCACCACCACCACCACCCCCACCTGTCAATTTTTCTGTCCTAATCTCGTAGTTATAAAAATACATACAATAGTCAAGATTACTAAACAGGTTACCTCGATCTACGCCACAGGTCCTCTGTAACGGTGTCACATACTAATCTGTGTCGTACTTGTCATTAATCCTCTAATTATTATTATATGTGTATGTATACATGTATGTATAAGTGTTGGCACCCCAGCATTCCACATGGGTGGGGCGGACATGATCACACCACCCTACATCACAGCGTGGTGGAGCTTTCTTCAACCTATTTCGAGTGCCATCGATATATTGGGTTGCATCAACATTATGTCATATAAATGGTTTGCATGTTTATCCTTTACGTAATTCACCTTAACATGTATTATTCTCAGTCATAAGTAACTCTCCCTTGCCTAATTCATGTAATTAGAAGATTATACTCATTGATATATTCATTTATAGTGGTTATAACAAACCTTGTCATAAATTCCTGTGCCAGTACTTTTGTCGAGGCACGCAGGCCTCCGAGGACCGGCCTGAATAGTCTTGTAAAGGGTGCGAGGCGTGACCATGCCGGGCCACAGGCTTGCCCTGCACCCCTCACATTCTTCTCCCCCCAAAACTGTATTTCATTGTAAATACATATATAGAAGTTAGGTTTACCTTTAATATTCACCTGAAAACCACAGACAGTGACTTTACTTACAACAAGAAGGTAAGAACTAATTAATAGCATCCCGGGATAATTGATAACTCATATCCCCGTCCAGAACACCGCTGTTATCTCCTCCTCCTCCTCCTCCTCCTCCTCCTCCTCCTCCTCCTCCTCCTTGCTTGTGGTCAGTGCCTCACGTCTTTTTTTTTCGTATCTTCAGGTTATTATTTCTGTTTGTTTGTCTGCTTGTGTTTGTCTGTCTGTCTGTTATATTCATAATTGTAAGGAATAAGTATTAAGTTTTCTTCTTCTTCTTCTTCTTGTTCTTCTTCTTCTTCTTCTTCCTCCTCCTCCTCCTCCTCCTCCTCCTCCTCCTCCTCCTTCTGTTCCTGCTCCACCTCCTCCTCCTCCTCCTCCTCCTCCTCCTCCTCCTCCTCCTCCTCCTCCTCCTCCTCCTCCTCCTATTCCTGCTCTACCTCCTCCTCCTCCTCCTCCTCCTCCTCCTCCTCCTCCTCCTCCTCCTCCTCCTCCTCCTCCTCCTCCTCCTCCTCCTCCTCCTCCTCCTCCTCCTCTATCAGGGCGGCGTGTGTGATGACGTGCATCTCATATCAGCCTTTCTTTCTCTCTCCCTTTTTTCATCCTCCCTGTTTTGTCCATTTATCGCGGTCACGTTCTTATTATCCTATCTGAAACACCTGCTATTCTTCCTCCCCAACACACACACACACACACACACACACACACACACACACACACACACACACACACACACACACACTATCACTAACCAAACATTTATTTCAGCTCATATTCACAAAGTGGTCTCCCTCTTCCAACCACCCCCAAACACACACACACACACAGACACGGACACACGTACACACACACACGCACTGCATTTTCTCCGGCAAGGTCACTACACCTGTGTTAATGAGAAGCAGGTGAGGCGAGGCAGAAAGCAAGTGAACCGGATCAGGGTGTGGTGGGCAGAGAGACAGTGCAAGCAAGGGAGGGGTTGTTGTTGTGGGTGGGTGGGTGGTGGGTGGTGGGTTGGGAGGGGCGTGCAGGAAAGGGTACACGTGTTAGTCTCCATCTACGTACTTCTTCATTCAATTCCTTATTGACTGACGGTGGTGGGATGGGAGGGACGTGAGGAATAAGGTGTTGATCTATCCATGCACTTTCTCGCTCATTCACTTACTTGTTCATTCAGTTTCTTATTCACTGATTCATCTATTCATTGACTCATCCATTCACTAACTTGTTTAACTCACTCACTCGCTCATTTACTTATTCATTTACTCACTTACTCACTGATTCGCTCACGCATCCATTTCATTCACACATCTATTTCATTCATTCATTCACTCACTCCACTCACTAATCTATATATAACTCATTAATTCACTCACTCATTCATTCACTTACTAATTCACTCACTCACTCACTTACTTACTCACTTACTTACTCACTCACTCACTCGCTCACTTATTTGTTCATTCACTCACTTCACCTTTGTTAAATCTCACCTTTGTTACTCGGAGTCACCCTTGATCCCAAACTTACTTTTGAGTTGCACTTGCGTTCACTTGCATCATCAGTCTCATGTAAAGTTGGTTTGTTACGCAAATGTAGGCGGATATATTCCTCTGATGATATTGTAAGAAATTGCTTTTACTCTTTCATACTGCCTCATTTTGAATATTGTCACTCTGTGTGGATCTCTGCAGCAGAGTCTCACTTAAAGCTTTTAGATAGAGCATTCAACCAGATTAAATTTCTTCTTCCTAATCTTGAGATTAATCTTCGGCATCGTCGTTTGGTTGGATCATTGTCCTATTTCTTCAAAATCATGTCTAATTCCAACCACCCGTTGCATTGTCATTTGCCTGCCCCTTCACTACCAGCACGTGCTACAAGACAATCCTTGATCATGAATGACCGTTCCTTGTCTGTGAATCGATGTAATACTTCACAATTTTCCCGGTGTTTTATCCCAGTATCTGCTAGACTCTGGAATACAATTCCCAACGAGATTGTTAATTCTAGTAACATTGAAGCATTTAAAAAACGTGTGAATACCTTTCTTCTCTCTGAACTCACTACCTCTTAGATCTCTACCAATCTTCCTATTCTGTTGTTCATTCCTGTTACTTCCTTTCACTTATCGGTGAGGTGCCGCCCACTGGGCCTTTGGGTTTATGCAGTTATGCTTTCCAGTGGGTCGCCTTCATTGACCTCATAATAATAATAATAATAATAATAATCTCCTTCTCTTCTACGCATTATCTTATTTTCTCAGCCACTTCACCTCATATTCTTCAGCGTCTCAGCGGACACATGGCGACCTGCGAACAAGTAACTGACCCAGATGTCCTTTCACCTTTCTAAGTCTCCCCATTCCCAGAAATACCACTAGTCTAGATAAAAGAAAAGAAAAAGAAAAAAAAACAGCACCAACCTACAAAATCCCACCAACCCCCCCTGCGCCCCCCCCCCCCCCGCGCCCCACACACACACACACACACACACACACACACACGCTCACCTTTCTAGACCTTCCCATTCCCAGACTTACCACTCATCTAGATTAAGAGAAAACTAACACAAGGGTATGGTAACAGTACACGTCTTTTCTATCTAACTTAACCTAATCCTCACCTAAACACGGGCCACACTTCTCTGAGCCTCCCACACGCAGTTTTCAAGATTGGTAATACATTTTCTTTTTTTTTTTTTTTTTTTTTTTTGGGGGTCGGAAGCGATGAAGATTGTAACCTGGAGAAGCGATGAAGATTGTAGCCTAACTTAACCTAACCTAACTTACCCAGTCATTCCCTCACCTCTGTAAGCACACCATAACCAGGAGTTCCCAAGGGCAGAGGAATAGCACACACACACACACACACACACACACACACACACACACACACACACACACACACACACACACACACACACACACACACACACATACGTTCAGTCTTTATTATTCCTTTCTTCATCTCTTTGCGTTTCTTCCTAGCAACAACATCACGCACTCTCTTCGATCCAACCCACCTTCTCTCTCCTTCACAGCTCCTCATTATAATCAGACCTTTAAACTGAGTGACGAAACACTTAACCAATACCTAACAAAACACCTGCCTGCTCCCTCTCCCTCTCCCTCTCGCATTGACTTAGTAACACCACACGTACCACCTCTGCGCACGTCTGGCTGGCACATGCACACACACACGTACGCGCATACAAACAGACACCTCCTATACAGCTTTTTAAGACGTGTGTTTCTGGACTGCATGAAAAGATGAAGAAAAAAAATGTTGTACTATATTGATACTCTTTAATTTTCGTTTTCTGTGTCAAATATAACTTGAGATACAAACAAATGTGAATGAAAAGAGGGATAAAAAAAAAAAAAGTCGCTCTTCCAACGTACCACTTCTCCTGAAAGACATCGAAGAAAAAATGAAAAATAAAAAGAAAATTAATAAAAAGTTGTCATTATTTTTTTTTTTTTTTTGCCAGAGATATGACCAGGAGTAAAAAAAAATATATGTGATTAAAACGGGGAAAAATAAATAGCTCTTTCAACACACAACCCCAATAAGAAAGAAAAATAAAAAAAAAAGTTAAATATGAAGTTTTAAAAAGTTCATTCCTTGCACGTGTATTACCCAAATTGATCTCACCCACTAACTAACTACTGACACCTACATACCCCTCACTACTTTACCTTTTATATGTAAGAGGGGAAAACAGACCAAAGGCAACAGAAAAAGTACTCGTATAAAAAAAAAGACCCACTAAGTTGCCAATCCCCGTGCAGGTCCGAGAGAGTCAGCCAAGAGAAAAGGATAAATGTTTTGAACTAACTATAAACCTTAACCCTTTCAATACTGGAACACATTTTTACCTTGATATTTATGCACGATCACACCATCTTATTGACATTAGGAAGCGTCTATGGAGGTCAGAAGATTAATAGCCTCAGTCTTCACTATTCTAATCCCCCACATAAATTTCTGAAGCTGTATAAACTCATCAAATAGTAAGCAGTACGATTATGGAAATGCATTATGGTACTGAAGGGGTTACAAAAGCTACAACACCACCACGGGCACCACAACGCCTCAGCAACCCCGCCAGAGTCTTTCTTGTCCCTGTGGGCGTTGTCATCTCGGGATTACACCTTCACCTTACATCGCTCTTGTCAAGTTGAAGAGGAAGCCACAAGAAACCAAGCCTCACTTTCCACGACACGCTTTTGGTTCATGCTCACTTAGTTACTTGTTCAGCGTCCTCCAGTGCTTAGTTTTGTTGCTACAGTAGTTAAGCTCGGTTCGGCTCGGTTCGGTTTGGTTCGGTTCGGTTCGGTTCCGTTCGGTTCGGTTCCATAGGTTCAATCCGATATAGTTATCTGGGATAGTTCAACCGTATTGTCTTATCATTAAAGGAGGACAATCTGAAAATGACAATTAAAAAAATCATTTCTCCAATCATTTGTTTAGTTTGTTCAAATGATTTTAGTTATATGATTTAATTCCATGATAAGTTCAATTAAATGTAATGATATAGTTTCTTACTTAAAGGCAAGACAATCCTAAAACAATAACAAATCAACCCTTTCTTTCACACCTCACGACCTCCACCACTCCCTCCACCTCACCCCAGCCCACCCCACCACGAGGAAAACGAAGGACGAGATACAGAACACACAACAAAAATAAATGAATAAGTAAGAAAAG
>NC_059285.1:4221621-4224121 GCF_017591435.1 Portunus trituberculatus
CTAACCTAACCTAACGTAACCTAACCTAACCTAACCTAACCAAACCTAACCCAACCTAACCTAACCTAATCTAACCTAACCAAACCTAACCTAACCTAATCTAACCAAACCTAACCTAACCAAAACATGCTCTAACCAAACCTAAGCTATTCTAACCTAATCTAACCTTACCTAACCAAACCTAACCAAACCTAAACTAACCAAACCAAACGCTCAGGTAAACTAAACCAAGCATTTTTGTATCTGATTTATGAAGACACGTGAAAGAAGAACAAACTAAACTAAACTAGAAAAATAAAAACACACCATTGGAATCCCTTTTCTACTAAACTCGTATATTTATCTTCCCATTTTCTTATTTCACTTGAACATAAACTAAGACAACTACACCCTTTCTATTCTAGTTATCTGGATATTTTATGACCCTTTTTTTTTCATTCCTGCGTCTTTAAATAGTTAGGTCAATAAGTTAGCGCACTCTGCTTGCTTGTTTTCCTGTTTGTGTCCTTCTGAATTCATTAGTCGAGTGACCTTGGCTAGTAAACTTCACATGAAACAAAATATATATGGTCTGTGCTGTTTATAGGAGGAGAAGGAGGAGGAGGAGGAGGAGGAGGAGGAGGAGGAGGAGGAGGAGGAGGAGGAGGAGGAGGAGGAGGAGGAGGAGGAGGCTAAGCTGTGTGAATACCTGATCATTTAGCTCATTAGGTGAAGCACTGAGGGATGGCACGAGGAAAAATGAGCCAGACAAGATTAGGACGAACGGTAAACAAATGAGAGAGAGAGAGAGAGAGAGAGAGAGAGAGAGAGAGAGAGAGAGAGAGAGAGAGAGAGAGAGAGAGAGAGAGAGAGAGAGAGAGAGAGAGAGAGAGAGAGAGAGAGAGAGAGAGAGAGAGAGAGAGCAAAATACAGACAAATGCCAGAAGTGCAAATATATATTCCCAGACACACCACGCCAGTTCAACTCCGTGCCAATCTCATCTTCCTCAACAATAACAACACGAGGATGGTCACATGCTTATAAACCCCCCTTAAACCCTGCCTCCCCTATCCCTCCCTACCCTCACCAGCCCCTGCCACATGTTCCTACCCTTTGAACACTGCCCCTCAAACCCTTCTCTTCCTTCCCCACCTCTTGTCAACACGCCTCTGCACCTTAAACCCTGCCTCCCTACCTTTCTCTACCTCCTCCAACCCTTGTCACACGCCCCCTGCCCCATAAACACTGTCTCCCTACCCTTCCCTTCCATCTCCAATCCTTGTCACATTTTCCTACCCCTTAAACACTACCACTGCCTTCTCTAGCTTCCCCACCCTTTGTCACACGCCCCTCTGTCCCTTAAACTATGCCCTCTATCTTCCTTACTCCTTGTCACACGCCCCTCTGCCCATTAAACACTGCCCCCTACTCTTCCCTATCCTTCCCATCCCTGACACACTCTTCTGCTCCTTAACCCCTTCAGTACTGGAAAGCGATTTTTACCAGGAGTTTTGAACATGTTTGTACGATTATACTTACATCAGGAGGGTCTGTGGAGTTCTGAAGATTAATGGCCACAGTCTTCACTATTCTAATCCTCCACGTAAGTTTCTGAAGCTGTATAAAATCACCAAAAAGTAAGCAGAATGAGTATGAAAACGCGTCCTGGTACTGAAGGGGTTAAACACTGCAAATCTACCCTTGCCTATCTTTCTTCTCTCTTGCCACACGCCTCTGCCATCCCTGTCATCTCCAATTCCCCAACGCTCCTCTTCTCCTCCATGTCTTCTACCACCCCCCCAACATTGCCCCCCCCTCCCCATACAAGACAAAATCCCTCAAATAATTATCCATCCCCCTGCCAGGCTAATATTCCCCCTGTCGTGTTTTCTTGTCCCTCCAATACTGCAACATTACCATCCCTTGTTATATTAGTCCTTCCTCCCCTGTCACATGTCTCTACACCCTGTTATAGCTCCTGTCAGTGTTACCTCAAGATCTCTTCCTTACTCCTCCCCGTCTCTTTCTCTAACTATCTATGCTGCACCTTCTCTTACCCCTTCTCTAATGCCCCTGCCTTCTAACACTATTATTCCCAGTCTCTGCCACCCTGCCATCCTCTCTCTCTCTCTCTCTCTCTCTCTCTCTCTCTCTCTCTCTCTCTCTCTCCTCCATCAACACTGTTACGAAAACACCAGTAGTAAACATTAGTATCCTCGACCTACTCCACCACCACCACTACTACTACTACTATTATTACTGCTGCTGCTGCTGCTGCTGCCACCCCAAGACGCCAAGACCTCACAGCAACAGAACATTCTCAAAGATTTTTTTTTTTTTTTTATCATTTATATCTGATTGATCTACATTTTCTGCTTATTTATTTACTTTTTTCCTTTATTTACTTGTTTTTCACTCCGAGTTTCAGTGGAGCAATGTTTTCCTTTTATTTTAAGTAGTTGTTATGGGTAGCTTTTCTTTTATTTATTCTTTTTATTTTACTTATTCATTAGGTGTTGG
>NC_059285.1:4229121-4231621 GCF_017591435.1 Portunus trituberculatus
AACATTTTTACTTCGTCACACACACACACACACACACACACACACACACACACACACACACACACACACACACACACACACACTTCCGGCGGGGTCAGGCAGGTGTACACGGCCTAATCAATCAATACACCTGGTGGGAAGGAGATTTGTGGCTTTCATTTCAGGTAACAACAGAAAAAAAAGGAAAATTCAAGTGCTAAATAATGATAATAATGATAATAATAATAATAATAATAATAATAATAATAATAATAATAATAATAATAATAAAAGTGAAATATAATGACTCGAGGTGGTGGTGTTGTTGTTGTTGGTAGTAGTAGTAGTAGTAGTAGTAGTAGTAGTAGTAGTAGTAGTAGTAGTAGTAGTAGTAGTAGTAGTAGTAGTGAATAACGACAAGAATAACAATAACAACTACAGCAACAACAACAACAACAACAACAACAACAACAACAACAGTAACAGCAACAGTAGCAGCAACAAAAAAAACATTAACATCAACAAAAACAACAGCAACAACAACAACAACAACAACAACAACAACAACAACAACAACAACAACACTACTAAAACAGTGTATAAACATTTTGGCCACCTTCACCCACAAGAGTATAATGAAATGACGAGACGGACGCCGAGAGAAAGGAGAGAAAGAAATGCTGGGAAAATATTGCAAAATTATTATTCATATCTTTAATGGCTGGAGGAGGAGGAGGAGGAGGAGGAGGAGGAGGAGGAGGAGGAGGAGGAGGAGGAGGAGGAGGAGGAGGAGGAGGAGGAGGAGGAGGAGGAGGAGGAGGAGATCATGGTTTATTCCTTCCTCTTCAATTATTCTCTTCATCTCCTCTTCTCTTTCCCTTCTCCTCCCTTCTTCCATCTTCCCAATGCGGATGAATAAATAAATAAACAAATAAACGTCATAAAAGCAAAGAATATACAAACAAAAACTAAAGAAATAATCATATAAATTCAACATCACCACCACCACCACCACCACCACCACCACCACCTCTAAGCATTCTTTCTCTACCTTTCCTCTTCTTCTTCGTCCTCTTCATTCTCCTCAACTCTCCCACCTCTCTCTCTCTCTCTCTCTCTCTCTCTCTCTCTCTCTCTCTCTCTCTCTCTCTCTCCTGTAGTAGAATTGAGGTCACGTTATCAACAGAGAGAGAGAGAGAGAGAGAGAGAGAGAGAGAGAGAGAGAGAGAGAGAGAGGCGCCACACGTTCTCAACTACTTTTGCGATCTGTTAAGTATCCTCTCAACTCAGATAAATAACCCAGACTTTATTACCTGACACTCTCTCTCTCTCTCTCTCTCTCTCTCTCTCTCTCTCTCTCTCTCGAATCTACTTCTGCCAAGCACCTCCACTGTTTAAATAACCTCTATAACTGAAGAAGCTCCACGTGTTTTTAATGGTGTTTTTACGGTATGAGTCACAGATTAACGAAATTTCTACCACATACGAAGAAGGAAAACTCTTGAGAATCCTGTTAAAGTAAGGTAAAAGTAAAAAGAGAAGAATTAAAGTAAAGAGTTGCAGGCCAGAGGTAATTTACTTATCCTCAGTAAATTGTAGTGGTGGGAAAGCAAAGCGCATCTGAATAGGGAGTGTACTGTGTGTATAGAAGAGTATATAGATATGATGAGAAGTCCTATCAGTCAGTCAGTCATTTAAGAGGGAGGTTTCAAGACATTTTTTTATCCCTTTCATGTGGCTAACTCTCTCGAACCTGCTCGGGACTGACATCTAAGTGGGCCTTTTTGTTTAGTCCCTTTTGTTGCTCTTGGTCAGACTTTCCCTGTTGCATATGAAGTCTGTAACCAGGATATCCTCCTACCTGAAGAATAATGAAGAGATTGAGATTGTAAAGAGTGGGGTTTTTATTATTATTATTATTTATACCATGTGGGCTTTTCACGGGAATTTCTGGGCTAAAGGGGGTGCTCTTTGTGGTACCTCTTATCTCAAAGCCCACCCGCTAGGAAACCGTTGCCCCGAGTGAGGAAGCCCAACCTACACTCGGACCGTGGACAGGATTCGAACCCGTGCGCTTAGAGACCCCTCGGAAGGAAGACAGTTAAATATACGAAGCAAGACAGTTAAAATATACGAAGGAAGACAATTATACATGTAACTGTCACTTACATTCAGCTGCCTGCTTTCCCCTATCTTGCTTATCTATCTTACTTATCTACGTCTATAAGAAATGTGAGGGAAAAGACTACTTATATGGAGAATGTATGCCATGGTAATACTAATGTGAACAAAAGTACTCTTGTATTTATGTCAGTCTGTTTGTTTATCCGTCCACCTATCCATCTAAGACAAAACGAAGGAAAAAAAAACAATGAACGTAGTGAAAATAACAGCATTAATTACATAAAAACATTTGCATCTACTAATCTATTTACTACTCTACCTATTTATTATTTTATTACTATTCTAAGAGAAAAAAGAAGAAAAATCATTATATACAATAAATATAACAGTATCAGTT
>NC_059285.1:4249121-4259121 GCF_017591435.1 Portunus trituberculatus
AATAAAATCATCTAAACATACTCAAAACTCACGATGATAAAAAAAAAAGGTGTCCCAGTACTGAAGGGGTTAATATCATAAACCATCACTATTTCCTCTAATGCTCTTATCTGGCACAGCTGTTTTCATGGTCTCCGCTTCGCTCAATCTATTACGTTTGGCTGTCGTTCCCCACGTCCTTCCCTTCACCTCCACGCCTTTAATCTCGTCAACCGCCTCTCTGTTGCTGGTACTCTTTATCTTTCACGGCTCCTTTCATGGCTCCTGCCCTCACCAAGGTAGAGAGAGAGAGAGAGAGAGAGAGAGAGAGAGAGAGAGAGAGAGAGAGAGAGAGAGAGAGAGAGAGAGAGAGAGAGAGAGAGAGAGAGAGAGAGAGAGAGAGAGAGAGAGAGAGTGTGTATTGCCTCTGCTACCTTCACAAATCTATCTGTATCTATCTACCTATCGAGAGAGTGTGAGTGTGTGTGTTGTTTGTGTGTGTGTGTGTGTGTGTGTACCGCCTAACCTCCCTCTCTCTTTCTCTGTCCTCATATGCCGCTCTCCCATGATTTCTTTTCTTTCTTTTCCTCCCAGCCTGGTTTACTTACTGGTTACTTGACGTGTATTGAAGGCAAACCACGCGCTGCCATGGAGAAGGAGGAGGAGGACAAACATGACCAAATTATAACGGTGATAACAAAATTGATAATAACAATAAGAAAAGACAATGAAGGAAAAAAAAAGGGAAAAAGAACAAAAAGGACAACAAAAACAACAACAATCCACTCACCTATCCACCTACAAGAAACAAGCAAGCTAAACCTATCCTCCTCCTCCTCCTCCTCCTCCACTTCTTACAGCTCAGTCCCCCTTGAAACAAAAAGAAAACGGGCAGCGGTGACTCATCCTAGTGAACCGCATTTTCTCGAACTTGCATTTTCTTCTCCCTGGTGCTCCCATCACTCTCGGCGCGGCTTGTTACTTCCCATCATGCAATTCTCGGAACAAAGAAAAACAAAAGGATACTGGTATTTATATTTTTTTTCCTTTTTTGCTTCCTTTATGGTGAGAGAAGGCGCGGCGGGTGAGAATTCCTTATTTTTCCTGGAAGCTGGGCAAGATTATCGTGTTTGTTGCTCGGGATCTCTTCAAGTATTTCCGTAGCCGCTCCCAGCCAGGCACGCAGGCAGGCAGGCAGGCAGGCAGGCAAAAAGGCAGGCAGGGAAGCAGGCAGGCAGGGAGATGGCAAGAAGACAAACTAGGCAAGCAGGGAAGCAAAGAGGTGACAAGAAGATAAGCAGGCAAGCAAGGAGATGACAAGACAAGCAGGCAAGTAAGCAAGTGGCAAGAAGACAAAGCAGGCAAGGAAGGAGATGGCAAGAAGACAGAAGAGAGCAAGCAGGCAAGTAGGGAAGTGACACGAACACAAAGAGGGCAAGCTGGTACGCAAGCAAGCAGTTAAGCTAGGAGACAAGCAGGCAAGCAGAGAGGTGGCAAGAGGACAAGCAGGAGGTGACAAGAAGAAAAAAAAAAAGGCGAGCAGGCAAACCGGGAAACAGGAAAGGAAGAAGGCAAGCAAGCAAGGAGGTGGCAAGACAAGGAAGGTAAGCAGGTACGCAGGCAAGCAGGGAAGCAAGGAGACAAGCGAGCAAGCAGGGAGATGGCAAGACAAAGAAGGCAAGTAGGGAGGTGACAAGGAAAACAAACACAAGCAGAGAAGTAGGAAGGTAATAAGAAGACAAAGGAGGCAAGTAGATAAGCAGGGAAGCAGGAAGGAAACGGCCAGATTGTGTACCTGTTTGTATTAATTTGCATTGTTTATTTATTTATTTGTTATCATTGTTCTTGTTGTTGTTGTTGTTGTTGTTGTTGTTGTTTTGATTATTATCTCTACTTATTTCAGCATTCCCGGCTATGTAATTATTGTTGTTATTGCTACTGCTGCTGCTGCTGTTGGTGGAGGTGGTGGTGGTGGTGCTGTTGTGTAGTTAAAGTAGTGATGGTGGTGGTGTGTGGTTTAAATGATGATGGTGGTGGTGGTGGTGGTGGTTTTCTCCTCACGTGAGTAACTTAACTGTTAACTGAAACCAACGTCAATCACCATTATTATCTCTTATCAACTGATGAATTTGTGCATAGGTAAATGAAAGGACATGGAAATGACTTGAATCCACATGAAACAAAACTAAACCAAACAAAAATAAAAACAATAAATAAAAGACAGTGAATTATGAGTTTATATTGACACGTTTTTTTTTTTTTTTTTTTTCATAATTTTCAATACGAGGGAGAAATTTCTGAGGGGATGCGGAAACACGAATAACTTATTGTCACCCACCCGTTCACTGCCGCTTCTTCCCCTCACACCTGGGAATGGAGGAGCAGGAGGAGGAGGAGGAGGAGGAGGAGGAGGAGGAGGAGGAGGAGGAGGAGGTGGTGGTGAGATGTAAATAAGCCTTCCTTTGAAATCCTCACCTGTTGATTCTACCTTCCCTCCCTCCCTCTTTCCCTCATCTCTCTCTCTCTCTCTCTCTCTCTCTCTCTCTCTCTCTCTCTCTCATCTTTCCTTCATCCTCATCTTCCCTATCTCTTTTCCCTCATACTCTCCCCTCCTCTTTCCCTTATCATCTCCTGCTCTCCCTTCTTTCCTCCATCCTCTCCTGCCTCTCTCTTTCCCTCATCCTCTCCTCTCTCCCCCTCTTTCCCTCATCCCCCCCCTCTTTCCCTCCTTTTCTCCTCTCCTTTCCTCCATCCAAACCCTACACTTGTTTTTTCTTCTTTCCCTCCATCCCTAAGTCAAAATTTCAACTTATCTCCATTCCATTACTTTTTGTTACTTTATCTTCTCTTTTTCCTCTCTTCCTATTCTTTACTTTCCTCTCCTCCTTTCTATGTTTCCTCTATTTTTTTCTATTTTTTTTTCTTTGATTTCTTCCTATCCAACGCTCCCTCCTCTACAGCATACTCTCTCTCTCTCTCTCTCTCTCTCTCTCTCTCTCTCTCGTCATACCATTTCATATCTCTCCTCCTCCTCCTCCTCCTCCTCCTGCTTCTTCTTCCATACCTTATTTTCCCGCAAATGTCCGTGTGTGTGTGTGTGTGTGTGTGTGTGTGTGTGTGTGTAGCGTGAACCAGTATGCTTTCAAGGTCGCGCCTGAGAAGCATCAAGGACAATGCAGCAGACGGGAAACGGGGGCAGGGGTCTCTCTCTCTCTCTCTCTCTCTCTCTCTCTCTCTCTCTCTCTCTCATCAGTTAACAGTTCTGCATTATTTTCTTCCCATTTTCTATAAGTTCATATTTTCCCAACCTTAATGAAGAAAAAGACAAAAAGACAAGTGAAAAAACAAAGACAAACTTTTAATCAGTTCCTATCTAATCATCCTCTTTTGACTTCACTTTTCCTTTATCTCTCACTAATCTGACGTCACCGAAGCCAGGGCCGTTGTCTTATCACCCCCACCCCCCCACCACCACCACTACAGCCGCCACCACCACCATTGCTACTGCCTCGCCAAGCTTTCCGTTGTGAAGCAGCTGACGCACCCTCTGGCCAGTACACACACACACACACACACACAGGCACGGACACGACCAACGCACGGACGACCTGATAACGACACTCATGACTAACCCACAACAAAGAACGGCCAGGATATGAGAGAGAGAGAGAGAGAGAGAGAGAGAGAGAGAGCTTTGTTGGGTTTCAAAACGTTTTGACTTGGAAAGCACGTAAACACACACACACACACACACACACACACACACACACACACACACACACACACACACACACACACACGTACTACACAAAAACACAAGTCTACAGTTCAATTTAGTGACCCTTTGTACAGTACACACCCTTTCAACACCAAACCGTTGCAAACATCAAACAACAGCATCTCCGTGGCCACCAAACTACAAACAACAGAACGAGCCTCACTAACATCAATTCAAGTTCCAAACAACTCCAGGACTAGCGGTAGACGAAAAACAACCACGTTCAGAACACGTATTCGGGGAGAGAGGGATTGGTAAGGGCGACACGGGGGAGTCAGTGTTGTGGCGAGGGAAGGAGACGGTGTGGAGAGCAAGTCTTTCCTACTCTTTCCCTTCCTGTAGACTTCCTAGGGACTCTCAGGCCGCGCCCTTCACAATCAGTACAGGTAGGTGATTCAGGAGTACTCGTGGCATGTGCAGTGTGTGCGTGGGCGCCGGCAAGTGATAGAAATTGAGGTTTTAGTGAGGAAGGATTGAGCGGTATGCGTATTCCTTGACGGGTTGCTGCACCACCACCATCACAACCACCCGCCCGCTACCACCTCTCGTCTTAACCGTTTATTCCCCTTCCTCTATCTCGCCCCATGTGACGCAAACCGACGCGCTCACACGATCAGGAACACGTGCAAATATCGATAATTCAGCCTGCATCACGCCACGCCGTAACACCATCGGCGTGTGGGGAAATAAGTGAAAAATAACGGTGAACTTGAAATATGGCGCCAGCAATACCAGTGCGAAATGGCAACACTCGAAGCCCCGATAGGAAGAACTTGTCTGGAACCACTGCATTACCGCCCTTATTGAGCCTCGTGGCGCCTTGTGGGTAGAAGCAGTAGACAAAGCAGTTATAGCGGAGTTAGGAATGTATATGCAAGCTGAAGACAAGAGGTAGTTAGGCAAGGAGAGATGTGTTATGTGCATGATGTTTTGGAAGAGGGAGACGGAGAGAGAGGGAGAGGAGAGCGACAGTCACAAGCACGTACACACAACAGCACCCAGGCAGACACTTTGGCGGGCTAACTGCAGGTGTTTGAATTCCAAGGGCAGTAATGTTTGAATATTTTAAAGGCGTGGTTGTCTCCTCGCCCACACGTCACTGTCTGAAGCGGAGTGGGCGCGGGGAGGGGAAAATCATGCACTTGTCTTGGTGTGGCTTTGCGTGGGACGTAGTTTGTTAGTATTGTCACACTACTACTACTACTACTACTTTTAACAATAACTTTTAGCCAGCCACCACCACCACCACCACACAGACAATTGTTGATCGTTAAGTGAACCAAATTAAAGCGTAGCGAGAGTTTACAAGCCATCGATCCAAGGACTATATTGTGTGTGTGTGTGTGTGTGTATTTAAACAAGTATTTCCAGTTTGCATCGTGAATATATTTATTTATTTAATTACTTATTTCACAATTAATCATGTTCGTAGCTTCTGATTAATGGCAAATCTATTCATGTATGCATTTACGTATACACGGCAGGTATTATGCCACCTGTGCTTAGTTAATGGCCACGTGTGCGTTGTGATTCACGCAGGGCGCTGAAGGAACACCTGCAGGTAATGGTGGGGGTGGTGGCGTTGGGGGGTTAGTGAAGGGGAGTGTGTAGCAAAAGCTTAACACGTCCCTCACCTGGCCCGAGGCTGCACAGGTGTGGGTGTGCCAGCCTTCATCACGGACCAGGAAGGGAAAGTGACTAGAAGCTAATCAATAAAGTGCATAAACAAATGGAATAAGAAAATAAATAATGAATGAGTGAAGTTAATGAGTGAATATATAAGTAAACAATATAAAAAAGATAGATAACGAAAGGATAAGGTAGATGATTGGAAAGTAGTGGATTAATACAGTAAATGAATGAGTGTATAAGTAAATAGAATATGAAAAAGATGGATAACAAAAGGATAAGATGGAATAGATGACTAAAAGCTCATGAGTTAATAAAGTAAAAGTGAATAACTAAACAATGTCAAAGAAGAAATAAATACTAAAGAATAAAGAATAGATGACCAGAAGGTAATTAGTTAATAAAGTAAATGAATGAATGAATAAATAGAATAAATAAAAGGATAAATATATAATAAATTACAAAACAGATACAATGCCAAGTCAAGGTAAAATAAATATATGATAAGAATTCATTAACAAAACAAAGACAGCTAAAAGAATACAAAATAAAAACAAAAGCAGAGTAATCACAATGTTCCCTTTAGAAAAATTAAATAAATAAAATAAAAATAGATAATTAAATAAAAAATGCACATTCACAAAGAAGATTATAAATATAGGTGTAAAAAAAATACAAGACTAAAAACAAAGAAAGAAACAAAGCTAGTCACAACATTCCCTTTAAAAATAACAATAATAATAGAGAGAAAAAAAATAGGTAAATGAAAAAAATATAATTCACAAATCGGAAAAAAATAATAAAACAAAAACAGGAAAAAAAAAAGAAACAAAACTATAAATACATAAATAAATACATTCACAAACAAAAATAAAAAAAAGGAAAAACTAAATAAAGATACAAAGATAAAGATAGATAAAAAAAATATATATACATTCACAAACCGAAAAAAATGTAAAAAAAAAAAAAAAAAAAAGCCAGTGACAACATTCCCTCCTCTCACAAACACGTAGCACCTTAACCTCTTCAGAGAGAGAGAGAGAGAGAGAAAGAGATTTTTACCTTGAAATTTGTGTACCATTAGACCATTTTATTGACATTATAGTCTGTGTACCCTAAAATGGCTCCTGGGTTTCAAAACAGTGTATCTTATTGGTGATATGATTGATTTTGTGTGAATAATACTCGTTTTCTGTTGATTCCCACACTTACCACGAGGACAGACTACGGTTTTCCTCAAGATCTGACAACTGACAACCACGCATTCCTCTAGGACACTATTTAGACAGACCCAGGAGCCACTTTAGACAGACTATAGGAAGGGTCTGTAGAGGTCGGAAGATTAATGGCCACAGTCTTCACTATTTTAATCCCCCACATATGTTTCTGAGCTGCATAAAACCACCTAACAGTAAGCAGAATGAGTATGGTAAAGCCTCACGGTACTGAAGGGCTTAACCTGGTACAGTGGAACCATGCGTGCTTTGGGGTCCGAGGGGTCTCCAAGCGCACGGGTTTGAATCCTGTCCACGGTCCGAGTGTAGGTTGGGCTTCCTCACTCGGGGCAACGGTTTCCTAGCGGGTGGGCTTTCAGATAGGTGCCACAAAAAAGTATCACCTTTAGCCCAGAAATTCCTGTGAAAAGTCCACATGGTATAAAAAAATAAAAATAAAAAGACAGTATCAATGTTACTCGTTTGACTCACCACTAAACTCCATTTTTTTGTCCTACTAATGAACGTTACATACTCGTATATAAACACACTTTTTTAATTCAGTTATTGCATTAAGCCGGAATGAACGTAATGAAGTTAACGAATGGCGCTAATGCAGTTGTTGTTAATTAATCTTGCCCTAAAAGTGAATGTTCCAATGTTGTGTTGTGAAGTCTGTTGCTCGTGTGCTGGTAAATAAGTGACCTCCCTACTGTCTTTTTTTTTTTTTTTTTTTTTCATGTGTTTAGCTGTGTTTATTCATTATTTATTTATTTATTTTTTTTCATCTTTTAATCTCTCTACTGTGTCTGTCTTTGTTCAGTTTAGTTTAGTTATCTCTTTATTTATTTGTTTATTTGTTTTCATCTTTTTTCTATACGTATCTTAGTTTTTTATTTTATTTTATCTATACTTTTATATGTTGATTCATCTATATACGTATCTATTTTTTTTTATTTATTTCTTTTTTTGACTGACTGGTAAAAAAAAAAAAAGGTATGATTTGAAATTTCTACGAGCTTTTCTTTTCTTACTGAGAGAGAGAGAGAGAGAGATTCGTGTATCTTCTTCAACTGCAAGGAAAAAATGCACACACACACACACACACACACACACACACACACACACACACACACACACACACACACACACACACACACACACACACACACACACACACACACCTGTTTCTCTTTAATCCATGTGTTGAAAATCTGAACACACCTGTCCAATACATGTATAGGTAAGGAAGGGGCGTCTCTCTCTCTCTCTCTCTCTCTCTCTCTCTCTCTCTCTCTCTCTCTCTCTCTCTCTGAAGATAAGGATTAATTGACGCTTTGATAACTCGATCGTTTCCTTACAAGAGGCAATTATGATCACTTGATTGAGTAATTAGGTTGTTCACTGATCTCTCTCTCTCTCTCTCTCTCTCTCTCTCTCTCTCTCTCTCTCTCTCTCTCTCTCTCTCTCTCTCTCTCTCTTGGAACAGATATGTGACTTTTTCTTTCTCTCTTCATTTCTTAATTTAACTTTTTCTCTCCCTCCTTATCTCTCCTTTGCATTTGTTCTCTCATTTTATTCTTCTATTCCTGTTTTTTCCTTTCTTTAATCTTCTTACTCCTTTTTTTCTTATTTAAACCTCCTCCTCCTCCTCCTCCTCCACCTCTTACGTTATAATCCCCGAGGCCCAAAGTTTTAGTTCTCAGCGAAGGATGAAAGGACGAAAGAGGAATAGAGGAAGGGGAAGGAATGAAGGAAGAAGAATGGGAAGGAGAGAGAGAGAGAGAGAGAGAGAGAGAGAGAGAGAGAGAGAGAGAGAGAGAGAGAGAGATCGCATGAAGTTTCAGTTGTTAAAGGGACATGAAAGGAGGGAGAGGGATGGAGAGATGAAGGGAAGGGATGGGAAGGAGAGAGAATAGAAGGGAAAAGGAGAGAAGGAAAATGAGACGAGGAGAGGAAAATGATGAAAGAACGAGACAAATTAATAAAGTTTTTTTTTATTTAGAAGCAAGAAAAGAAGAAGGAAAATACAAAACTAGGAAAGAAAACGTAGGAAAGGAAAAGTTGAAAGGGAGAGAGAGAAAAAAAAATTGATTACATATGAAGGAAAACATAAATTCTCAGAGGAGGGAAGGATAACAAAGTAAAGAAAATGAGAGAGAGAGAGAGAGAGAGAGAGAGAGAGAGAGAGAGAGAGAGAGAGAGAGAGAGAGAGAGAGAGAGAGAGAAGGAAACAGGACAAAATTAATATCTAAACATAAATTCTTAGAAAAGGAGTGAAGGAAAAAAAGTGAAGAGAAAGAGAGAGAACGAACGAGGGAGGGAAAGTAACGAGGGAAAACGGGACGATACATTTAAAGGAAAGGGGAAAAAATGAGAGAATTTTTGGAAGGAAATGAAAAAGAAAAAAAAAAAAAGGAGAGAAACCCGCTAGAAAAGAACGTAGAAGGAAATAAGGAAGAGAAAAAGAGAAAGAGAAACAGGACATACCTAAACTCTTATAAAAAAAAAGAAGGAAGGAAAAAGACAAAAAAAAAAAAAGCAAAGAGGACGAAATAAGTAACGAAAAGTGAAGGAAAAAATATAACAAAACAAATGATAAAAACAGAGAAGACAGAAAGGTGGATGGAAAGAAAGGATAAGAAAAAGAAGAAGAATAAAAAAAGAAAAGAAAAGAAGAATGAGATCACGAAAAGGGACGAAAGAAAGACAAAACAAAATTACAAGAACAGAGAAGATAGAGAAGGCGGAAAAGAAAAAATATCAGTAAAAAAAATGGAGAAGGGAAAAACAAGCAAAGAAGAGAAAGAGATAACGAAAAGAGAAGAAAAAAAAAACTTTAAAACTACAAGAACAGAGAAGAAACAGATAAGATGGAAGGAAACAAAGGACAACGAAAAAGAAGAGAAGAGAAATGGGAAGGGAAGAGAAGGAAGGGAAAAAGGGAGAAAAAGAAGGGAAATAGGAAGGGAAGAGAAGAGAAAAGGGATGAGAAGAAAGGGAAAGGAGGGGAAGAGAAGACAAGGGAAAACACAAAAAGAAGAGAAGGGAAGGAGATAAAATAACATATATAGAGCGTGAGTCACGACCCAACGTGATCCAAACCTGTCCTGTACGACCTTCTCTCCGCCACGACCTCCAGGCTCCTCAAGCGTGGGCGCCTCCCCTGGCAACCCACGCCACCTGAAGGAGGAGGAGGAAAGAAGTAGAGGGAGAAGAACCAAGAAGAGAAGAAGGAGGAGGAAAGAAGTAGAGGGAAAAGAAGCGAAAAAGAACGAGGAGGAGGAGGAGGAAAGAAGTAGAGGGAAAAGAAGCGAAAGGAGAAACGGGAGGAGGAGGAGGAAAGAAGTAGAGAGAGACAGAAGAACCAAAAAGAGTATGAGGAGGAGGAGGAGGAGAG
>NC_059285.1:4264121-4279121 GCF_017591435.1 Portunus trituberculatus
GGCGGTGGAGAGCGAGAAGGCCTTTCGCAACGCTGTAGAGGCGCTTCTACAGTGCCAGAAGACGGAGCCACGCATGAGCGGACACCAGAAACTCCTGAAGCAGACACACGCCACCAGGGATCACGAGGAGGCGCCCCCGGTGAGAGAGAGAGAGAGAATTACCATATACACCTTTGCTCTATTCTCTCTCAACATTCCTTTGTACACACAGTTAATTTATTGACAAAACCAAAACAAAAAAGCTTCCATAAACAAAGAACATCTATTTAACTTTACATTTTGCCCATTTTCTATCATCATCTATGTCTTCCCCATCAGGAGTCATTGGGAGCCACTGCCGCCCCTTCCCTCATGGTGGTGCCCTCCTCCAGTCATGTGTTCGAGTGTACCATCTGCTTCGAGGAGGCCGTGCCCATCAAGGACGTGGCCACCTGCGACGCCTTCACCAACTACCACCTCTTCTGCATCGAGTGTATTAGGAAGTAAGGCGGCTGGAGGCTTTGGATGGTGGGGGGCGGGTGTTTGAAGGGTGGAGAAAGGGTGGTGAGGGGTTATTATGGTGATGGATTCTCTCTCTCTCTCTCTCTCTCTCTCTCTCTCTCTCTCTCTCTCTCTCTCTCTCTCTCTCTCTCTCTTTTTTTTTTTTTTTTTTTTTTTTTTATTTAAACATAATTTATACAGAAGAACATGTACCCAAAGGCGCACTGTCGTGTGCTACCTATTCTAAGGGTACTACAATCTATTTCTCTACAATATTTACAAGACTTAAAAATAGATAATATACAAGATGGTCAGCATGTAAATGGAGCACTGTTCTTTTCACTTCACTAGCACTATTCACGCACTGCACTACACTGAGTGTCACGTCACAAAGAGTGTCAGAGGAGTTGGCAGTGTCTGTCTCCACTTATGTGCCATCAGTTTGACACTGTGTGTGTTCATCTCCTGGACGTGAGGCACCGCGGCCGTGAACAAGTTCCACATCCTGGAGACGCGTCCTGCGAAGGTGCGTTGATGCTGACACCCGTGGGATCGCGGCACCTCTACGGCGTCACCACCATTGAGCACCGTTCTCGTGCTCCGTGCGGTGACTCTCAGAGGATGACGCAGCCCTGCCAGATGTGGCACTCTTTGCACCTGTGCCTTATGGAACACTACGATTGCCGCCACATCTCTGCGGTGTTCCAGTGAATCAAGAGGACGCTCAGGCTCTGGGTGAGGTGGTATTGCAGCATCTACTAGCCGTATGGCGCGGCGTTGGATGCTGTCCAGTCTCCTTCTGTGTGTGGCGGCACAGGACATCCAGGAGAGCTGCGTACTCAAGGTGGGGCCGCACCTGTGCCTTGTACAGCAGCAGTCTCCCCTTCCTGTCGAGGAAACTGGCGATCCTTCTGAGAGCGGAGATCCTGTGAGAGGCTTTCTTGGCAATGGATTTGACATGGCTGTCAAACCTCAGCCCTCGATCCACCTCCACTCCAAGTATCTTGACGTCATCTTGGAGTGGGAGAGCAGCAGCGCCAAAAGACAACTTTCCTGCCATTGCTGCCATGGCGGCTGGGGACCGAGAGACAACCATTGCCTGTGTCTCTCTCTCTCTCTCTCTCTCTCTCTCTCTCTCTCTCTCTCTCTCTCTCTCTCTCTCTCTCTCTCTCTCTCTCTCTCTCTCTCTCTCTCTCGTTCTACCTACTGTTTTCCTCTTGCTTCGTCTGTTTTCTCTCCTCTCTCACTCTCTCATCACTTGTAATTTTTTTTCATTTACTTTTCTTCTGTTAAGGTCATAACATATTTCTAGAATAAGCCCAGAAAAATACTAACATAGGTACTGCAAAGATAGATAGTCAGTCGTACGTATGTGTTCTCATGTGTTCTCATTTTTTTTTTTTTTTTTATTAATTTTGATACTGAATTCTCATTAATTAAACCACCACCACCACCACCACCACCACCACAACAACAACAACAACAACTATGAAAAGAAAGCACCTTCGAAAATTACCACTAACTTCCTTCCACCAGAGCGTGTCAAAACAATGTCACGATAAAAGACTTCCAAAACTTTGAAGCATATGACGACAAAGTGTTTAAAATGTTTAGTGCTGTTTCTTTGTCACTTAGCGGAGGTGAAAACACGAGAGAGTGATCATCGTCTTTCATTATCTTCCTCTGCCTCCCTTCACTGTCTTCACTGTCTTACCTTAACCCTCGTCCTTTATCACCCTCCACACACACGCCCTTCTCAGTCACACCTCTCTACCCTCAAACATACATACTTTCTCTCTCTCTCTCTCTCTCTCTCTCTCTCTCTCTCTCTCTCTCTCTCTCTCTCTCTCTCTCTCTCTCTCTCCTCTCCACGCCCTTCTGCCTTTCCTGTATATCACGCCTCCCCTTCAATCACACACACACACACACACACACACACACACACACACACACACACACACACACACACACACACACACACACAGACAGGACTTTAAACCTCACGCCCTTTCCCTCTCCCTCACGTTACGCCTTCACGCACCTTAGTAACGTCACTCCTCTAACACACACACACACACACACACACACACACACACACACACACACACACACACACACACACACACACACACACACACTCACTCACACTCACTCTCTCACTCTCTCTCTCTCTAAATTTGTACGTGTTAATTTTAAGGTGTTTTTACGGTTCTAGAAGCAGACTGACAATATTTCTGCATCATTAACTGGAAAACACTCTTGAAAACCTAGCTGATCATTCCTGTGGCCTTGGAAAATAGTCGCGTTTCTGAATACACACCTAAAACTCACCTCCACCCCCACACTACGATTCTTATTCACCTCACTCAACTTCCTCATGTTCATCCACTCTTCTTCCTCATCAATCTGGAATTCACACCCTCCTGTATCACTCACCGCTAACTCTTCGCCTAACACACCTTCTGTCTCACTCCTCCTTCAGACACGTGGCGGCGCTAATCGGCCAAGGACAATCCAAGTTCCGGTGCATGAACGGCTACTGTGAGGCGGAGTTCTCTTGGCGGACCCTGCGGCGTGTGATGGAGCCAGTGGTGTACAGGAAGGTGCAGGAGCAGCGGCAGCAGGAGGAGGTGATGGCAGCGGGGGTGGAGAACCTTGTGTCGTGTCCCTTCTGTTGTTTCATGATTATTATGCCAGACCCCGAGAATAAGGTCTTGGAGTGCCTCAACCCAGAGTGTCTCAAGGAATCCTGCAGGTGTGTGTGTGTGTGTGTGTGTGTGTGTGTGTGTGTGTGTGTGTGTGTGTGTGTGTGTGTGTGTGTGTGTGTGTGTGTGTGTGTTACATTTTCCTTCTTCCCTCTCCCTTTCCCTTATTTTTCCCTTCTCTCCATTACATTTTCCTTCCTTCCTTTCCTGGTTCCTTTCCCTCTACCTTTTCTTTGTTTTCTACTCTCCCTTCATTACATTTCCCTTCCCTCCTTTCCTCAAATGTGCTCCTTTCTCCTGTTTTCCCTTCTCTTTTTCCTTCCTTAATGTGCTCCTTCCCTCTCCCTTTTTGTTTTTCTCCCTTCACTACATTTTCCTCCCTATTTGCTCTCCCTTTGTATCTTGTTTTTCTCTCAAGTAAATTTTCCTTCCCTCCTTTCCTCCCCATCTTAAAAACACATGCCTCGCTTTTTCCTCGTCTCCTTCCCTCGATTCCTATCTCATAACACGTGCCTTGACTGCCTTCCCTCCCTCCCCATCTCCTTTCCTCCCTACCCCCTATCCCCTGCCCCCCATCCTCACCTCGCCCCTGCTCGCTCCCTATCACATTCACGTATTCACACGCGGAACTTGGAATCAACACAACAAACGTAATGAATGAATGAATAACCGTGTGTATGTGTGTTTGTCTGTCGCAGGATGTGTAAGGAGTCTTCCCACATTCCCCTGCGCTGCGAGGAGGTGGAGAGGGAGACGCAGAAGGACGCGAGGACAATGCTGGAGAATAGGATGGCGGAAGCAATGATCAGGTGAGTGGTAGTGGTAGTGGTAGTAGTAGTAGTAGTAGTAGTAGTTTTTATGTAAGGTGGAGAAGCTGCCCAAGGGAAACAAAAAATTAAAAAAAGAAAAGGTCCACTTAGTTGCTAGTCCTCTTGCTGGTGGTGGAAGTAGTAGTAGTAGTAGTAGTAGTAGTAGTAGTAGTAGTAGTAGTAGTAGTAGTAGTAGTAGTAGTAGTCAACAGAAAAGAAAGAGATTAGTTAGTTAAGGCGAATATCAAATGGGAAAGAGGAAGAACAAAATTTTGGAAGAGGAAGAGAAGAAGAATGAAGAGTTAAAAAAAAAGCCACACTGGAAAGAACAAAAGACAAAATAAATAAGTTAGAAGGAAAATGAAGGCGAAGACTAAGGTAAAGAAGAGGAAGAGGAGTAGTGAAGAAGAAGAGGAAGTTTGGCAAAGTCTGTTACAAATGAAGGGTAAAGAAGAAAAATGACAAAATAAGAAGCAAAAAGGGCTGGCTAAGTAAGGAAAACGAGGAGGAGGAGGAGGAGGAAGATGGATGGAGGCGAGACGAGGGAGAGATAAGGAAGGAGAGGTGAAGTAGTAGCGTGAGGTGGAAGAGGAAAGGAGGAAGAAGGGGAGAGATGAGAGAAGGAGGAGGGTGTGATGACAAGGAGGTGAGAGATGGAGGAACGGAAGACGAGAGAGAGAGAGAGACCTGTTATTAATTTGCTTTGTTGTCATTCTCTCTCTCTCTCTCTCTCTCTCTCTCTCTCTCTCTCTCTCTCTCTCTCTCTCTCTCTTGATCTATGAGAGTACACATTGCAGGGAAACAATAGGTGTACATATGCAATAATTCACGCCTTCTGCTCTTCCCCCTCGTGTTGAACGGTAAATACAGAAACGCTGAATTACTGGTGAAAATGGTGCTTGCAAATTAGTAGTAGTAGTAGTAGTAGTAGTAGTAGTAGTGGTAGTAGTAGTAGTTGTAGTAGTAGTAGTGTCACCTTTCCTTAATTACTTACCAAGTCTTCTAATGTCGTAAAGCAGAATGGCAATAAGACAAACAGTCATCTTACTTTAGTTTTCTTTTTCTCTCTTTTATCTTTTTTCGACTTCTTTGCATTATTTTCTTTTCTCCTCATTCTTTCACCCACGTACCTTTCTATCTATATTCTATTCATTCGCTTATCTATTTACTCATTTATCCTTTCATACATCCACGTATCTATCTATCTATCTATCACATTCATATAGGCATACATTAATTCACTTATCTATCTTCTCATCCATACACTTATCTATTCCGCCTCTCTCTAACTGTACCCATTTACCTATCTACTCATCCATTCATTCCCTTTATCTATCTACCCACTTATATAACTATCTACATGTATCTAATCCACTTCTCTCTAACTATACCCTTTTACTTATCAACCCATCCACTCAATCACATATCCATCTACGCATCCAGTATCTATCTAACCCACCCATCCATGAATCCATCCTCAGGCAGTGTCCCAGATGCGGCAAGAGGTTCGTGACAGAGGGCGGGTGCAACAAGATGACCTGTTCGTGCGGTACTGTTATGTGTTACGTGTGCAAGAAGGTTATCACTGACGGCTACAACCACTTCGAGCAACGCGGCGGGGTGGTGTCCAACAAGTGAGCATCCCTTTCTGTTTTATTTTGTTCTTTCTCTATTTTATTATTCTAAGAGGGGAATTCCGGTCAAGGGTAATAAAAACGAGTCAACCCTAAAAAATTAACTGCCCACTTATACGCCAGTCCCCGAGTAGGTTCAAGAGAGTTTGCCAAAATAGAATGGGGATAAATGTCTTGAAACCTCCTCCCTCTCAAATGAGTTGAAGTCATAGGAAGATGGAAATACAGAAGCTGGTATAGGGAGTTCCAGAGTTTACTAGAGAAAGAGATGAAGGGTTGAGAGAGTTTGTGTGTGACTTGGTGTGGTGTCAGTGTCTAATAGTGTCGTAGTATGGTCTGAAATAAGTGTGTGTGTGTGTGTCTGTGTGACTTGCTGTGGTAGTGCTGTAGTATGCAATTTCTGAGTTAAGCTTGTGTGTGTGTGATTCACCTCCTCGGTCGTCTGCTGGTCACCCAGCCAGTCTTCCCCATTACGGAGCGAGCTCAGAGCTCATAGACCGATCTTCGGGTAGGACTGAGACCACAACACACTCCACACACCGGGAAAGCGAGGCCACAACCCCTCGAGTTACATCCCGTACCTATTTACTGCTAAGTGAACAGGGGCCACACATTAAGAGACTTGCCCATTTGCCTCCCGCTTACCGGGATTCGAACCCGGTCCTCTCGATTGTGAGTCGAGCGTGCTAACCACTACACTACGCGGTGTGTGTGTGTGTGTGTGTGTGTGTGTGTGTGTGTGTGTGTGTTGTTTGGTGAAGTTCTTGTGCTTGTGTTCGAAATTGTTCATCTGAGGAATCTTAATTTATAACACTTCCTTAAAAAAATCACTGGTAAATAGATTATAGACATGACTGATGGTGAGTGTTGTTCCTCGTGATCTGGCGTGACATGTGGTGACAGGTTTGGTGATCATAATGCAGTTCGCTCTTCAATAACTGAGCACACAGGCGAGGCGATGTAGTTGCGTTGTGTGTTGTGTTGTAAGTGTTTTGCCTTTACAACAACATTAACTCTGGATTTTTTAAGTCTTTTTTTTTTGTATTTATTTCTATTTATTTAGCTATTTTTCCCACTCTCTACCTGTGTTTTGTTTAGATTTCTCCCTTCTCTCATATCCTCAAAAATCTATACACAATTCGTCTTACAGTTTTCTTATCAGTCAAAATGAAGCCATCCAACTATTTTTTTTTTTTCCTTTTCTCTTGTCAATAACTACCAGATTTAATTCAACCTCAATTATTGTAAAAAATGTATACATCACTTTCGTACAATTCTCATTATTAGTAGTCAAAAAAAAAAAAACAGGGGACAATATTTTCCTCTTTCTTCACTTGCCAATAACTACCAGATTTATTTCAACCTTCTCACTTATCGTCAAAAAAAAAAATATATACATCACTCTTCTCTTCCAGATCTCATTATTAGTAGTCAAAAAGAAAAGAAAGAAAGCATGGGGCAATATTTTTTTCTTCACTTATCAGTAACTACCAGATTTATTTTAACCTTCTCAATTACCGTCAAAAGTTTATACATCACTTCTCTTTCAGTTCTCATTATTAATAGTAAAAAAAAAATAATATATAATGAGAAAAAGAAACCACCCGACTATATTTTCCTCTTCACTTGTCAATAACTACCAGATTTATTTCATTCCTTCTCACTTATCGTCAACACACACACACACACACACACACACACACTTCCTCAACACTTCTCATTATTAGTAGTCAAAAATAGAACCACCAGGCAATATTTTTCCTCTTCACGTGCTGTCAACAAATAACTACCTGATACATTACCCTCCTCCTCTATTATCATCCAAAATATAAACAGTTTCCTTGCACCTTTCATTATTAGTAGTCAAATGGAAAGAAAACACACACACACACACACACACACACACACACACACACACACACACACACACACACACACACACACACACACACACACACACACACACACACACAGGACAATAATTCCCTCTTCACATGTTCTCAATAACTATCAGATTTGCTATTAACCTTCTTCTCACTTACAACTTTCATTATTAGTCAAAAAAAAAAAAAAAAAAAAGAGAAACCATCTGGCAACATTTCCCTATTCACCTGTTCTCAATAACGACCACATATATTAACCTGGTGACGCCTCGGGAAGTGTGTCACAGGGCGCGGTAGTCGGAGTAGCGCAAATGAAGTGATGTGTGTGTGTGTGTGTGTGTGTGTGAACTGTGCGTGATGGAGGGCAAACAATAGAGACGCAGGTGGCGGTGACTAACAGTGGGGACGAGATGAGCCCCTGCAGAGAGAGAGAGAGAGAGAGAGAGCTATCACGATTTGCGTTGCCGGGGTGATATGATTGGCACGAGGGGGAGAGGTGGCACTGAAGGGAGAAGAAAAGGCAATAGCAATTCTGGAAACGGGGAATGAAAGACAAGAGTTTAGGGAGTTGATATTTCTAAGGGAGTGTCTGTCTGTCTGTCTGTCTGTCTGTCTGTCTGTCTCTCTCTCTCTCTCTCTCTCTCTCTCTCTCTCTCTCTCTCTCTCTCTCTCTCGTCATGGTACTGAAGGGGTTAAGCGTACCAGTAAACCTAAACTAACAGAAAAAAACTAACTTGGTCCAACCGTGCGGAGACAAAGACGGAGAAAAAGCTGGTCTAGTCTCGGTCAAGTGTGCCAAACGTTCGCAGGTGAACAAGTAAACAATAGTGCCACTTTGAAGCGTGGACAACAGAGTGCCTTGCTTGCCTGGTCTATCGCGTGACATTCCAGTTTGTGCATTATTAAGTGGAGCAGCGAGGCGGGTGGCGCGGACACGTCTCAGTAAGCACCAACTTGAGTGTCCAGCCTGCCAGTGTGGGTCAGAGAAGCGTGTTGTGGTGTTCGCTCAATAATGGCAAAGGAGGCAGGCATTAAGAAAACAGTTTTGTCACTTGTTCATTTCCACTTCAAGACAGTATTATTCTTGCTTACTCATTCCCTCTTCCTCATTCCCGCTCCCAGATTTCATTGCCACTTACTCATTCCACTTCCTGACAGCATTACTATTTCCTCATTCCCACTTTCAGATTTCATTACTTTTCCTCATTGCCACTTCCAGATTTTATTTACCTATTCTTCATTCCCACTTCAAGATTTCATTATTATTTCCCCATTCCCACTTCCAAATATCGTTACCTTTCCTCATTACCATTTCCAGATTTCATTACTTTTTTCCTCATTCTCGCTTCTAAATATCATTACCATTTCCTCATTTCCACTTCCAGGCAGCATTACCTCTCCCCATTCCACTTCGAGACACCGTTAACATTTCCTCATTGCCACTTCCAGACACCAAACCTCTTCCTCACTCTCACGTGCAGACATCGTGATCACTTACTGTATCTGAGAGGAGGCAGCTTTAGTACCCGTCTTATAACAGTACCAGAAGAGAGAAGATTAGGACACAAAAGAAAAAAAATAATTTAGGCCTACACGTGACAAATCCTACAAAAAAAAAAAGTTATGCTAAAATATAGGTGAAAAAAACAAATATAATACATAAATATACTCAAAATAAAAACAAACCTACACATCCACTTGTCATCCCTCCACCCCCCTCACTAACTCCACACCAGGGTCAGTATTCAAAAACGCTCTGCTCTTTCACCAGGACTATTTTCCAAGGCACAGAGATGATTAGCGGGTTTTCAAGAGTGTTTCTTCAGTTAATAATGTAGAAATCTTGTCAATCTGCCACTATAATCGTAAAAACACCTTAAAAAACTAGTGTAAATTTTAGATAAAGCCTTCTGAAAAAGTGGAGGTGAAGCACAGAAATATTTGAGAAGACGAGCCTAACATCCTCCCACCACCACCACCACCACCACCACCATCCTACCCAGAGTAACACCCTATGAACCCCTTTACAGATGCCCTCTTTGGACCAACGCCACGGAGCTTCACTCGGGGGAGGTGCGGCAAGCGGCACAGCAGGGGAGGCAGGAGATGGACCCTGGCCTAAGACTGGTACACGACCCTACCCTCAACATGGACTAGACGTGGGCGCAGGAGGAGCAGGAGGGAGAGAAGTATGGGCTGGATTTTCAACGTAAGAGAGCAGTGGGTGAAGAAAATAGATGATACTCGTACACTAATACATAAGGAGGTGAAGAGAATGCCATATGTTGTGAGATGATAGGAAATTGAGAAGCATGGACTGGATTTTTCAACGTGAGAAAGCAGTGCGGTGGGTAAAGAATAAAGGAGATGATGCGTTAATAAATAAGGAGGTGAAAAGAATGCTGTACGTTGTGAGATAGAAAGAAAAACGTAACTCAAAAGAAGCATGGACTGGATTTTTCATCGAGAGAGAGCAGTGCAGTGGGTGAAGAATGGAGATGATGCATTAATAGGTAAGGAGTTTTAGATTATAGCATACGTAGAAAATTAAAAGAGAGGAAAAAGTAACTGAAACGAAGCATGGGCTAGATTTTTCAACGTGACAGAGCAGTGCAGTGGGTGAAGAAGAATAGACTTGATACATAAATACATAAGATTATAACATGTGAGATAAAAGAAAAAAAAAGTAAATGAAAAGAAGAATGGGCTGGATTTTCAACGTAAGGGCAGTGCAGTAGAGGAAGAAAATCGAGAGGTTGACATATTAATACATAAAGGTGGTGAGGAGAACAATACCATACGTAGTGAGACAAAAGGAGTCAATAAACAGAAAATGATAATGATGAAAGAATGGGCTGGATTTTCAACGTAAGGCTAGTGCAGCAGGTGAAGAATAGAGGAATTGACACATTAATACATAAGATGGTGGAGAAATTAATAGCATGCGCAGTGAGATCAGAGGAACCAATGAAAGGAAGATGAAAAAAGGACAAAACATAATGGGAGAATAAAAGTGAAGGGAAACAAAAATGTGATTGGTGAAATGAAGAAAGTGATGGAATGGAAGAAAATGCATAACCACACTAAGAGAATAAAAATGTAAATACACAAATACAGTGATAAAATGTGAAAAGGGGAAAAAAAATTAACGATGAAGGTACGTGAGGATAATGAATGCATGAAATTACACGGTTGATAATAAGAAGAAAGATTGAAGTTTATAATGGTAAGTAATGAAAATAAACGCACGTAATGATATGAGAGAGAGAGAGAGAGAGAGAGAGAGAGAGAGAGAGAGAGAGAGAGAGAGAGAGAGAGAGAGTGGAAAGATTAAGCAGGACAAAGATGAATAAAAGGAAAGTAAGAAAGAATGACGAAAACGAAGCTGATAGAAAAATTAAAAAGGAAAAAAATAATAAAAATGCACAAAGAAAATAAAGTACGAAAAAACAACTAAGCACAAGAAACAATAACGAAGGAATGAGAAGAAAGAAAGAAAAGCTGAAGACTGAAGAAGAAGACAGGAAGACAAGCAAAACTCAAACAAACAAATGAAGAAGTGGAGGACGAGTACGAAGAGGAGGAAAAGAGTAAATGAAGAACAAAAACGGACCAAAAAAAAAAAATAAAAATAATAATAAATAAATAAATAAAAAGGAGGAGGAAGAAAAAAGACCACAAGGAGGAGGTAAAGAGAAATATAGAAGTGTCCCTCCACAACAGTAAGTATTATTAGCTAACCATAAACCGCAATACTACATGTGTGTGTGTGTGTGTGTGTGTGTGTGTGTGTGTGTGTGTGTGTGTGTGTGTGTGTGTGTGTGTGTGTGTGTGTGTGTGTGTGTTTTGGGGCGATCTCTGATGAAGTGACACAGAGCTCATAAGTCACATCACGTTATATTTGAAGGTCATGTGAGGTTAGCTTAGGTCAGGTCACGTCAGGTCATATTACTGTAAGTCTCAAGGTCACACAAAACAAGGAGGAATCACAAATCTTTTCTTTCCGTTCACTACTTCTACTTTGAGTGTCACTGTCGCGTGTTCAGTTTTTACCCAGTTTATTTCTACGCGTCATTTACTCACGTGTCATTGTATCTTGCACCTTATCCACTCCACCCCTTTATCTAGTAGCGGAATCTTGACACGTTCTTACTCGATTGTGGTAATTTTTTTTTTTTTTTTTTTATTATTTTGTGTTCGCTTACTCATTTCTTGCATTGATTTATATCCTGTCTTTCTTATTCAGTTTTGTTATCTTTCTTTTCTTCAGTTTTATTATCGTTTCTTTCATTAATTTGTATCCTGCCTTCTTGTTCAATGTTGTTATTAGTCGAGTGTGGTGAAGTCTCATGTTTTGTCTTTATTATTAAGTGTGTTTATCATTTTTTTTATTTATTTATTTATTTTTTTTATTCTGATTTCTTGTTCAATTTTGTTATTAGTCAAGTGTGGTGAGTCTGATGTTTTCTTTATTCATTTTTTTTTTCTCTCTCTCTCTTTTCTTCATTAATTTGTATTTTGCCTTCTTATTCAATTTTATTTTATTTTCTTTTTTCATTAATTTGTTTTTTGTGACTTCTTGTTCATTTTTGTTGTTATTAGTCAAGTGTGGTGAGTCTCGTGTTTTATTTGGGTGTTTTTTTTTAATCATTCCTTTTATAAACTTGTATCGTGTCCTCTTAATTTAGTTCTGCTTTTCTCCTTCATTCATTCATTCATTCATTCATCCACTCATGTCGACATAATACTCATGGTATAAGTATTTGGTGTATACATTCTTCTTATATTAGTGTTAGCTTATTCACTGTATATTTTGAAGTCATATATTCACTCACTCTATTTCGGTGGTGTGTTCTTTTATCCACCACCACCACCACCACCACTACTTCTAACACTTCTACTCATCATCATCATCATCATCATCGTCATCAGCAAGTCATCTCATGCGAGGACATGCTTAGATATAAATAGTTTAGACATTAATTTCATTCACTTCATTTTCGCTTTTTTTCTCTCTCTCTCATCTCTATCCCTTCCTGTTATTATCTTCATAGTATTTCTTTTCATTTCTGTTTTTTTTTTTTTTTCTTCCCATTTTGTGTCAGGTATCATTTTAGTTTTTTTTCTTTTTTTCCTCTTCTTTTTTTCACTTTTATATTCTGTATTTTTATTATTTTTTTCTACCTTTCATCTTCTTAGCACTTTTTTTTCCTTCCCTATTTTGTGAGATATCTTTTTAGTCTATTTTGTCCCCTTCTCTTTTTCTATTTATTTTCTGTGTCCTGTTTATTGTTATTTTTTTCTTTTCTTTCTTTTTTTTCCTTCCCTATTTTATATTAGATATCTTTTAGTCTCTATTTTTTGTCCTGTTCTCTTTTTCCAGCTATTTTCTGTATTTCTTATTGTTCTTTTTCTTCCTTTCATCTTGACACCTCAGATCAAAATTTCCTGACTTTATTTACTTCCTTCGTTGTTTTGGTTTATCTTTCCTCGTGTGTTTTGTCACCCGAGTTTGTGTATTATTGATTTTCTCATTTTTCCTATCTTTATTATAACAGTTCCTTTTACACATTTCTCTCCTGGTTCAGTCTGCTATTAGTACTGTTATTCTATTTACTTATCTACCTTTATTTGTTCCTCACTCACTTACCACCGTCTTTTTTTATTTATTTATTTTTATTATTATTATTTATTTTTTTTTTTTTTTTTTTTACATTCCTGTCTTCCCCTCCGCAAATCGTTAGCTTAGCGCCTAACAAGAAACCGCCCAGTACTCGTATATCACGTGTTCCTTTCCTGTGTGTGAACGGTATAGCTCCTGACCTCTCTCTCTCTCTCTCTCTCTCTCTCTCTCTCTCTCTCTCTCTCTCTCTCTCTCTCTCTCTCTCTCTCTCTCTCTCTCTCTCTCATTTATCACTTTTCTTTTTCTTGTTTTTCTTACTTTTTTTTTCTTTCTATCTCTTTCTTTCTTAATTTTCTTTCCTTTAGTTCATTTATCACACGTATTCTCTTCTCCTCCTGTATAGGGCAGAGGTGTATTTAATCCCTCTCTTCTCTTCCCCAGCTCACTCCTCACTCTTTCATCACCTGAGGGATTGTGATGATTGTGATAAAAAAGTGCCAAGAAAAAAAGTGAAAAACTGTATACTCGTTTCGTCCCTTCTTTACTCTCTTTCTTCTTCTCCTTCTCGCCATTTTCCTCTTCCTCCTCCTCACTTTTTTTTTTTTTTTTTTTTTTTGTGTTTATAAAGAAAGTAATCGCATATTTTTCATTCCCTTTTTTACTTTTTAATATTTTCTCTATTTTTTTTATAATTGCTATTTTGGAGTGTTTTTATTTGGGTTTTTCCTATAGATGATTAACTTGTGTGGATATCTTTTTTTTTCAGTAATGTAGGTGTATTAAATGTCTGTAGGTTGTTCCTTGTAGCTTCTCAGTTTATATATATTTTTCATTGTTGGGTACAGTATGTGGTATGAATGAACGTGTATGCTTGCTTTTACTTCCTAATAAGCATGTGTAGGTTGTGTTTCCCTTCAGTTGTACATTTTTTTTTATA
The DNA here is from genome assembly GCF_017591435.1 of Portunus trituberculatus. Lineage (NCBI taxonomy): Eukaryota > Metazoa > Arthropoda > Malacostraca > Decapoda > Portunidae > Portunus > Portunus trituberculatus. The sequence goes on from NC_059285.1 coordinate 4,278,193, forward strand.
TAACCCTATGAAAAAAACTCAATGTGTGTGTGTGTGTGTGTGTGTGTGTGTGTGTGTGACTGAGTGATAACCCAAAAAATGGTTGTCCAAAAACATTTATTCCTTAGTGAAGTTTAATGTCTGTGATAAGACCAATGTGAGACTTAACCCGCTCCTCGCAGCCCAGTGTGTGGCGGGTGTGGGGTGTCAACAAGGCTGTCCTTACGTGTGATCGTCAGGTGTACTACCATTGTACCTTGCTAACTAAGTATTCAGTACAGTATACCCTTTTATATTTAAGCAATGGCCATGATCGTATTCTTAAACACTGTCGTCCTGTCTCTCATATTAACCCCTTCAGTACCACGCCAGTTTTCATATTCTGCTTACTATTTGGTGATCATATACAGTTATACATCTTCAGAAACTCATGTGGGGGATTAATTAAAATAGGTAAGACTGAGGCCATTAACCTTGTGACCTCCATAGACCCTTCCTAATGTCAGTAAAATTGTCTAATCATATCGAAATATCAAGGTGAAAAAATGCGTCTCAGTACTGAAAGGGTTAATACTGCAGAGGAGAGTCTTTGTGTCTTCAAGGGTGTTATTGTGATTCCAGTAAGGTCGAGGAACACTGCATCGTCAAAAGGAAGCAACACTCCTGAGGACACGACCAGTCATCTCTGCAGCCTTTGATAGTTGTCATAGTGAGAGAGAGAGAGAGAGAGAGAGAGAGAGAGAGAGAGAGAGAGAGAGAGAGAGAAAAAAAAGTGTTTAAGAATAACGGCTTGATTCTGTTCGATTTTTGTTGATCGTGTCTGCTGCTTCATGATTTCCATTTTTTTCTTTATTTTGCTTTAGTATTGTAATGTATTCTTTAGGGCAGACGCGTACAGTCGAGGGCAGAATTTGAGTAACCATCCATTGATAGCAGTTTTGTAAGAGTGT
>NC_059285.1:4289121-4294121 GCF_017591435.1 Portunus trituberculatus
CGATCTTCCAATTAACCCCTTCAATACCGTGACGCTTTTCCATATTCATTCTGCTTACTATTTGGTGATTTTATACAGCTTTAGAAACCTATGGGGGGGGGTTGGAGGGATTAGAATAGTGAAGACTGTGGCCATTAACTTTCTGACCTCCATAGACCCTTCCTAATGTCAATAAAATAGTCTAATCATACACAAATCTCAAGGTAAAAATGTGTCCCAGTACTGAAGGGGTTGAAATAGTGAAGACTGTGGCCATTAACTTTCTGACCTCCATAGACCCTTCCTAATGTCAATAAAAAGGTCTAATCATACACAAATCTCAAGGTAAAAATGTGTCCCAGTACTGAAGGAGTTAAGGGTACTTCTATTCGTTCTAGTGATAGTGAAGGTTGAGTGGAGGAAAGTGGAAAAAAAAAGGGCATAAATAAAAACCCAATGTCTGTATTCGCAATCTTTTCCACGTCTTAGCACGAACAACTAGCGTAGACTGCCTGAATGAAGTGCCTTGGGGGATTTTCAATGAAGGAGTGTTTTCATGGAGTTTAAGAGGAAGAAAATGGAAAAAAAAAACATAAATAAAAACCAAATATCTGCATTCCCAATTATTACCATGTCTTATCACGACAGGTAGCGAGGCCTGAATGAAGATTTTTGTCAATAAATGGGTGTTTTCATGAAGTTTACGTGGAGAAAAATAGAAAAAGAACAAATAAAAAACCTAAAATCTGCATTCCCAACTATTTCCATCTCTTATCACGACAGCAACTGGGTTTTTTTTCAAGGGCGTCTCCATGGTGGCGGTGAGCGTTTAGCAAGTGTTGTCGTTTACGTAAGGAAAACTCGGGCCAAGGGCAACTTAAGAGGCAAATAGAGTCCAACAGAAGGTGCCGGTCGCTAAGGAGACAAGAACAAAAGAATATCCTGAATTGTGTCTAGGAGAGAGAGAGAGAGAGAGAGAGAGAGAGAGAGAGAGAGAGAGAGAGAGAGAGAGAGAGAGAGAGAGAGAGAGAGAGAGAGAGAGAGAGAGAGACAGACAGACAGACAGACAGACAGCCAGACAGACACAAAGTATCATCATCATCATCATCATTACCATCTTGACACCCCACCAAAATAAAAAAAAAAATAAAAAGGCACACACTTTCAGCAAACATAAAAAACACAACCAAAAACATATAAAAAAAAAACTTCACATCAAGAAAAAAAAGCAAATAATAATGACAATAATAAAAAATAATTAACAAAAAAATACGACAAACTGGATCAAACACCTTCACAATATTAAGGAGAATAAATAATAACAAGATAACAGAACTGATTAATCTCTGCGGCGTTTCAAGAGAGGAGAAGAGAGAGCTTGAGGTGTGCGAGGCGAAGACAGCCAGCAAGGGTATCAGTGACAGGAGTAATTACCTTGAGTGACACTGAAGGCCAGACACTCTCAAGGGCGAAGGAGAATTATTGAAGTAAGTGTTTAAAATTAATGAAGGAAAGAAAGATTAGATGATTGACTCAAAGATGTGAAAAGGAGATCCGGCTTTCTCTGTATTTCTGTCTCTCTCTCTCTCTCTCTCTCTCTCTCTCTCTCTCTCTCTCTCTCTCTCTCTCTCTCTGTTTGTTTAATTATAGGTTATATTTTCCTTTTTCTTATGTTCAGCTTTCATCTCTCTCTCTCTCTCTCTCTCTCTCTCTCTCTCTCTCTCTCTCTCATCTATACCCTTGGTAAACCTCCTACTTTCACCCTATAACTACAATACTACTGCTACTACTGTTACTATTACTACTACTACTACTACTACTACTACTACTACTACTACTACTACTACTACTACCACTACAACTACTGCTACTACTACTACTACTACTACAACAACCATCACCACCACTACAACCTATTATTACTATCAAGGACTAACTAACCCTGAACTTCGTCTAAATTTGTTCTAAAGGAATAGTATAAATAAATTCCTAACCTCGGTTTCTCCTCCTCCTCCTCCTCCTCCTCCTCCTCCTCCTCCTCCTCCTCCTCCTCTATCTCCTCCTCCCGGCAACTCAGAAATAGCCCCCTGATCCATAAAAATATCCACACTTTTGAGCGAAGAGGAAATGTGACTATGTGTAAACGTGCCTTTCCTTTGTCTCAGTGCCTTACCCTTGTCAATCTCTCTCTCTCTCTCTCTCTCTCTCTCTCTCTCTCTCTCTCTCTCTCTCTCTCTCTCTCTCTCTCTCTTTTTCTTGCCTCTTCTGTCTTTCATTGTCCGTCTCTGTTTGTTTCTCTGTCCGTTTGTTTGTCTCTGTTTGTCTCTGTCTGTCTGTCTGTCTGTCTCTCTCTCTCTCTCTCTCTCTCTCTCTCTCTCTCTCTCTCTCTCTCTCTCTCTCTCTCTCTCTCCCTGTTCTATTATTGTTTCTTGTTTCCTCATTCCATTCTATTATCATCATTGTTGTTGTTGTTGTTGTTGTTGTTGTTGGTGTTGTTGTCGTTGTTGTTACTACTACTACTACTACTACTACTACTACTACTACTACTACTACTACTACTACTATTACTACTACTACTGCTATTACTACTACTATTATTACTACTACTACTACTACTACTACTACTACTACTACTACTACTACTACTGCTTCTACTACTTTTAATATCATAATCATTTTTCAAAATATTTTATTTGATTTTTCATCCTTAGTTTTCTTCGCAACTAAACTGAACCTAACCTAACCTAACTTATTCCAATCCTAACCCAACCCAACTAACCTAGCCCAGCACAATCTACCAATGTAACCCAGTTCAACCCAACCCATGTAACCCAACCCAACCTAACCAAAGCTAACCTAACCTAACCTAACCTAACCTAACCTACCTCAATCTTCCAATGTCTCAGAAGCCCCTTACAAAAAAAAATAAATAAATAAATAAAATAAAATAAAGAAAAAGAAAATTAACACTCAGGGCAATATATAAAAGCGAGGTTTTCATTCACACTATAAGGTTTGATATTGCCGCGAGTTCAGTCCGGTGGGAACACAATGCTAAGCCACTCGGACGGTTAATTAAAACACTGCAAAGGGATTAACGCGACGAGTGAGTCCCTTTGTGTGAACTGATGAACAGAATGGTGATCGCCTCTCTTTGTTTGTCCTTTGCCTCGTTAGTTGCTTCACTCCTTCCCGCCTTCAACTCTTTCAATACTGGGACACATTTCTACCGTGAGATTTGTGTACATTTAAAGTTCAGACCATTTTATTGACATTAGGAAAGATCTATGAAGGTCAGAAGATTGATGGTCACAGTCTTTACTATCTTAATCTCTTCAGTACTGGGACACATTTCTACCGTGAGATTTGTGTACATTTAGACCAATTTATTGACATTAGGAAGGGTCTATGGAGGTCGGATGATGAATGGCCACAGTCTTCACTATTTTAATCGTTATCTAAAGGCACTTCCTCCCTTCCTTCCCTTCCTCCCTCCTGCCACTATTTCCAGCTTCCCCGCGTCCCCGTGCCTCCGTCAGCAAGGTGTGTGTGTGTGTGTGTGTGTGTGTGTGTGTGTGTGTGTGTGTGTGTGTGTGTGTGTGTGTGTGTGTGTGTGTGTGTGTGTGTGTGTGTGTGTGTGTGGATGCCAGGTGACTGATAGACCGTCTTTAATGGCGCCTAATGGATCCCTAGCTGGCAGGTGTATTCCTTTTTTTATCATGGACACGTTTCTGGCAGCCTCCCACACCACCACCACCACCACCAGTAACTCAGTCTAACGGTGTGTTTGTGATGGTGACGGTGGTGGTTGGTGGTGGTGGTGGTAGTGGTGTTTGGGTTTATCGCTTTTTTTTTTTTTGTGGATATGTACAAGATTGGTAAATAAATGAGTAGATAGACATATACATAGATACATATACACAGACAGACAGACAGACAGGCATATGCATAGGTAAGTTATTTGATGGATAGGTAGATAAATAGGTAAACAAATAGATAGATAGATAGATAGATAGGTAGATAGACAGAAAATAGATAGATATAGACAAATATGGAGAGACAAAATTAAGCTAATGGATGAGTGGATAAATAGACAGACAGATAAAATAGGAAAATAAAAAGATAGATAAATAGATAGACAGATAAACAGATACACAGATAGATGGACGAATACTCTTTAATAACAGGGATGATAACAGCAACATTAACTAAGAACAGAACAAATATTATCACTATACCAAATGCATCGTCAACAACAACAACAACAACAACAATTATAGAAACCAGCAAACATGACAATAAGAAAAATGGAAGCAGACACATACGTAATAAAGATGACAAACGATAAGGAGCAACGAATAAGAGAGAGTGAAGCAAATAAGAGAAAAAAAAAAGAAAAAAAAATAGCAACAAAGGATAGAGAAAAAAAGAAAAAATAATATAAACAAAAGGAAAATATGAATATGATAATGGCAAAAGAAAACGCAACAAACACAAAAGGGAGAGATAAACAAGTACATACACAATAAAAGTCAAATGTAACGAAGGAAATACAAAGGAAGAAACGAAAAGGAAATAAAGAAAAAAGGAAGGAAAAATTGACCTTTATTTAATGGCTCCAGATAAGAAAACATACATTTTTTACTCCTCCTCCTCCTCCTCTTCCTCATATTCTTCTTCTCCTCCTCCTTCACTGTTTATTCCTCCTCGAACTTCTTACACTCCTCTCCTCCTCCTCCTCCTCTTGCTTTTCTTCTTCTTCTTCTTTCCTTCCTCCTTCTCCTCCTCCTCTTTCTTCACAGCTTATTCCTTCTTGAACCTTCTTAAAAACTCCTCTCCACCTCTTCCATTTCTTCTTTTTTTTTTACTTCTTTCTCCTCCACCTTCTTCTCCCCTTTCTCCTCCACCACCTCCACCAGCTCCCTCTCTTCTCCCTCTCATCTTTCTTTAAATGCAATTATAAATATACAAACACTCTCACGAACAGCACCTTCCCTTAGTAACGACACACACACACACAC
>NC_059285.1:4301621-4304121 GCF_017591435.1 Portunus trituberculatus
GAAAAGAAGAAAAGAGGAAAAAGAGCAAAGTGATGCAAAACAATAATAACGAAGAGAGTGAAGAGAAGACGAGAAAAAAAAGAGCGAAAGGAGAATTGGAAAAAATAAAGAATAAATTTAAAAAAAATGGAAAACTATTATACAAAACGAAGGAACAAACAAATACAACAAATAGACAAAAAAAATACGAAGAACAAGAAAAAAAAAGAGAAAAAAAGAAAGAAAGAAAGAAAGAAGCATAAAGAATAAGAACAATAACAAAAAAATTACCAAATTATCAAAACAAAAGAAAAAAAAAGAAAAAAAAAGAAAATCGTGAAAAAAACAAAATGACAAGGAGGGAAAAAGAGAAAAGAAGGAAGAGGAAAGGGAAAATATGAAGAACCACAATAGGAAGCAAGTGATAAAAGAGGAAGATAAAACAGAACAAACACACATAAAAGGAGGTGAATGAGAAGGAGCAGGACACCACTAAAGATAATGAGGACAGGAGGAGGAGGAGGAGGAGGAGGAGGAGGAGGAGGAGGAGGAGGAGGAGGAGGAGGAGGAGGAGGAGGAGGAAAACACAAACTACACACACACACACACACACACACACACACACACACACACACACACACACACACATACACACACACACACACAACAACAACAACAACAACAACAACAACAACAACAACCTAAACACCTCAATACTTCCATTTCTCTCATGACAAAAAATAAATAAATATGAAAACGGAAGAAAAGGAAAAAGAAAAGGAAAAAAAGGAAACAGGAAAGGAAAAGGAGGAAAAAGGTACAATGGAGACCTCACCTGTACGAACAAGAAATGGAAAGTAGGAAAAAAAAAAGGAAAAAAAGAGAAAAAAATGGAAAGGAAAAAAAAAGAAAAGAAAAAAAAGAAAAAAAAAAAAGAAAAGAAAAGAGAAAAGAAAAAATGAAATGTAAGGAAAAGGAAGAGAAAAGAAAGAAAACGAGAAAAAGGAAAAAAAAAAAAGAAATAAGAAATGGAGAGTAAGGAAAAGAAAGAAAAAGGAGAGAAAAGAAAGAAAAGAGAAAAAGAAAAGAAATGGAAAGTAAGGAAAAGAAAGCAAAAAGAAAAAAAAAAAAAAGAGAAAAAAGAAAATGGAAAGTAAGGAAAAGAGAAAAAGAGAAAGAAAAAGAAAAAGAAAAAGAAAAAGAAATGTAAAGATAAAAGAGAACAAGAAAAAGAGAAAAGAAAGAAGAGAAAAAAAAAAAAAAAAAAAAAAAAAAAAAAAAAAAAACAGGAGAAGAGAGAATATAAGAAAAGATAGAAATGAACAGAAGACATGACTAAGAAAGGATAAACACACACACACACACACACACACACACACACACACAGAAATAAACAACTGAGAGAATGATAACAGTGAATATTTTAGCGATAAAGACAAAGAAAACGGAGAACGGGAAAAAGAAGACAAGACGATAAACGATAGACATGACAGAGGAAAGATAAATAAACGCATGAAGAGAATGAAAGACTGAGACTGATAAAAAGGTGAAAAATTGACCTCAGGGTGTACTAATAAGGAAAGATGAATAAATAAATGAATAAATTGCTGAAAATGCAGTAAATAGTGGAAAATATTGAGTGAGAGCCGAATATTCTGTTTAATTATCCACTTTCATTCACCATTTATTTTTTGTCCTCCTGATGAGTGAATGAGTGACTAAATGAATAAAGAGAGTAAAATGCCAGTAAATATAAATAAAACCTGGAATATATTTAGTCTTTTTTTAGAATATTGTTTAATTATCCACTTTCATTCACCAATTTTTTTTTTTTTTTGTGCTGATGAGTGAATGAGTAACTAAATGAATAAAATGAGAGTAAAATGCCAGGAAATGTAAATAAAACCTGGAATATATCTAGCATTTTTTTTTCAGTACTGACACGTTCACTGACTCACCCATTGTCTTCTCTGGAATTCCCTTCACCTGCTCCTGTGTTTGCGACTTGACTTCCTACGACTTGACTTCATTTAAGAGGGAGGTTACATGACATTTATCCCTTTCCTTTGGCTAACTCTCTCGAACCTGCTAGGGAACTGGGAACAAAGTGGGCCTTTTTCTTTTCGTTCTATATTGCCCTTGGCCAGTTTTCCCCTCTTACATAAAAAAGATAGAGTAAATAAGTGTATAAATAGATAGAAATGCAAAATAAAATAAATGAAATAAGTATAAGTAAATAAGTGAATGAATAAATAGAAATGCTAAATAAAATAAATGAGAGAAATATAAATGATAGCAGGAGAGGCCAATTTATCCACTCTTACATATAAAAAAAGGATAATGAGTGAATGAGTGAATAAATGAACAAGAGTGCAAACAAGAAATAGTGGTAAACATAAATCAAAACACAAAAAAATCATTAACTTCTTTTTCTAATACAATTCTTCGACTCAGTATTTTATTCATCGTATCAAAAAAATAGATGAGTTAATAAATGAGTCAATGAATAAATGAATAAAAA
>NC_059285.1:4316621-4319121 GCF_017591435.1 Portunus trituberculatus
TGTTTCCCCTCCTCCCCATCCCTTCTCTCTCTCTCTCTCTCTCTCTCTCTCTCTCTCTCTCTCTCTCTCTACAATTCTTTCCTGCTTTCCCTTCCATCCCATCTCCTCCCTCCTCCCTCCCTCCCTCCCCTTCCCTTGTTTCCCAGATTCGTTGTCTCTTTCCTACTAGTTTCCTCCCCTATCCTCCCTCCCTCCTTCCCTCCCCGTTCCCCTCATCGTTACCTCCATAATTTCCCTCCCCTTCCTCCACTCCCTCAAAATTTTCCTACTTCACTGATCACCCCCACAATATTTCCTCCACCAGTGTTCTTTTTCCTCCTTCCCTCCCCGGCAATTCTTTCCTACTTTCCTCCTCCTCCTCCTCCTCCTCCTCCTCCTCCTCCTCCTCCTCCTCCTCCTCCTCCTCCTCCTCTTCCTCCTCCTCCTCCTCTTCTTTCTCTATCTCCTCCTCTCTCTCTTCTCTATCTCTGCTGACTGTTCTATTTCCCTCCTCTCTCCTCTCTTTCCTCCACAGATCTCTCTCTCTCTCTCTCTCTCTCTCTCTCTCTCTCTCTCTCTCTCTCTCTCTCTCTCTCTCTCTCTCTCTCTAGGTTTTCCCAGTTCACTTATTTTTCCCTCTCCTGTTTCCTTCTTTATCTTTCCTCTCTTACTCTTCTCCATCTTCTTCCTTCCCTTCTTTCCAAGTTTCCTCTTTCCCTCCCTAACCTCCTCTCATTTCCTCTCCCAACCAAAAGTTTTCCTGTTTCCCTCCATCGTTTCCCTTCCCTCCCCACATTTATCCCTATCACCATCTTTCTCTTCCATATTTCCTCCTCCTTGTCCTCAAATTCCTCACACCCCTTCCTTCCCTCTGTTTCCCTACCCACGCTCCTCTCCTCATCTCCCCATCATCCCTATTTCCTTATTTCCTCCTATACTCTTTCCCTCTCCGATAGTACCCCTCTCTTCTCTTTCCCCCCCCCCTCCTCATATTCCTACAACACCTCACCTTCCTACCCCCTCCCCCCACTCAGCCTCAGACTTTTCCCTGCCTCTCTGACCCACTCCTGTTTCCCTCCTCCCCTACCCCTCCCTTCCTACCACGCCCCCCTACCTCCCCTGTATACAAAGGCGGCAGCTGTAAGGACAGATGGCGTCTGCAGGTGTCACCGCCACGCCCGCCGCCCGCCGCCCCACGCCACACAGGAACAAAACCTCGGCCCTCTCTCTCTCTCTCTCTCTCTCTCTCTCTCTCTCTCTCTCTCTCTCTGACACCTGCTCTCTCCCCCATTTCCCTGTCTCTTCCAGCTATTCTCTTCCTCCTCTTCTTTCTTCTTCCTCCTCCTCCTCCTCCTCCTCCTCCTCCTCCTCTTCTTCTTTATTTATTCATTTCTTTGTTTATCTACTCGTTTGTCTTTTTTTTTTGTTTCTGTAGGTTTCGTTCTTTGTTTGGACCTCTCTCTCTCTCTCTCTCTCTCTCTCTCTCTCTCTCTCTCTCTCTTATCATCAACCTCACCTGCCTCTCCCATTATCGAATCTACATTAAAAAGAAGACGGGTGGAAGAGAAGGAGAATGGAGAAGAGGGGGAAGAACGAGGAAGAAGAGGAAGAGGAGGAAGAGGAGGAAAAATGAGGAATGTTTGACTATAAAACGGTGAGGAAAGAGGGAAAAAATGGGATGCTTTCTTTCCCTACCAGGTGAAGGAAAGGAAAAAACCTGCAGCTGTGTATGTGATGTGCATTGCCTGTGTGTGTGTGTGTGTGTGTGTGTGTGTGTGTGTGTGTGTGTGTGTGTGTGTGTGTGTGTGTGTGTGTGTTTACTGGTGATAATAATAATAATAATAATAATAATAATAATAATAATAATAATAATAATAATAATAATAATAACAATCACGATAATTAGAGGAAGAAGAAAAAGAAAAAAGAAGAACAAGAACAAGAACAAGAACATGAAAAGAAGATGATGCTGATGATGATGATGATGATGATGATGATGGTGATGGTGATGATGATGATGATGATGAAGATGATGATGATAAAGATCAAGATTAAGATGGTGAAAAGAAGAGATGAAAAGGAAGAGTAACAAAAACAACAAGATACAAGAAACAAACAAACAAACAAGAGAGAGAGAGAGAGAGAGAGAGAGAGAGAGAGAGAGAGAGAGAGAGAGAGAGAGAGAGAGAGAGAGAGAGAGAGAGAGAGAGTGGACAATAAAACAATAGAAAAAAATGTACCATGAATATAAAATAAATAAAAAAAAAAACAAAGGAATACAAAATAGACTTAAATAGGATTGAATAGTGTGTGTGTGTGTGTGTGTGTGTGTGTGTGTGTGTGTGTGTGTGTGTGTGTGTGTGTGTGTGTGTCTACAGAATTCCAACAAAGGCACACACACACACACACACACACACACACACACACACACACACACACACACACATTGTAACAACAAAAATACATGAAAGCAAAATTCATATTCATCAACTTCATAATCCTCTCTCTCTCTCTCTCTCTC
>NC_059285.1:4334121-4346621 GCF_017591435.1 Portunus trituberculatus
GTAGTAGTAGTAGTAGTAGTAGTAGTAGTAGTAGTTGTTGTTGTTGTTGTTGTTGTTGTTGTTGTTGTTGTCTAGCTAATGAAGCAAGTTTGGATTTGTTTCTTCATTTTCCTCAATATTACATCCAAAGAAAGAGAAAACAAGCTGCCCCGGCTCTTGTTCTTCCGGCCCTGCTGGTCACTCCGGGTGCAGGTCAATTACTCCCTCAGCGATTGGTACGAACTCAGGTCATCTGGTCCACATGACAATTGATAAAGGTTAGTCCGGCCTCCCTCGCACTGAAGTCACTCTGGCCTCCCTGTATCCGATCGGGTCCTTGAGTATGTGTATGACCGTGAGTCCGTGAGTATGTGTTTGACCGTCAGTCCGTGAGTGTGTGTTTGACCGTGAGTCCGTGAGTGTTTTTGACTGTGAGTCCATGTATGTGTGTTTGACCGTGAGTCCGTGAGTGTTTTTGACCGTGAGTCCATGTATGTGTGTTTGACCGTGAGTCCGTGAGTGTTTTTGACTGTGAGTCCATGTATGTGTGTTTGACCGTGAGTCCGTGAGTGTTTTGACCGTGAGTCCATGTATGTGTTTGACCGTGAGTCCGTGAGTGTTTTTGACCGTGAGTCCATGTATGTGTGTTTGACCGTGAGTCCGTGAGTGTGTGTTTGACCGTGAGTCCGTGTGTGTGTGTTTGACCGTGAGTCCGTGTGTGTGTTTGACCGTGAGTCCGTGTGTGTGTTTGACCGTGAGTCCGTGTGTGTGTGTGTGTTTGACCGTGAGTCCGTGAGTGTGTGTTTGACCGTGAGTCCGTGTGTGTGTTTGACCGTGAGTCCGTGTGTGTGTGTGTGTTTGACCGTGAGTCCGTGTGTGTGTTTGACCGTGAGTCCGTGAGTGTGTGTTTGACCGTGAGTCCGTGTGTGTGTTTGACCGTGAGTCCGTGTGTGTGTGTGTGTTTGACCGTGAGTCCGTGTGTGTGTTTGACCGTGAGTCCGTGAGTGTGTGTTTGACCGTGAGTCCGTGTGTGTGTTTGACCGTGAGTCCGTGTGTGTGTGTGTTTGACCGTGAGTCCGTGTGTGTGTTTGACCGTGAGTCCGTGAGTGTGTGTTTGACCGTGAGTCCGTGTGTGTGTTTGACCGTGAGTCCGTGTGTGTGTGTTTGACCGTGAGTCCGTGAGTGTTTTTGACCGTGAGTCCATGTATGTGTGTTTGACCGTGAGTCCGTGAGTGTGTTTGACCGTGAGTCCGTGAGTGTTTTTGACCGTGAGTCCATGTATGTGTGTTTGACCGTGAGTCCGTGAGTGTTTTTGACTGTGAGTCCATGTATGTGTGTTTGACCGTGAGTCCGTGTGTGTGTTTGACCGTGAGTCCATGTGTGTGTGTTTGACCGTGAGTCCGTGTGTGTGTGTGTGTTGACCGTGAGTCCGTGAGTGTGTGTTTGACCGTGAGTCCGTGAGTGTCTTTGAACCCATCAAGTATTTTATGACGTGGAAAGTAAGATTTTGGTAACAGACATTATTGTTGACGTGTGACACATTACGAGGTTATAATGTTGGGTTTGGGTAGTAATGTTTGATAGTTGGCAACGCTGATCACCAATAACAGAGTAAGGTAGGGTAAGGTAGGGTAGGGTAGGGTAGGATAAGGTGAGGTAGGGCAGGGAAGGACAGGACACGGCAAACAGAGAAGCAAAGCAAGGCAGGGAGACGAAGACAGGGAGGCAAGGCAAGGTAAGAAAGTAAGGCAGGGCAGGGCAGGGCAGGATAGGGTAAGGCAGTTCAGATAGAAAAGTAAGGAGCACTGCCTACCTCGTGCCGACCCCCCACCCTCCTAAGCATGCCACCCGCGCCCAACACAATGGCAGTCACACGCCCACCTCACTTCACCTCACATCACCGCCCATGTCACATCCTAGCCCTCGCCTCCCTTTCTTTCCCGTCCCTTCTCTTCCTTTCCCTTGCCTCTCTCTCTCTCTCTCTCTCTCTCTCTCTCTCTCTCTCTCTCTCTCTCTCTCTCTCACACACACACACACACACACTAAAAAATCCGGCACGGGATGGAAACACGTCAGACTTTACTTATCTTGACTAAAATAACCACGGGGTCAGGGCGTCATGTCAAGAGAGGGAGAGAGGGGTAGGGAGAGAGAGGAGAGAGCCAGATGTAAAGACTCTCTCTCTCTCTCTCTCTCTCTCTCTCTCTCTCTCTCTCTCCCTTCATTCCTCACTAATACATCTCCACATTTAAAAAGTAAAGAGGTAAGTGGATAAAGAGAAGATTGATGGTTTAACTAGCTTCGAATCACCGCTCATACTCATAAAATACACACACAGATACATAAAACACAGTAAACAAACTCTACACTGGTTACGTAAGAATATGCAACTGAACTACCTCACCATTACATCAAATATTGTCACGTAATAAAATAAAACAAAACAATTAATTAAGCAATCAATCAGTTCACACACACACACACACACACACACACACACACACACACACACACATCTCTTCCCGTTCCTTTTTATATGTTACTTTATTTCTGCCCATATCTTTCGTGTCACCTTCAACCCTTCAAGTGTTTAGGTAGGAAATGCAGGAACAATGATAATTTTTAACGCTATCACCTGCTGTCAACCACCAAAACACTTCACGACGTCTCAACAAGGGTATTTTTAAAAGGACTGAAGTGCGTCACGTGACAGATAGATTAGTGTGTGTGTGTGGGGGGTGAGAGGGTGGGTGAGTGAAGGAAGCTGTATCACTGTGACTTTGCTAATTATCTCACGACTTGAACGAGGAAATCCCACTGATACTCATTTAAAAGTTGGTACAAGTGTGTGTGTGTGTGTGTGTGTGTGTGTGTGTGTGTGTGTGTGTGTGTGTGTGTGTGTGTGTGTCAGGAGTTCATTCTTCCCCTGAGTGTTTAGATATCAATCTCAATAACAACACTTGAGTCATTTCTATTCATTAAAAAACACATGTAACTATCTAACTACCTTACCAATTGCTCCCCTCCCCCATCTCTCTCTCTCTCTCTCTCTCTCTCTCTCTCTCTCTCTCTCTCTCTCTCTCTGGTTCACGTCATTACAGCATCTTTCCCTCATTATTTCACTCCATATCTTCAACACAACCTTTACGTAAACACACTGGCCATAATAATAATAATACGTAACACTATTGAAAAAAGTAACATCTAATTGACTTACTTCACGCAACACAACTCTAGTCACTCATCATTGTTATATTTTACTCTTACTTAATCATTTTACTTCAGATTTTTTTTTTTTTTTTTTTTTTTTTTACGGTAAGGCCTATAGCGCCCGTAGGCACACTTGAATAGTGTATGGGAAGCGCTGTTCAGCTTCCGCCCATTAGTGGCGCAGGCAATTCTATTTATAGTGGTACCCATATTAGGGCCCATATCACCCCCAAAGCTCATCTTGGGTGTAACCACCTAGAACCTGGGTATCGTGGTGATATGTAGGTAACTTTAAACCACTCGACAAATGGCACGTGGCTGCACGTGGTGGGATTATTACTGTAACTGGAGCTAAATCAGTATACGTTAAAAAGATATGAAAAACTGGCGGGAAACTATTTATTCAGTAATTTTTACGGTACGGCAACACTGCATTCCCATCACTACATAACATTTTCCCTACTTTTCACTAACACTACGAAAACACTCACTATTTTCCGCCTCGTCCCTTCGCTGCCTGCTTGGTCTTCCTCCTCTTTCTCCTCCTCCTACATGACCGCCACGCACTCGCAAACACTCACGCACACGCACAATTTAAATAACACACGCAAATTCTGGTGAGGCTTTAAATGCTGGGCCGCCACACATCTTGTTTGTCAGCGGCCCACGTGTTTCCTTCCGCACTTGATCTTTCCGACGTTTTTACGGGACAGACTGCAAGGTTATGTTTCCACTCTTGTATTGTCCTCTCAATCTTCATATTTTCGCTTTATATAAATTTCTAAGTATGAATCAGTTGTTCTTATATGGAAAGTGAGGTATGATAGTATTCTTTCGTTATTTTCATCATCTGTTGCTCCTCCAAAGTTTTTTTTATTTATTTATTTATTTCAGTGTATCCGTTCTTATAAATGTTATGTAATATGAAATTGTGTTGGTAAAATACATGCTTTATTTATCTATTTATTTATTTATTTACTTATGGAGTAAGAATAAAGGATAAGAAGCAAGAAAAGAGCAGAAATAATACACCTCAACAGTAATAAGCTATCCCGGAGACATCACCATCGCCATCATCATCGTCATCATCGAAGACATAAGATTTCTACGGGGTACAAAAATATAACCCAGAGAAAAATAAATAAAAAATCACCAAATCCCACCATTATATAAACATTTCCAAGAACTTTGTGATACATGATTTTCAGATACAATATTTGATGATCTTTCGAGGTAGTTTATCAAATTACTGAATTGTTTGGTAAAAGAATAACATACACAACAAAATATATTCACTAGACTCCCACAAGCAGTTATATTTTCTCTCTCTTCTTTTATAATGTACGTAATGAAAAGTAGAATAATAAAATGAAACAAGAGAGAGAGAGAGAGAGAGAGAGAGAGAGAGAATGGTAGGTGTCTAGATGAGGCTAGCGAGGTGTCATGGCAGGACAAAGCCTTCTGTTACTTCATATTACGAGGGGAAGAGTGAAGAAATGGAGGGTATTACGTAAAGGAAGTAATGCAAAAACGGGACAATGGCAACACGGGGAAAAGGAGAATAAAGGGAGGTCTAGCCTAGCATAAGCAGGGGTGTTGAACCGGCGAGAGGAGGACAGAGAGAAAGTGAAAAGGCAGGAAAAAACGTAGCATTATGTTAAGAGTAAAGGAAATGTACCCTAACCCAGAGGAAAAATAGAGGGAGAGTGAGAGGGAGGGAAATTCAGATTGTACTGTTATAAATAAATCAGGACGTAAAGTGAACGATTTGCAAAGAATACTGTAATGAATTGTGAAGGGTTAAGGAAGATAATGTTTGTATAAGAGAAGATTGGAGTGAAAAAAAAAAAAACGAAGTATGTGGAAATATAACACTAGTTTATTTAAAAAAAAAAAAAAAGAGACACCTACAATATTAAAAAAAAATAATAATAATAAAATACAGGCAGGAGGTGGAAGGAGAAAATTATGGGACTTAAAGAATACTGTAATGAATTAGTGAAATGTTAAAGAAGATAATGTATGTATTAGAGAAGATTGGTGAAAAAAAAAAAAAACAAACCAGTGTGTGGATATATAATACTAATTTATATAAAAGAGGAGACACCAACAATATTACGGAATAAAGATAGGAGGTGGAAAGAGAAAGATACAGCTTAATGCAAAAGAGGAAGTTAAAGGCAGTGGATGTTAGTACAAAGGAATGTGGACTGTGTAATATGGTGGTTTAGAAAAGGTTAAGAGGCTTTATTAGTCAAACTGGTTAAAGAAAGAGAAAGATATCGCTTAATACAAGGAGAAAAATAAAGACTGGATGTTAATAAGAAAACGTGGCCTGTCTTTGTAATATGTTGGTTTATAAATGTTATTAAAAAGTCAACATTAATCAAAGTGGTTGTCATACGTGAAGAGAGAAAGTAAACTAGAAATTAATAAACCTGTTGAGAGAGAGAGAGAGAGAGAGAGAGAGAGAGAGAGAGAGAGAGAGAGAGAGAGAGAGAGAGAGAATGTTATGTTTATAAAGGAAAAACAAGAAGAAAATACATCTGAATATACTAAAAAGATGATAACTAGTGAAAACAAACCACAAACCAGTAAATAAAGGAAGAAGAAGAAGAAGAAGAAGAAGAAGAAGAAGAAAGAAGAAGAAGAAAAAAATAAGAAAAAGGAAAGAAAAAAAGAAAAGAAAAAAAAGAAGAAGAAGAAAATGCATACTTGACTGTACTAAAAGGACGATGACCATTCAAAGTGCAATAATACAAAAAAAAAAAATAAATAAAATAGTAAAATGAAAAAAATAAATAAAACACCAGCTCCCCATACACGCAAGAACAGTACACCAATCTCATGACAAGGCTTGGTGTGTGACGGGCCTGCTGGTGCTCAAGATTCGAAGCAAGATGGGACAAAGGAAGAGAAAAGACAAACAACAGAAAAAAAAAAACGAAAAAAAAAAAAGCCGTGAGTTTGAGAGGTTTGGTACAGCACAAGTACATTATACACAGCATAAAGGGTGGGTGGGGGGATGGGCTGCTGGTGGGAAGGGGTTGGAGGTGGGGTGGGATGGGGTGGAGAAGATACACAAAACTTACCAATATAAGTAAAAAATGAACACGATGACCCCTTCCCCCTTCCCTTCCCTTCCCATCCCTTCCCTTTCCTTCCCTTCACTTGTCTTTCCCTATCAGAGCATCCAACCACTGAACAAGAGACGGACACTCCACTCTCCTCCACTCCACTCCACTCCGACGGGCTGTCACTTTCCCCTCACCACACACCGCAAGGGACCCTTCACGAACACCCAACAAAAACAAAAAAGAAGAAAAACAAAACAAACAATCACCTCGACCGTTTTCTTTTTTTCTTTTCTTTTTTTTCCCTCCCATGTCAGAGAATCTATATAGGACAGGAAGTATAAAGACCCACAAGACTTACTTACCTTGAGGCTTGGCAATCATGTGGCTCTGTGGTGCAAGCTATTCTTTATGCCTTCGTGTCCGGGTTCGATCTCCTCCCAGGATGCCAAAGTGCCAAGGTGCCTGACGTGGGTGAGAAAAAAAATATAGGTATCCATCCGTTTCGCCTTCAGATAAGAGAAATGTGAAAAAAAGTAAGGGAAAGGAGGGAGGGAAGCTGCAAGAAGCCACTCAGGTCTCCACGTGTTAGGTCCTGTAGTGTTTCTTCTGTTTGTTGGTGTTTCTGTGGTACTACAAAAGGAAGGAGGTACACGTAGGTACTAAAGAATAAACATTTGATTCTTGGTCTTCTATATTTTTTTTCTCCTCTACCTTTTCCTCCTTTACCTCCTCCTCCTCCTCCTCCTCCTTTCTGACACAAGTCCATAAGTTTCCAGGGAGAATCTAAACAAGAAGGGGGAAGAAAATACAGACTTCTCTTGCCCTCCAGTGAATGTAGGGTAGCGTCTGTAAAACCAATGTGTGGCTGTCATCATTCTCAACACCTTATCAAGAAATTTAGAGAGTCAAAAGTCTTACTAAAGTGACCATCCCAACCCAACCCAAAATAAGTGAATAAATAAATAAATAAATAAGTAGATAGAAATGAATAGATAAAAATAAGAAAATAACCATAAAATAAATAAGTAAATAGAACAACAAAAATATTGAAAATGCACACAATTACTGAGTCCCATCCCTATGATACAATAAAGAAGTAAATAAATGAAATAAAATAGAAATAAATAGATGAAAATAAAGAAAAAAATAACCATAAGATAAATAATCATAAAATAAATGAATAAAGATAGATAGACAGAAAGAAAAAAAGAAAGAAAATAATAAAAAAACTGAAGAATACAGGGTGTCAATTTTCCTTACAATAACCATAAAATCAAGACAACAAAGCTTCAGAAATAAAGAAAGAAAGAAATAAAGCAAGAAAATGATAAAAAAAAAGAAAACTACACATAACTACTACAGAATATCATTTTTCTTCACAATAACAATAAAATCATGAAATCAATAACAAGAAAATAAATAAAAATAGAATAAATGAGTAAAAAAAAAAAGGAAAGGAAAGAAAGAGAGGAAGAATACATGTGAAAAACTACAGACTTATTTTTTTCCCCTTACGATAACCATGAGATAACTGAAGATAAACATAAGATAAATAAATAAATAAAAGAAACTAATAAAAAATGGCTGTCAATCTCTCCTTACACCACCACAAAGCGCGCACTTTATCAGGAGCACAACACAAAGTAAGGTAAGTTATTTTATGTATATATACCCTTGTTTTTATATTCAAGTGCAGGCTTTCTAAATAGCAATATAAGAAATAGAAAAAAAAAAAAGCGTGTTCCTTTCAGCCTCTGTCAATAGGTTGAAATAAAAGAAAACTCCTATTCTCACTATCACACCGTCTAAACACTCCATCAAACATACAAAATTCAGTGCTACATCTTACTCAACACAAAATCTTAACAAACAGTAACAATGGTGATAAGTTTCCAGAAGTTTAAACACTGAAATATACTCGATGTAACAATTTTTCTTCTTCTTCTTCTTCTTCTTCTTCTTCTTTATTATCGAATCCTCCAAACAATTTACTTGCACGACAACTTTCCCAGTTTTTATTTATCTATTGAGCTCCTTTCTGTTTTTATTTCACAAGGTTGTAAGACCTCGTTCATCACAAGTACAAAAAAAAAAGGAAGACGATCAAGAAGAAGAAGAAGAAGAAGAAGAAGAAGAAGAAGGAGTAGCAATAGTAATAGGAGGAGGAGGAGGAGGAGGAGGAGGAGGAGGAGGAGGAGGAGTTTTTTCCTCATCATTAAATGATTTTCAGTCCTCGGTAGTATAGTGGTTAGTATCCCCGCCTGTCACGCGGGAGACCGGGGTTCGATTCCCCGCCGGGGAGGATCAACTTTTACCAGGTCACTATAGTCACGTGTTCTACGATGCGGCCCGGGCTGGTTGTGCGAGATTTTACTGCGTGAAAGGAATGAGGAAAAAATAACATACACAACTATCTTCCATTTCCCCATCATGAAACACCTAAAGATTTCACATTTCATCTTTCTCAATACAGGATGTAGAGAGAGAGAGAGAGAGAGAGAGAGAGAGAGAGAGAGAGAATTCCAGAAGGCACAAAAAAAAGAGATACAACACAAAACTTTCCTCCTACCCAACACAAGCATCCAAAAATACCTATAACACACACATACATACACACACACACACACGTCTTATCATGTCACAATTCCCAACACAGGATCACAAGAACACACTTTTTAGCACCTCTGGAAGGGCGACGACCCGGCAGATGGCGTCACTGTGAATGGAGGCGAGAGAAACAGAAAGAGAAAGAGAGAGAGAGAGAGATGACAGCATGGCGTGACGTGGCTTGGCGTGGCTTGGAGTGGCCTGGCATGGTGGGGTCGATGCCTTCAGTATAGTGTCGCCATGGTAAGAGGTCATGGACACTGATTGCATTAAGGTGTGTTATAGTGAGCAAGGTAAGGCTGTCATGAAAGGGTGTGGGGGAAGGGGTGCTGGAGAATAAAGGAGGGACTAGGAAGCTATTTTTAGAGAAGAGGCATGAGAATTATCAAGCTCTCCAGTGTCCCATCTTTGCTTTTACCTGTTGGAGATGGCAAAGAGAAGCATAGAGACTGTATCATTAAGTGCTGTAGTGTCCAATCTACTTTGAATTGTCGGAAAAGGCAAGGAGAAGCATGAGAACAGTACTGATATGCATTCCTTTGTACCATTTTTTATTTTAGCTTTTGGAGATGGCAAAGAGAAGCATAGGAATTGTGTCATTAAATTTTCTAGTGTCCCGTATTTGCTTTTAATAGTTGGAGATGGCAGGAACAGTACTGATAAACATTTTAGTGTCTTCTCTCTCTCTCTCTCTCTCTCTCTCTCTCTCTCTCTCTCTCTCTCTCTCTCTACTTTCAATACTTCCAACTGGCTGTCATGGAAGTTTCTTAGAGTTTTCACCAGCTGGAAATTATTGGGGTTTCCAAGGATTCTAGAAGTTACAAGGTTGTCGAGAGTTCTAGAAGTGAATGGAATTCGTAATGGCTTCTGGAATTTTTCAAGAGCTTAAAGGTTACTGGGATTTACAAGGATTCTTGAAGTTTTTTAAGAACTTTGGAAGTTACTGGGGTTCTCAATAGCTTTTAGATGTTACTGGTGTTTTCAAGAATTCTGGAAGTTACTGAGGTTTACAATTATTCCTGAAATGTAATAAAGGTTCCAAGAGTTCCTGAAGTTATTGGGATTTCAAGAGCATTTCCAAGTGTTTAGTGATAGTCTAGTATTGACTTTGCATTACCAACAGGAAGAAAAACATCCTTGAAAATCCAGCAAAACTATAGCCTTCGAAAAACAATCAAAACTAGAGAACAAATAAAAAATAAAGCTCTTTTTCATGGTTACAATGACAGTCAAACAAGAATTCTGGATCACCAACATCTCAAAACACCCAACGGAAACCTAACCTACCATTACTATACCCTTTGAAGAACACTCTTGAGATAACAGAGAACGTTTCAAAAGAGAGGTTCAGTTAACTGGCATAAGAAAAAAAAAAAAAAAATGAAGAGGAAGGGGATAGGAGGAGGTGGACAGGAAGGTAAGACAAGGATTATGAAGTGCGGGAGGATGGAGAGGAGGGAGAGGAAAGGGTGAGGTAGAAAGATTATGCGGCTGAAGGAAGGAAAAGGTTGAGAAGCAAAGGGTTATGGAGATCTGAGGACATTCACTAGGATGGGTCGTGTGCCTGACAAGATAACACACGACCCTCTCTCTCTCTCTCTCTCTCTCTCTCTCTCTCTCTCTCTCTCTGACGGAGAGGGAAGAACACAAGGAAAGAACAAACCAAAGATACACGAGCCTCTTTTTCTGCACTTGTTCGCTTCTGGAGGAGGAGGAAGAGGAGGAGGAGGAAGAAGAAGAAGAAGAAGAAGAAGAAGAAGAAGAAGAAGAAGAAGAAGAAGAAGAAGAAGAAGAAGAAGAAGAAGAAGAAGAAGAAGAAGAAGAAGAAGAAAAGAGAGAACAAGAAGATCTCCCTGTCTCCCTCTCTCTCTCTCTCTCTCTCTCTCTCTCTCTCTCTCTCTCTCTGGTTGCTTGTTTCAGGAGGTTGATGATAACAAACACAAAGACACACAAACGAAGAACAAACAGTAGCAGAGATATATGTTGACTCTTACAAATGGACAAAGGAAGAGGAGTACATGAAATAGAAGAGGAGGAAGAGGAGGAGGAGGAGGAGGTGGAGTAAAGGAAGTTGATGTGAGGAAAAGAAGGTAAAGAGGAAGAAAATAATGCGAATAAAAGAGACGAACAAGGATGAAAATTACAGGAATGTGATGACGATGGAGGAGGAGGAGGAGGAAGAAGAGAAGAAAGAAGAAGAAGAAGAAGCAGAATAGGAAGAGGAAGAGGAAGAGGAAGAGGAGGAGGAGGACAGAAATGTGAAGATATTTTGGCAGAGAAATCATTTGAAATAGAGAAAAGAGAAAAAAATTAAACTGAGAATGAGAAAGATAAAGGAAGAAGATATAATAATGATGATGATGATGATGGTGATGATGATGGTGATGATGATGATGATGATGATGATGATGATGCCAGGCAGACTGTAACAAGGGTAACCACAAAACTAGATATGTATTATAAATTTGACTTTTTTTTTTTTTTATCATTTTTCTGTGTTAATTTGTCTATTATTATCATTTCACTAAACTTCAAGCGAGAGAGAGAGAGAGAGAGAAGGATAACATCACACACGGCTACTTCCTTTCCGTTCGTCATCTTCCTCATACGTCATCCTTTTTTTCTTTATTTATTTCATCATGTTCTTTCTCACCCAGTTGTTGCTAATGATAAGGAGGAGGAGGAGGAGGAGGAGGAGGAGGAGGAGGAGGCACGTGTTGAAATAAGGATCTATGACGACATTATGAGGTCTTAAAGGGAAGGAGGAAGAAAAACAAGGAAAATATATATACAAATACGTATACATTTGTGAAAAGACCAAGGAAAGGAAGAAAAGCAACTAAACCAGGATGAACAACGGTAAAGAAGACAACAGGATAGAAAAAAAAGAAAGAATAGAATGAAGGAAAAATGAGGGATGAGAGACAGAAAAAGAGAAGAGAGAGAAAAAGAAAATAAAAATGATATACCGCAATAAAAAAAAAACTAGAATGAAAGAAAAAAATGAGAGAGAGAGAGAGAGAGAGAGAGAGAGAGAGAGAGAGAGAGAGAGAGAGAGAGAGAGAGAGAGAGAGAGAGAGAGAGAGAGAGAAATATAAGACCTAACCTAACTCAAGAAAAAAAGATAAAAAAAATGTGAAGGCGAAGATCATGATACCAGACTTTTTTTTTTCTTTTCTTCTTCTTCTTCTTCTTCTTTTCTTCTTCGTCTTCTTTATCTTATTGTTCTTTTTCTTGTTCTTGTTCTTGTTTTTGTTCTTCCTATTATTCCTCTTCTTCTTTTCCTTCTTTTCTTTTTTTTCCTCCTCCTCCTCCTCGTTTTCTTCTTTTTCTTCTTTTTCTTCTTTTTTTCTCCTCTTCTTCTTCTTCTTCCTCTTCTTCTTCTTCTTCTTCTTCTTCTTCTTCTTCTTCTTCTTCGTCTTCTTCTTCTTCTTCTTCTTCTTCTTCTTCTTCTTCTTCGTCGTCGTCGTCGTCGTCTGCTTCTTCTTCTTTTTCTTCTTCTTTGTAGCACCTTAGGAGGCGAACACACACACACACACACACACACACACACACACACACACACACATCCTCGTCAGGTGTATTGCCCCCAGCCGTGCCCAGGGAGGTGCCGCCGGCCGCTCGTGC
>NC_059285.1:4351621-4359121 GCF_017591435.1 Portunus trituberculatus
TCTTTTCTTTCTTTTCTGTTTTTTTTTTCTTTTTTTCCAGTTTTTTTTTCTATTTCCTTTGCTTCCTGTTCATATCTTTATTTATTTATTTTTTGCTTTGCTTCCATTCCTGTTTTTCTTTTTTTTTCTTTCGTTGCTCTTCTTTTCTTTTCTTCCCTTTCTCTTTCTCTTCATTTTCTAACTTAACTTTTCCTTTCCTTCTATTTCCTATTTTCTTTTTATCTCTTCATCTTCTCTCGTCATATTTGTTTTCATTTTCCATTCTTATTATCTCTTTCCATTCTCTTCTTTCTCAATCTCGCTCTTCTTCTTTTCCTTTGCTCGTGTTTTCTTCATACCTTTTTTTTCCTCTTTTCTTTTCTTCACCTTTTTTCCTAATGTCTTTTTTTTTTGTTTCCTCATCCTCAAACATTCATTTCTTTATCTATCTCCGTTTTTTTTTTTCCTTTCTTATTTCATTCCTATCTTTCTCTGTTTCCTCATTTTCTTGCTTTCTGTTTCTCATTCCTTCTTTAATTTCGTCATTTTTACCTTTCTCTTCATTATCTCCCTTTGTTTTTCTTCCTTTTATTCGTCTCTTTTGTCCTCTCTTTATTTCTTTTTTCATTTATTCACCTTTCTTTATTCTCCATCTTCTCTTTTTTTCTTCTCTTGTCTTATTTATCTTGCATTTCCCTCTTTTACCTTTTACATTCCTTCTTTCTTCATTTTTTTTTTTACTTTCTTCATCTCTATCTTCCAATTCCTTTTTTTCATTTCTTTTCTTTTTCCTTTCTTTATCTCAATCTTTATTTTCCATCTTCTTTATCTTCTTTCATTGTTATCTTTTTTCTCTTCATGTACCTCTCTTCCTCTCATTTTCCCTTTTGTCTCTCTTTATTCCATCATTTCATCATTTTGTTTTCTTTTTTCCCTATTTCCTCAAACATTTTTCTTTTTTTTTCATTTCCCTTAGATTTTCCTTTCCTTTATTTACTTTCCTTTATTTTTTCAGCCTTTTTAAAATTTCTCTTCATCTAAATTTCTTCCCTCCTTTCCCCATTTTATCACCTCCCTCTTTTATTCATCTTTTCCTTATGCCCCATCGTTATTCACCCTTTCTTTCCCTTTTATTTTGTTCTTCCTCATTTATTCCATTTTTTCCCACTTCCCCTCACTTAAGTTTCTTTCCTCCTTTTCCCCTTTTTATCATCTCCCTTTTTTATTCACCCTTTCTTTCCCTTTTGCCTCCCTTTAGCCCATTCTTTCATCACCCCTACCCTTTCTTCCCCTTATCTTCGTCACCTAACCCTCATTTCTCCCACATACCACACCCCTCCCTTCCCCTCTTGCCCCTCCTTCCCTTCACCTCCTTCCCCTCTTCCAAGCCAGTCACCAGGTTCAACAGCCGCGGCGGGAGAGAGAGTGAGGGAAGGGGAAGGGAGGGGAAGTGATGGGGGAATGGGAGGGGGGTGAGGGGAGCTGGTGGCACTCTAGACGCGATGACTGATAACATGAGGGTTGTCTCCTTTCCTCCTCCTCTCCTTTCCTCCATCTCTTCTCTCCTTTCCTCCTCCCCTTCCTTTCCTCCTTCTCCCTTCCTTTTTCTTCTTTTTAGTCTTAGCCACCACTCTCTCTCTCTCTCTCTCTCTCTCTCTCTCTCTCTCTCTCTCTCTCTCTCTCTGTGTGTGTGTGTGTGTGTGTGTGTAGATCCTGGAAAAGATGGGGAAGGAGAGGAGGAGGAGGAGGAGGAGGAGGAGGAGGAGGAGGAGGAGGAGGAGGAGGAGGAGGAGAAGGAGGAGGAGGTGAAGGAAGAGAAGAGATCGAAGGGGAGAGGAGGGAAGAAAGGAAAGAGAAGGAGGGAGATAAGGAGGAGGTGAGGGATGGGAAAGGAAGGGAGAGAGGTAGAGAGGAAGGAAGAAAGAGAAGAGAAGGAGGAGAAGGAGATAGAAGGAAAGAGAAGATGGGTTTTCCTCTCTCTCTCTCTCTCTCTCTCTCTCTCTCTCTCTCTCTCTCTCTCTCTCTATCTTTACCTATTGTAGTCTGTGAGAGCAACGAGGGAGTGGGAAAGGGAATGTAGAGGAATGGGTGAAGGAAGAAAGAGAGGGAAGAGGAGGGAGGAGAAGAGGGGCAAGAGGAAGGGGAAGAGGAAAGGGAAATTGGCTTCTTCCCTCCACCTCCTTGAAGGGAAAGAGGAAGGGAAATGAGAGGAGAATGTATCGAGTAATGAGTAGGGGAAGAGAGAGAGGAAAACAGGAAAACATTGATGAAGAGAAGGAAAAGTAGGGAATAGAATGGGTAGGAAGAACAAGAACAAGAACAAGAACAAGAAAAAGATGATGATGATAATGATTAATAATAATAATAAGAAGAACAACAATAACAACAACTACTACTACTACTACTACTACGACTACTACTACTACAAAATAAGAAGAAAGAAAGAAAGAAAGAAAAAAGAAAGAAAGAAGAAGCAGAACAAGAACATGAACAGCAAAACAAGAACAAGAAAAGGAATAATAGGAAGAAAAAGGAGAAGAGGAGGAGGAGGAGAAGAGGAGGAGGAGGAGGAGGAGGAGGAGGAGGAGGGAAGGAGGAGGAGATGAGGAGGAAAGACAGAGGAGAAGGTAAGGTGAGTGATGGCCAAATGTAAAGAGTTGACAGGGAGAAAGTTCTTTGGGGGAAAAAATAAAAAGAGTGGGGGAGGGGGGCGGGGTGGGGGAGGGGGACGGAGGAAAGAAGGAAGATGAACCGAGAGACGGGCAGATAAAAAGATAGACACACACACACACACACACACACACACGGAGGTCCTCGCTCCATTTACACATTGACTGCTACCTTTCCTTTTGTTGCCGTTGTTGTTGTTGTTGTTGTTGTTGTTGTTGTTGGTGGTGGTGGTGGTGGTGGTGGTGGTGGTGGTAGTGGTGGAGGAGGAGGTCCACCAAAATAATATGAAAAAAGAAAACAGATAGCAAAAACAAGAAGACTTAGATAAAGATTGTGTCTCATTCACGAGTAAATAAAAGAAAGAAAAAGAAGGAAAACACTCATGAAAACGCTGCCAATCAGTCAGCACTATAGGCCTATTCACTATTCACTATTATCAAAGGCCTCTAGTTGAAGTGATAAGGATTTTTAAGGATGTTTTTATAATTCTACTCGTAGTGACATGTAGTCGCCATTAACAGCTGGCGAGAGAGAGAGAGAGAGAGAGAGAGAGAGAGAGAGAGAGAGAGAGAGAGAGAGAGAGAGAGAGAGAGAGAGAGAGAGAGAGGGTGAGTGTTTACACCAGGTTGACATGCAAAATGGGGGTCACGCTGACGGCGTCCTTCCTCTTATCAGTAGCTTCATTAGGCATAGCTCGCCCTTCGTTCCTTATGGGTTTTTTGATGACAAGGGGTTATCCTCGGGAGAAGCACTCTGATGCCACCGTGCCACGGCATTCCACCACGGGAATAGCTGTGGAGAAGACGTCGCTCACGACTCCTACACTTGTGTAGTGCGTTACTGTGTTGGACACAACGCTGTTGGTGTCGTGCGTCACTGTATTGGAGCTAACGCTGTTGGAGAGGCGAGCGTATGGAGCGACTCATGGAGTTATCATAGAACCCTGACTGTTCCCGCTGTGCGTATGTATTACTGTGTATTAACGTATTCATATTGTATTCATATATTAATGTCTTGAATGTCATATAAGTGTGCTCCTGAATGTCATATCATTATGAATTAATTCCTGTAAGTACAGACTGTAATACAAGAACATGCTGACGTGTGTTGGGTGTTTGTCTTGTGTCAAGTGACGAGATAGGTTTAGTGAAAGTGTAAACTGTAAAGCAGTTGCTATATTTACGAAGCGGAGAATAGATTGTAATGTAGCTGGTATTTTAACTCTACAGGTTTGACCGCATCCCAGTAAAGTGTGGTATGAGTTCGTCGCAGTGGTATCAATCACTTTACCACAAGCGCTTGCCACGGCGCTTACAGTCAAACGCAGAGGGAATTGGATGCTGGCACGACAATGGCATCGTAAGGACTGTATCTTCGGGACGGGAAGAGCAGTAGGTGGGCGATCCGAAGAGGAAAAACTGTGAGTAAAATTTACGGAAGCGCCCATTAGGAGTTCGACCTTGAGCGGCGTGCAGTACCGTGAAAAGGTCTAATGAATCAACACTTAACATTCAATAGTGTGATGTACAGTATCGTGAAAAAATCCACGGTCCTGGGACATAACTTTTCGCAGTGTTGGTGACAAAATCTACGCTCCCGGCACGCAACATTCCGAGGGGGAGAGAATACTGAAGGGGAGTGTACTCTCTTGCTTGTACGAAGCATGGAAGACGGCAAGGAAACCCAGGGGGTGTAGGAGAGTGAAACCGATTCATGGGCCATGGCCTCAAGTGAAGAGGATTCAAATAACTGCAACGCTAAAGGGAAAAGATACAGAATAATGTGAACGAAACCAGCTCAAGCACCTCAAGTGATGAGGATTCAAACAGCTGGAGCGCTAAAGGGAAACGACACGGGAAAATTGAGAACGAAACCAGCTCAAGGACCTCAAGCGACAGGGATTCAAATAACTGGAGCGATAGAAGAATGGATCACGGACTAAGTCCGAGGTCTTTAACTAACCGGTACGATGATGAAACACATGGGGCACGCAAATTCGTCATATCGGGCCGTGGTGGCCCAAAAAGATGCAGAGAAGCAGATGGGAAGATTTCTGGGTTTTCAAGTGAAGAAGACATACAAGTCGGGTGCGCAAAGAAAAGGCGGTGTGCATTTCAAGGCTTACCTGTCAGAAACGCCGTAATGGCACGAAGAAACACCGTAAGGCCGACGAGAGGGGCACTGGATCTTCGCGTCGACCGAGGAAACACAGAGATAGACGAGAAAGGTACTGGATGCTCAAGTAAAAGAAATACACGTATTAAGAGTGCAGAAAAGGGACAACAAGAAACGCGAGACAAGTATAAGGATGGAAGCAGTGAGGCCTTGATTGAGATGTTGCGTATGATGCAAGGAAAACTCCCAAAACTACGAGCGGGCAGCATCGGAAACTACTGGGCCTTCAAGAGGCAGTTTGAAGAGCTCTTCCTCAACTCATCAGCTTCAGCTATGCACAAGCTTAACCAGCTGTACAGTAGTTGTGACTGGGAGGTTCAACAATTGATAGTGCACTGCATGGTATTACCTGCAAGCCAAGGTCTCAAGATGGCGCTGGAGATACTGGACGAAAGGTTTGGAGACAAAAATATGTACCTGAACCAGTCAAGGGAGATGATAATTAATGGACCTGCGATCAGGGAGACTGACTACAAAGCGCTCTCTCAGTTGTGTGCTCGCCTGACATCGTATATCTCTTCCGCTGAAAATTTCGGCAAACTGACCGAGATCGACAACACGTCAACAATCAGAGACATCCTGCTGAGGTTAGATAGCGCTATGCGAATCCGCTGGAACGCCCACTGGACAGGAAAGAGAGCCAACCGCACCCAGCGCATCAAGGACGTTCTGCAGTTTGTGAAGGAGACCAAGAGAGTGGAAATTGACATCGTATTAAGGGGAAAAAGCGACACTGAATTTCAAAGACTGCACAGGAGAGAGCCAGACTCTACAGAGATGTGAGAGGTGGTCCAAGCAAAAGTCCCTCCACTTTCAGCATGAAACGTGACACAAAACGGCTGGCCAAACCACAGGGTAGTGAAATGTATCTAACCAACCAGACCAGGCCTTATGTGAAGTATGGAAGAGAGAACGCCGGCAGTGATAAGTGTCGTCTCTGTGGCGAGAGTCATACCCTTCCCTTGTGCACTACGTTTCGGTCGCTGCCGGTGCACCACCGCAAGAAGGTCGTGAGAGCACAGGGGAGGTGCTTCATGTGTCTACAAGGCAATCATCTGGTGAAAGACTGCAGAGTACGCCCTTGTGATATAAAGGACTGCAAGGGGCGACACTCCAGTTGGCTTCACGAGGATGAAAAGTCCCAGAAATTACATGAGAGTCTAGAGCAGAACGGAGCAGCCGGAAAGGCGAGAGACATAGAAAATAAAGAATGACTAGCCCGAGAGCTCTCTAACTCACACGACGAAAGGCAAGACAAGAACAGCTCTGTCTATCGTGCCGATAATTTTGACACCCGTAGGTGATCGTACTAAAGTGAGAGTCAAAACGTGTGACTTACTATAGATTCCAGCAGTACCCGCTCGTTCTGTTCAAGGCGAATTGTGAAAACATTGGGATTACAAGAAATAAGAAAGTTGACGGTTATCTCGACCCTCCTGAAGAAGGATTCAGGGGAGTCGAAGTGCATGGAACTCAGGGTCACGGGATTGTTCTCTAGGAGGACGGCTCCCTTAAGGCTGTCGGGAGTTATTGTTGTTGATTAATTTCCTAGTAGCCCGTCAGAGGCTAAGGCTAACATCGATAGGACTGCTCTGTGATCCCATCTACGAGACCACAAGAACCACAAGTGGTTGACAAACTGTTGTCGTGATCCTCATCATGGTACACCTTGCAGACAGTGGCCTGGTTCTGACGATTTACGACTTGGCTAACGAAGGGTCATCCCAGGCTTTCGGCACCCTGACTCGAAGTCACCGAGTTGCGCACGGCATGGACAGCCATCATTTGACACATGCAGAGGAACCACTTACGCGATGCTCTCAAAGCCCCATAGAGCGGACAACTTACCAAGAAGAACAACCTCTACTTACTGGAAACGCATCTCGACAATCAAAGAGTGCTCCGGGTAGGGAGTCGTCGACTGGACGAATATGGAGACACTCAGCAAGTGGGCCCGATACTTCTTCCCAAGGAACATCCGGTGACATATCTCGTCGTGCGAGACGTTAAAGTGTTCCTGGCCAGACACTCAGGCAGAGAGCACACCTTGGCGAGTTTGCATAGGCATTACTGGATGGTGGTGGGCCGGCCATTAGTTGACCATGTTTAAATGCTTTATTTGTCGACGAGTGAACAGCAAGGCACTGACACAACGACAAGCTGCCCGTGGAGAGGATCTTCGTCGACAGACCATCCTGTTTCTTTCCGTTCATTGTCACATGCATGAGATGTACAGTGATGCGCTTTGGTTGCATCTTCACCTGCCTTAGCTCCAGAACAACACGTATAGAAGTGATGCATTCTCTTGACGCCGACGCCTCAACCCCCTCATGCGTTTCACGGCACGACGAGGCACCCCTGAAAAGCTCTTGAAAGTATAAACTCTAAAGCTGTTGCTATGTTGACGAAGCGAAGAGTGGATTGTAATGTATCTGGTATGTTAACTTAACATTTGACCGCATCCCAATAAAGTGTGTGAGTTTGACGCAGTGGTATCAGTCACCTTACCACAAGCGCTTGCCACGGCGCTTACACATGTTAACAAGTTTTCTGCATTATCAACTGGACAAATACTCTTTAGAACTCGACTAATCATCTCTAGGGTCTTTTATAATGGTCGCGGTGAGAAAGGGAAGCGTTTCTTAATATGGCACTATAGAATGTCCTCTGAGTGAC
>NC_059285.1:4364121-4371621 GCF_017591435.1 Portunus trituberculatus
AAATGTAATGAATGAAGTCTTATAAGCATCTCCAAGGAAGCTACAGATGAACCAGGTATAGATTTATATTTTCTACCCCGTTCGAAGCTTGGATGTGGCAGCAGTACTAGTGAAGGTGTCTCTCAGTGATTGGCAATGAGGGAAAGGTGTACCAGTGGGAGTTATCGGTGAAGTATATATGTCTGTATAGATTTTATCCTTATTTTGGTTCAATTGTTTTTTTCTTTATAGTTTCTTTTAAGGATTAAGTAAATATGTGTGTACAGTTCTATCCTTATTTTGGTTCTATCTCTTTGTTTTTCATAGTTTCTTGCCATTGAGTGATAGAGTTGTTCATGTATTTTTTTTTTTTTATTTATTCATCATCGTTCATCATCGTTATTTTTTTTTTTTTTTTAATGATCTCAACTGTCAGTATTAGGAAAGAGAAGGGTGTGTCTAGTTTATTGTTTCTTCCTTTTTTCTTCCTGATGTTTTCCTTCATGCATCTGACCTATCACCATTATTACTTCTATCATCACCACCATCCTTCGTTCTCTGCGTCATTGATCAACTGTCGAAACAAAAGATAAATAAGTAAATAAAAACAAATAAAACACATTCTTCCCCAAAATAAGAATGAGAAGAAAAGAAAAAAAAGAGAAAAGAATAAGAAAAATAAAGGTAATACTGAGAGCAAACACAGCCTCAAACAATCCATGAGGTCATCAACTCACCCTCGTTGGTGTGGTAGGCCTCATTGATAAGCGTGCCCTACTCTCCTTCAAACACTTTATCATTTCTTTCACTTTCCATCCTGATCTCACTTACACCTTCAATGCAGCTCACCAAAACCAAAATAGGAAAAAAAAACTACCATCACCATTATTCTCACCATCATCAATCAACCTTCGTTTTCTTCCATTGATCACATGGCAAAATAAAAAAATAAATTAACCAATGAAAAAAAAAAAAAGAAATTATCCCCACTTGAGATGCCTTCAGGGAGGATCGAACTCCCGGCCTCTGGTTTACTAGACCAGCGCTCTAGCCACTGAGCTATGAAGGCTTGAGAACGATGCCCAACACTAAGGTACTCAACAATAACACAGATTTAACGTAGATATTTTTTTTTTTATAGTCTGCCTTCAATTTTCCTCCCTCCCTCTCGTTCACCTTCCCCCGTCTGCCTCCTCCTGCCTGCCTTCTTCTCCCCTTCGTCTCTCTCTCTCTCTCTCTCTCTCTCTCTCTCTCTCTTAGAAGTCGAGTGAATGAGAAGACTGTTGTGCGTGTGCGTGTCTGTGTGTGTGTGTGTGTGTGTGTGTGTGTGTGTGTGTGTGTGTGTGTGTGTGTGTGTGTGTCGCATTTTCCTCTCCTTCCCTTAGCACACACACACACACACACACACACACACACACACACACACTCTCTCTCTCTCTCTCTCTCTCTTCCTCATATTACGAGCGAAATTAACAATAGGCGATCAGGAATTTAATATAAAGGGATTAGAGCGACCGGCGCCTGTGTACACACACAGAGAGAGAGAGAGAGAGAGAGAGAGAGAGAGAGGACCGCAGGGAGTAAATTGGTTTTCTGCTACTTAACTCTCTCTCTCTCTCTCTCTCTCTCTCTCTCTCTCTCTCTCTCTCCCTACATGTAATTAACTTCAAGTGGTGAAAAGTTCACAAAAATTAAGAAAATATACGAGAGGAAAAATCAAGACATTTTCGGCACCTGTGGAGAGAGAGAGAGAGAGAGAGAGAGAGAGAGAGAGAGAGAGAGAGAGAGAGAGAGAGAGAGAGAGAGAGAGAGAGAGAGAGAGAAAGAGAGAAGGGAACTGTTGTCACTTTTGATAATGACAGACAAGAGAAAGGAAAGGGAAAGGAAGGGAAGGGGAGACAAGGAAAGGGAAGAGAAGAGAAGGGAAGGGAAAGGGAAAGAAGGGGAATGGAAGGGAAGGGAAGGGAAGAGAAAGGAAGGGAAGGGAAAGAGAGGAGAGAGATAAAACCGGAATAAACTTGAAGAGAAAAACATGGGAAGGAATGAAATTATAAGAAAAAAGGAAGGAAGCAGAGAGAGAGAGAGAGAGAGAGAGAGAGAGAGGAGGGAGTAAAAGTAGCGGTGGGAATGTTTAGCGTGGGTCACCTCCCTCCTTCCCTTTCTCCCTTCCTTCTCTGCCTCCTCCTCTGCCTTTCCTCCATTTCCTTCTCGCTACCTACTGCCTTTCCTTTCATTTCTCTCTCTCTCTCTCTCTCTCTCTCTCTCAGAAAATATTACTTGACATTTTTAGTGCCTTTTCGTGTCTCTTTTTCCTCCCCCTCCTCCTCCTCCTCCTCCTCCTCCTCCTCCTCCTCCTCCTCCTCCTCCTTGTCTTCAGATAGGATAGTGAAGCTTCGACGAAATTCCATGGACACGTTGCCTTTCGTGTTACTTTTCCTCTTTGTGTTCGTTTATGTTCCTCCTTATCCTGTTCTTGTTCTTAGTTTCCTTGTTCTTCCTTCACTTCCTCCTCTTTCTTCAACTCCTCCTCCTCCTCCTCCTCCTCCGCTTTTGCTCTTATCGTTGTCGTTGTTGTTGTTGTTGCTGTTGTCGTTGTTGTTTCCTCCTCCTCCTCCTCCTCCTGTTCCTCCTCGTCCTGTCCTCCTCCTCCTCCTCCTCTCCTCCTCCTCCTCCTCCTCCTCCTCCTCCTCCTCCTCCTCCTCCTCCTCCTCCTCCTCCTCCTCCTCCTCCTCCTCCTCCTCCTCCTCTTCCTCATCTTCCTCCTCAATTTAGTTTCCTTCCTGACATTAGAAAGAACCAATCGTTTATGTACGCATGTATGTGTACCGCCACACACACACACACACACACACACACTCAGACACAAAGAAACAACGACAACAACATCAGCTTGGCAACAAGAAGGGCTCGGTAATAGCTGGGGAGAGAGAGAGAGAGAGAGAGAGAGAGAGAGAGAGAGAGAGAGAGAGAGAGAGAGAGAGAGAGAAAGAATCGATTCTAGATAAATAAGGACAGCGGTGGTGGTGGTGGTGGTGGTGGTGGTAGCGGCTTTGGTGGTAGCGGTGGTGGTGGTGATGGTGGTGGTGGTGATGGTGATGGTAGTGGTAGTGGTAGTGGTGGTGGTGGTGATGGAGGTGGTAGTATATATATGAATAGATAAATAAACAGATTTTAGAAGACCTTGAAAATTTTGTTGATCTCTCTCCCTCCTCCTCCTTCTCTTCTTCCCTTCATTCCTTACTCTTTATCTCCTCCTTTCCTCCTCTTCTTCCTTCCATGTCTCCTGTCTTTTTCCTTCTCTTTTTCTCCTCCTCTTTTCTTCTATTCCCCTCTATTCTCTCCTTTCACACTTTTATTTATCTCTGCTTCATTTCTCTTCTTTCCTCCTCTTCCATCTTTCTATCTCTTCTTTCCGTTCTTCTCTATCTCTTCCCGTTTCTCAGTTTCTCTTCATTATTTTCTTCTCACTTTTTATCTTTTCCCTCCTCCTTTTTTCCTCTCCCCTCTTTTCTCTCCCTCCCCTCTCCCTCCTACCTGCAATTTCCCTCACCACGTGTCCCTCATTATCTTCCCCTTCCTTTCATCTCCCTTCCTCTCCTCCTCCTTCTCTTCCTCTTCCTCTTCCTTGTATCTCATATTCCTCCCTACCTCTCTCCCTTTCTCTCTTCTTTTTCTTACATCATTGCCATTTATTTTCCCTCCCTCCCTCTCTCTCTTTCCCTCCTCCCTTCCATCTCCCCTCTTCCTAGAACAAACATATTTCCTCCTCCTCCTCCTCCTCCTCCTCCTCCTCCTCCTCCTCCTCCTCCTCCTCTTTGACCCTGAAATACATGGTGATACTTTGGGCTAAGTCGATAAAAGAGAGAGAGAGAGAGAGAGAGAGAGAGAGAGTTATTTCTATATAGTATGTGTGTGAGAAAAGATTGAGTGGAAATGTGAGTGTGTGTGTGTGTGTGTGTGTGTGTGTGTGTGTGTGTGTGTGTGTGTGTGTGTGTGTGTGTGTATCCCCTACAGTGCCGAGAAACAGTATAGCGAGCAAACACACACACACACACACACACACACACACACACACTCTCTCTCTCTCTCTCTCTCTAATGTCCTCTTTGTTGTCTCATCTCCCCTTCTGTCTGCCTTCTGCTGTCGCCCTCTTCCTTTGTGTTCCTTTGTCTTCCTTTGTGTTCCTTTGTGTTCCCTTGTGTTCCTTCGCCTCCACCTTACCCCTGTCAGCTTTCCCTCCCCTGGCAACACACACTCACTTTCCTCTACCTCCCTCTCCCTTCTGTCTAGCAACTTTACTCTGCCTATTTCCCACCCCTGTACTCTCTCTCTCTCTCTCTCTCTCTCTCTCTCTCTCTCTCTCTCTCTCCCAACAAAACTAAATTCGCTCGTAATTTTTTCCCGGCTTAATATCGATCAGTGAGACATAATAGGATTTGGGGAAGGAGAGGGAGAGTGAGAGGGAGAGAGGGAGTGGGAGAAGGAGAGGGAGAGAGGGAGAGTGGGTAGGGAGAAAGATGGAAAGGCGAAGGGAGAGCCTGGAAGAGAAAGGGAGGAAGGGAAAAAGAGAGAGGAATGGAGGGTAAGGGGAGGATTAAGGGAAAAGGGGGGTGAGGAAAGGGAACTGAGTTAAATGACACGTACACACACACACACACACACACACACACACACACACACACAGTATTGCCAAGGTCAAGGGCACGCTGTATGTCTGTGTGTGTGTGTGTGTGTGTGTGTGTGTGTGTGTGTGTGTGTGTGTGTAAACTTCAAGCAAGTTATCTAACCTAACCTAACTTAATGTAACCAAATCTGACTTAATTTCATCCTAACCTAACCTACTAACTTATCGTAGACTTAACCTAATTTAACCTAACTAAGCCAAACCTAAGCTAACCCACCCCTAACAGAGAAGACACATCACCTAACCACAACTACAAGGTAAAGGAAAAAAATAAATAAATAAATAAACTAAAATATTGTCATCATTATTATCATTTTTGTTCTCCTTCCTCTTGTTCCTCCTCCTCCACCTCCTCCACCTCCTCCACCACCTCCACCTCCTCCTCCTCCTCCTCATCTCGTACTACATAAAATCCCAAGTAAGCATAGAGTAACTCACCACCACCATCACCACTACCACAACCACCACCACCACCACTATCAACACCACCACCACCACTATCAACACCACCACCACCACCATCACCATCAGGAAGAAGGAAACACCAACTGACGTATTCCAAGAAGGCAGTGAAGGTGAGGTTTATAGCAGATGTATTTATAGAAGTGGTGGTGGTGGTGATGGTGGTGGTGACAGTAGTAGTGGTGGTGGTGGTGGTGGTAGTGGGTAAGGGAAGCTGTCTCGGAAGGTTGTTTAAAGGGACAGAATGAGAAGGGTGCATAATAATAGTAATAGTAGTAGTAGTAGTAGTAGTAGTAGTAGTAGTAGTAGGGGTGGTGGTGGTGGTGGTGGTGTCAGTGTAAAGAAGCGGGTGTTGATGTTTATATGGGATGAAGAGGAGAGGAAGTAGAAGGAGAGAGGAGGGGAGAGAAGGAGGGAGGGAAGGAGAAAGGGAGGTAATAGAGGGGGAGAGTTGCGAGGAGGGCTAAGGGAGGAGGAGGAGGAGGAGAGGGAGGAGGAGGAAAGAGAGAAAAAGAAAGAGGGAAACACAGAAAGAGAGAAGGGAGCCTGACAACGAGGAAGGGAGTAGGGGAGGGAGGGAGAGGGGGGAAGGGAAAGAAGAGGGGAAAAAAGGAGAGGAGGAAAAACAAACATCTGTGTCCCTCTTTCCCCTCTCCCTTTGTTCTTGATCAGCCTCTCCCTCACTGCACCATTGAGGGAGGGAGGGGAGGAGGGGTACAGTGGAGGGGGGGAGGGACAGGGAGGAGACCAATAGACATCAAACACTAACAAGTCTTTTTTCTTTCCTTCACGTTGACTTTCATTCTTTCCTGTGCATTAAACGAGGCTTATTCTGAAACACTTCTTCTCTTCTTTCAAAAGGGCCTTAATTGAAGTTATCACAGATTGTCAATAGTGTTTTTACGGTTGTAGTGACATTAACAGCATTTTTACATTATTAGCAGAGGAAACACTCTTGAAAAACCAGCTATTCATCCTTGTAGCCTTGGAAAATGTAGCCACGGATTTCCAGTAGTGTTTTTGCGGTTGTAGTGAGTGACAGATGAACAATATTTCTACATCATTAACGAGGAAACACTCTCGAGAAACCGGTTACCTATTCAACTCTATGGCCTTGGAAAAAAAAAGTAGCATGGATTTCCAGTAGTGGTTTTACGGTTGTAGTGACAGATGAACAACATTTCTCCATCATTAGCAGACGAAACATTCTTGAAAACCCGGCTATTCATCTCTATGGCCTTAGAAAAAAAAAAGTAGCCATGGATTTCCAGTAGTGGTTTTTACGTTTATAGTGAGAGATGAACAATATTTCGACATAATTAGCAGACGAAACACTCTTGAGAACTCGGCTAACCATCTCCGTGGCCTTGGGAAAACTACTCGTGATGGGAGGGCATTGCTGTTTAGAATACGAACTAATTCCTTCACTCTCCAGGAAATGCGTGTGCAGAGCTATCAGGTGCACTAGGATGGCTGGCGTGAATGGGCGTGACTAAGCCGAAATAAGGAGTTTTGACAGCCTGGCACAACCCACTCCTTTTCCCTCCCTAAGAATCCCAGAGGTGTTGTAACTATAACTTCTTCTTCTTCTTCTTCTTCTTCTTCTTCTTCTTCTTCTTCTTCTTGTTCTTCTTCTCCTGTCTTCACTTCCCAGCTGTTTCTATCCCTCGCATCTTCCTCTGTGACTCCACTCTCTGTATTTTCAACGTTCTTTCTCACTCTGTCTTCCTCTCAATTTCCTTCCCTCAATTGGCTTTCTCCTGGTTCTTTTAATCGGTTCCTGGTCTTCCCTTCTTACTAACGTCACTGTGCCTGTCTAGTGTGTGTGTGTGTGTGTGTGTGTGTGTGTGTTTGTTATAAATCAGTTAGTTAGTCAGTTAGTCAGTCAGTTAATCAGTCAGTCAACCTGTTCACGTTTTTTTTTTTTTCTAGTTTATAATAAATGAGCAGTGACGGAGAGGAAGGGAGGTAGACATGATAACTCCTCCTCCTCCTCCTCCTCCTCC
This sequence comes from Portunus trituberculatus, assembly GCF_017591435.1. NCBI lineage: Eukaryota > Metazoa > Arthropoda > Malacostraca > Decapoda > Portunidae > Portunus > Portunus trituberculatus. The sequence goes on from NC_059285.1 coordinate 4,371,253, forward strand.
TCCTCCTCCTCCTCCTCCTCCTCCTCCTCCTCCTCCTCCTCCTCCTCCTCCAAAAGCACAAGAGGGACACAAAACAAAGGACTCTCTTTTCATTTCCTCATTCCCATTTATTCTCTTCCTCCATTTCCTCACCCCTTCTCCTCCTCCTCCTCCTCCACCACCACCACCACCACCACCACCACCACCACCACCACCTCGCATGTGGAGGAAGGGGCAATGTTGCATGAAAAGCTTATATTCCTCCACTAAAGCGTGACTCTGTTCCACGCACTCCACACGCTATGCTCCTCCTCCTCCTCCTCCTCCTCCTCCTCCTCTTCCTCCTCCTCCTCCTCCTCCTCTATCTCTTTCACTTCCACTTCTTCATTA
>NC_059285.1:4386621-4394121 GCF_017591435.1 Portunus trituberculatus
GTGTGTGTGTGTGTGTGTGTGTGTGTGAAGAATGTAATTTCTCTCTCTCTCTCTCTCTCTCTCTCTCTCTCTCTCTCTCTCTCTCTTGACGGAACAAAAGGAATACAGAAGGCATTAGAAAAATAAAACGAAATTTGGAGAGGAAACTAGACGGAATATGAGAAACAACAACAACAACAACAACAACAACAACAACAACAACAATAACATGAAAATAGAACAAAAATCATGATAACAAGAAAATATATTATGCAAGAGAGAGAGAGAGAGAGAGAGAGAGAGATTGTATGGTTCTTTCTATCTGTATGGGAGAGTCGTTGGATACAGTGGGAACTTTAGGAGTGAGCGAGAGAACAGCGCAGCATAACACGAGGAACTGCTGAAAGAAAGCCTCTCTCTCTCTCTCTCTCTCTCTCTCTCTCTCTCTCTCTCTCTCTCTCTCTCTCTCTCTATTTCGTTCTTATTCTTGCTATTCTTGCTCTTATTTTTTGTTCTTGTTCTTTTTTCTATTTCTTTCCTATCATTTTTTTTATTATTATCTGTTACCATCACCACTCTCCATCACCACCACCACCTCCTCGATCACTACCATCACCATCACTCCAGCTGCCAATGATCACCCTTTTCATCTCCCATCTCCACCCATTCCCTCCCATCATCGCCTGTCACCTCCTATCATGACCCATCATCGTATTTATCGTCCACCATACCATATAGCTACCATCATCTCTCTCTCTCTCTCTCTCTCTCTCTCTCTCTCTCTCTCTCTCTCTCTCTCTCTCATATATTGAAGTTCCTATCCTTATATCTGTCTTCAATGAATAAAAAATAGATAAATAAATAGAAAATCAAGAGAAATGGCTTTGTACATCCTGCCAACACTATCCAGGTAATCACTATCTCTTCCATGCTTTCAAGGCCCGTTAGCTCAGTTGGTTAGAGCGCCGTGCTGATAACGCGGAGGTCGTGGGTTCGACCCCCATGCGGGCCACGCTCGTTCTTTATTTATCCAAGTTCAAGGTAATGCTGTAACTTAAATTTACTGAACCCTATATCACTTGTCAAAAATAAACGAACTCAGGAATGAAAGAGATCAAAGTAAACAAGTGTCCTTCATGTGATGGCTGCGGTTAGATACACGTAAAGTTTATTGACAACACCACCACCACTACTACTACTACTACTACAGTCTGTCACTACTACTATACTATACTATAATATACTATACAGTCTGTCATCCTTGATAGTGGTAGTAGTAAAGAGCAACAATGACCTACTCCCCACCAAGGCTGTCTGGTCCACTTCCCTATGACACGTGCCTCGTGGTACACACTCACACACAAACATTTACCTCACATGTGCCCGCTAAGGAGGGAAGGTGCTCGCATTAAAAAGAAAGCAAGTGTGTGTATGTGTGTGTGTTTGTGATGGCAGGGAAGTGTTGTGGTGATGGGGATGTGTGTGTGAAAGTGATAGAGAGAAGGAAATGATAGGATATGGGGATTATTCGCGAAAGAGACAAAAAGAAAGGGGAAGGGGAGGGAAAGAAGGGATAAGGTAGCATTGTTTGTGAGCATGGCAGAGAAAGGAAAGGAGGGAAGAGAAGAAAGGGAAAGAGAAATAAAACAGAGATACGAAAGAGAGAGAGACAGACAGACAGACAGAGGGTATTGTGTGTGGATCAATGCAAATAACTTTTAAGATAGACACGTTTCGCCTCAAAGGAAGCACGGAAGACTGAGGTGAGGAGTAACAGAAGGAGAAGAAAGAAATATTGTGCTGATTGCTAACCTGCGTGAGGGAACATCCGGTGAGGGAAACACATCCTGGAAAAAAAAAAAAGATATGTAAAGAGGCAATAAATCAGCATTCAGAAAGAAAAGAAAAAAGTAATGAGCTTACAAATATATAAAAGAAGAAAGTAAATCGTATAAAACAGACAATAGCGTTCAGGATAAAAAGAAGACGGTGAAGAGCTTAGAAAATATATAAAAGACGAAAAAATATACCGTCCGCAGTATATCAGTAAATAATAACAGCAGGAAAATTAATAACGTGAGTCGATTTTTTATCTATTCTTATCCCTGGGTAATCACTAGTCAGCTCAATAATGCGAGAGTTGGCCAGTCACTCTGTCACGCTTTGTTTATTTTCAAATGTAATTTCGGATGGACGGATGACACACACACACACACACACACACACACACACACACACACACACACACACACACACACACTTTACATGTTTTTAAAAGATGTTGCTATGATTCTACTGCCAGATTAACAGGATTCACACATATCTTACACAACTAATATAACTGTAGTAATAAATTAATAGGAATTTTAAAGATGTTCCTATTATTCTAGCGACAGACTGAAAGCATTTTTACATGATTAACAGCAGCACCTCTGTTGAGAAGCTAACCTAACTTAACCTAACTTTAACCCTGCTAATAATCTCAGTGGCCTTTGAAAATAGTCGTGGCGAGAGCAAAGGGTTTCTATAAAAAAAAAAACAGGCCTAACAGACTAACGGGAGGGGAAACAAAGGGGAAAAAAAGGGAGACTAATCAGAGAACGCGGTGTGTCTCTCCCCTCTTTCCCTTCCTTCCCCTCGTGCGTGCGAGGGAAGAGGGAGAGGGAGAGGGAGAGAGAGAGGGAGCAGGGAGAGGGAAAGGTGGGGTTGCCACTTATTAACAAGGAAACCTACCAAAAAAATAATGTACCAAAGAAAGAACAGAAACCTTACACGCCTCTCTCTCTCTCTCTCTCTCTCTCTCTCTCTCTCTCTCTATCTATCTATCTATCTATCTATCTATCTCTATCTATCTATCTATCTATCTATCTATCTATCTAACTATCTATATATCTCTCTCTCTTTCTCTCTTTGTCCCGAAATATACTGGGAAAGGTGTGGTATTATGACAGTATCCTTACACACACACACACACACACACACACACACACACACACACACACACACACACACATAAGGAGAACTGTGAAGAAGAACAATAAGAACAAAGATCAAAATGCAGTTCTTTCAATAAAAATTAGTTAATCAAGTAAATGAAGTAACAGGAAAAATGACAAAATAAGAAAATTTGCCAATAACTTAGAAATTAAACCACAAAAGTAGGTAAATAAATACAGGGAAGCAGAAATTAGATAAATAAATGTAAAAAAAAATACATAATCACATTTTTGATATGAGAGAAGCTGTGTGACTTTATTAGAGAAAGAGAGAGAGAGAGAGAGAGAGAGAGAGAGAGAGAGAGAGAGAGAGAGAGAGAGAGAGAGAGCAATACTAAGACATATGTAAATAATGAGACCTCGCATTTATATATACAGTAAAAAGAATAAATGATATTATTAAAAATGAGAATAAAAAAAAAGAAAAGAAGAAAGAACTAAAGGAAAATAATTGTACTGAGGGAAAAAAAAGAAAAAAAGAGCCGAAGGGAAAGAATAGTACTGAAAGAAAAATATAAAGGATAAAAAAGAAAATACTGAAGGAAAAGAAAATACTAAAAAAAGAAGGAAAAAAGAAAAGGAAAAAAATAAAAGAATAATAACAGTACGATGAAAAAAGATTACGAAAACAACAAAAGAAGAAAGAAAAGAAAAAGAATAGCAAAATAGAAAAAATAGAAAAAAGACACAAGAAGAGAAAAGAAAATAAGAAAGAATTGAAGACAAAAAAGAAAAACACTAAAGCAAAAAAAAAGGAAAGAAGACAACTAAAGGAAAAAGAAGAGAAAAAAAGAAAAAAGGAAAAAACACAATAAAACAGAAAAAAAGGGAAAATAAAACACAACTAAAGTAAGAGAAGGAAAAAGAAGAGTAACAAAAAAGGAAGAAAAAGAAAGGGGAAAAAACTCACAAAGGTAGTCAGTCCACAATAAAACAGGAAAAAGAGGAAAAAAACACAACTAAAGAAAAAAGAGGAGTAACAAAAGGAAAAAAAGAAAAGGGGAAAGAAAAACAACTGGCAAAGGTAGTCAGTCCAAAACGGCAAATCTTGGGCAGAGTAATTTCCTGTAATTGGCACAAATTGATCAAAGAATGAAGGCGGCGCTGCGTCCCTCGGTGGTGGCTGACGAGGCGGTGAGGGGAGAGGAGAGGGGAGGAGAGGGGAGGGGAGGGGAAGAAAAGGGAAGGGAAGGGAAGCGATCGTGGTGACAGCTGGGGACACGAGGAAATTCTCTCTCTCTCTCTCTCTCTCTCTCTCTCTCTCTCTCTCTCTCTCATGTTTCTCGTCCCTTTCCTCCGTTCGTCTCAGGCCCTCTCCTTAACATTCCTTCCTTCCTTCCTCCTCCTCCTCCTCCTCCTCCTCCTCCTCCTCCTCCTCTTCTTCTTCTTCTTCTTCTCCTCCTCCTCCTCCTCCTCCTCCTCCTCCTCCTCCTCCTCCTCCTCCTCCTTCTCCTCTTGCTTGCTAGTGAAGACAAAGGGAAACGAGAACAAAGCTAGGGAGAAACACACACACACACACACACACACACACACACACACACACACACACACACACACACACACACACACACACACACACACACACACACACACACACACACACGAAGCTTTGTCCCTATGCCAGACTTACTTCTATACGTGCATACATACATACATACATACATACATACATACATACATACATACATACATACGTACATATACACATAAACACATCTCCCTCATCACATTCCATCATCTCAATAACTCATCATCTCATTCCTCACTCCCCATCATCACCATCATCATCATCATTATCACCATTTCCCATCACCATCACCTTCATTGTCACGTAACCTAATGACACACACACACACACACACACACACACACACACACACACACACACACACACTGATATTATTCGCTATACTTTTTTACTCACATTCTACTTCGTTCGTTTATTTATTCATGTATTTTTGTTATTTATCATTATTATTTTTTTTATTTTCTTTTATTATTATTCTTATTCTTATTCTCGTTTTTGTTGTTGTTGTCTTTTTATTTGTGGTTTTTACTTGTTTGTCTTGCTTCTTGGTTTTTTTTTTTTTTTTTTCATTGATCTATTTACTTTCTTTTATTTTCTTTAGTTATTTATCGTTTCTTTTTTCATTCTTGTTCTTATTCTTGTTTTCTTTTACTGTTTTTATTTTCTTATATGTGGTTCTGTTTGTTCCGTTCTTGTTTGTCTTGTTTCCTTTTGCTTTTTTTTCTATTTTTCTTCTTTATTTATCTATTATTTTTCTTTTTCAAGTTGCAAAAGGCATTCATTACACGTTCCACTTTCTCTCAACGAGGCGCTGTGTGACCTCGGTGTTGTGGCGATGTGTGTAATTACAGTCAATCAATTAATCTATTAAAGGAAGAATATAAAGAAAAGATTTATTATCATTTCTTTCGATTCTACGCTTTTGTTTTTCATTTATTGTTGAAAAAAGAAAGGAAGGAAGGAAGGAAGGAAGAATGAAGGAAGGAAGGAAGGGAGAGAAACATTACGAGCACATTTTTTTTTATCTCCATTTTTTTTACCCTCGCCACTTTTCCAAACACACGCACGAAAAATAAATAAGGCAAACTGAACTGCAAGAAGTCACTAGGCCTACACGTGGCACTCAGTAGGCCTACACGTGGCACTCCTTATACATAATACAACACACACACACACACACACACACACACACACACACACACACCCGGTAGCTCAGTGGTTAGAGCGCTGGCTTCACAAGCCAGAGGACCGGGGTTCGATTCCCCGGCCGGGTGGAGATATTTGGGTGTGTCTCCTTTCACGTGTAGCCCCTGTTCACTGTTCACCTAACAGTGAGTAGGTACGGGATGTAAATCGAGGAGTTGTGACCTTGTTGTCCCGGTGTGTGGTGTGTGCCTGGTCTCAGGCCTATCCGAAGATCGGAAATAATGAGCTCTGAGCTCGTTCCGTAGGGTAACGTCTGGCTGTTTCGTCAGAGACTGCAGCAGATCAAACAGTGAAACACACACACAAACATACATACATACACTTGCCAATCCCATCCTCACATCCATCTAATCTTGAAAATGTTGACTCATCACTAACAACCTGATCTCTCTCTCTCTCTCTCTCTCTCTCTCTCTCTCTTGACCTTATCAGTCCAGCACCCGTTACTTCTAGTTCTGTCCTGATTGCTGACCTTAGAAGTTTTGTTTATATTAGTCTTGTTATATATCTCTTATGCCACTTTAATACTCTCTCTCTCTCTCTCTCTCTCTCTCTCTCTCTCTCTCTCTCTCTCTCTCTCTCTTGAATAATACAGGATCCATTTCTTAACACTCTCTTCCTCCAGACCTGCCTCCATTAAGCTTGAACCCGTTATGTACGTCTGGTCCTATCATGCTCACTCACACCAAAGATGCTAGTGTTTGTGTAACCCTTGTTGTTTTCATATACTCTCTCTCTCTCTCTCTCTCTCTCTCTCTCTCTCTCTCTCTCTCTCTGGTACAACATTAATGCTACATGACGTTATCTAATATGTTGTTTAGTTTATGATTATATACATTTGTAGTTCTTAAGGTTTTTTTTTTTTCTATAATGTACAAGATATGTCTGACGGTGAAATAGAACTGGGAAAGGTAGTTGTAGTAGTGGTAGTAGTAGTAGTAGTAGTAGTAGTAGTAGTAGTAGTAGTAGTAGTAGTAGTAGGAGGAGGAGGAGGAGGAGGAGGAGGAGGAGGAGGAGGAGGAGGAAGAATAGTAGTAGTAGTAGTAGTAGTAGTAGTAGTAGTAGTGTTGTTGTTGTTGTTGTTGTTGTTGTTGTTGTTGTAGTAGTAGTAGTAGTAGCAGGAGTGGCATTTTCACCTCTACTTCTGTACTAATGCTATTGGCATCACCACCACCACCACCACCACCACCACCACCACCACCACCACCACCACTACCACCACCACCACTACAAGCAAAATAAACTTTCAAGAAGCCCACATTTCCTCAAAGCGCTTCAGGGCCCGTTAGCTCAGTTGGTTAGAGCGCCGTGCTGATAACGCGGAGGTCGTGGGTTCGACCCCCATGCGGGCCACGTCCCTTCATTTTTCCCACCCTTCTGAAGGCGAGTGTAGCCACCTGACGCTTCATCTCCTGACGCCACGCCCTTGCTGTGAGTGGCAGGCCCTGATGCAGCCGCCGAGGGTCTTGTCCAAGCATGTGTAAAGAATTTGGAGTTGTAACAATGTGTATGATGATGAAGGCAACAGGTGGTGATGATGATGATAAAGAAAACGAGGTGAAAGAATATGATGGTTGTAATAGTAGTAGTAGTAGTAGTAGTGGTGGTGGTGGTGGTGGTGGTGGTGGTGGTGGTGGTGGTGGTAGTAGTAGTAGTAGTAGTAACAGTAGCAGAAGAAATAGCAAGAATAAAAGCAACAACAATGATAAGAAGAATAAGAAGCCAAACCACACAGAATCCAGATAAACATTGACTCTTCCCACAATACAATATCCGTGTGTCTATCTATTA
>NC_059285.1:4396621-4404121 GCF_017591435.1 Portunus trituberculatus
ATGAAGTTAGGTGAGGCAAGGTAAAGCAAGATTAGAAACTGTTGTTCTTAATTAAATGTGTATCGGGTTCTCTACTGGGAAGGGACGAAACACACACACACACACACACACACACACACACACACACACACACACACACACACACACACACACACACACACACACACACGAATTTGCCAGACGGTTCTTGACACTTCCACAGACGATGACTCAGAGAGAGAGAGAGAGAGAGAGAGAGAGAGAGAGAGAGAGAGAGAGAGAGAAAATAAATATACACTGACGAAACGGAAGACTTTTTTTTTTTTACATCTTGCCTACTTTCCTTATACGAGAATGAAGCAAAGGAAAAGAAAAAGAAAAATAGACGATGAGAAAAAAAATATTCCTAAAAATGTACCTACAGAGAACGAAAGTGGGAGGGAAAAAGATGAGGGAAAGAAAGGATGGCAAGAAAAAAAATAACAAAAAAATAACGTTTCCCTTTGCCTTTTGTCATAACTGGAAGAAGAAAAAAACTATCAAGAAAAGAAAAGAAAAAGAAAAGGAAAAAGAAACTTGCCAACAAATCTTTACTTTTATACTTTTCTCTTTTATATTTTTTTTAAGACACGGAGCAATAGAAGTAATAGTAGTAGTAGTAGTAGTAGTAGTAGTAGTAGTAGTAGTAATAGTTCACCAATGAGCACTTTAATACCACCTAAACATCTTTTTCCCCTCATTTAAGTCATTTTCCCCTCATGAGAAAAGGAAGGAAAGAAAATGAAGAAATATAGAGAGGAAATGACGAGAGAGAGGCAGAGAGAGAGAGAGAGAGAGAGGATATACTGTAGAAAGAAAAAAAAGAAGGAAAAAAAGAAAAAGCTTATACGGAAAGAGACGGAAAGGAGAAAGAAAGAAAAAAAAAAAATAGATAATTGGGTACAAGAAAGAAAAGAGTTTAGTAGAAAATAAATGAAAACACAAAAATAGAAATGAGAGGATAGGAAAACAAGAAGAAGAGAACATGAAGAAGGAGAAGAGAGATAAAGGCCAGAGAGAGATAAAGGAAACAAGAGGAAAATATGATGAAAACAAAGAAGTGAAATAAGGAAAAGGGAATAAGAACAGTATGAAATAAAAGTAGGAAGAAAGGAGGAGGGGAGAAAAGCTGGAGGAAAAATAAGGAAAGAGACAAAGAAGAACGAAGACAAGAATAAGAGGAAAAGAAAAAAAAAGGAAAGAGAAGAAAGCGAAAAAAGGCAAAAGGAGAAGAAAACAAGAAAACAAGAAAGAGGAGAGGGAAGGACTGAAGGAAGATTAGGAATGCAAAGAAGAAAAACTAAAGCAATGAATACGAAGGACGAAAGAAGAGGACTGGAAAAAAAGGGAAAAAAAGGAACAGGGAAGAAGATACATGCTAAGAGGAAAAAGAAAAGAGGAGAAGGAGAAGGAGGAGGAGAGAGAGAAAAAAAAAGAGGGGAAGGAGAGACGGGGGAAGAATGAGAGAGTGGACGAGACAGGAGGGAAATAGAGAGGGAGGAGGAGGAGGAAGAGGAGGAGGAAGAGGAGGAGGAGGAGGAGATGGCAGCAGCCTGTCTGGGAGATTTTCTTGTTGTCTCCCTCTCGAAATAGCAAGACCATGCCGCACACACACACACACACACACACACACACACACACACACACACACACACACACACACTTGTCCTTTAGAGCATGGTGAAGGTGTTATTGTTGTTGTTGTTGTTGTTGTTGTTTACTTAGGTTAGGTTAGAAAAGGTTAGGTTAATTAAGAATATGACTATTATTATTAGTGGTGATGATGGTGGTGGTGGTGGTGGTCCTAATGTTGATGGTGTTTTGTAGATGGTGGTGGCAAGAAGGATACAAAATTGTAGTAGTAGTAGTAGTAGTAGTCATAGTAGTATAACAGTAGTAGAAGAAATAAGAACAGTAGTAGTAGTAGTAGTAGTAGTAGTAGTAGTAGTAGTAGTAGTAGTAGTAGTAGTAGTAGTAGTAGTAGTAGTAGTAGTAGCAAAAATAGTAGTAGTAGTAGTAGTAGTAGTTGCTGTAGTAGTAGTAGAAGTAACAGTAGTAGAAGCAGTAACAGTAGTAGAAGTAGCAGCAGCAACAGTAGTAGAAGCAGCAGCAGCAGTAGTAGTAGCAGCAGCAGCAGCAGTAGTAGTAGTAGCAGCAGCAGCAGCAGCAGCAACAGTAGTAGAAGCAGCAGCAGCAGCAGCAGTAGTAGAAGCAGTAGCAGCAGTAGCAGTAGTCAAGCTATCAATACATTTCTCATTGTTGGTCGAATGAGGGAGAATTTCCGGACGTTTCGAGGCCACAGGCGATGCTGGAGGGCGGCCAGAGGCTCCTCCACCCGTCCTTTTTACCTCCATCCCTCCTCCTTCCCTCCAGCCCTCCCTCCTTCCTCCATCCCTCCCTCCTTCCATCCATCCATCCCTCCTTCTCTTCTTCATTCTTATCTCACTCCCCCACTTCCTCTCTCCTTCCTGCACTCCCTCTCTCCCTGCCTCTCTCACTTCTCCATGCACACCTGTCGGGAAGGGCCTGGGGGAGTGGCTGGAGGGGGAGTGGCTGGAGAAGGAGGGGCGGAGGGGGAGATGTCTGACGGGCGCTATTATTTTGAGGGAAATTTTGCGGACCACCACCACCGCCACCTCAGGGCGTGGTGGAGTGACAGAAGGTATTTCCGGAGAGAGAGAGAGAGAGAGAGAGAGAGAGAGAGAGAGAGAGACTGTAACTATATTGCACAAAAGAAATATAGAAGCAGGTAAGTACATTATATTCAAACTATTAACTAACACACCAAATAGTCAACTGTTTAAATTACTATCCATAGAAAAATATATACTTACAAATTTACTACGAACTTGGAAGAAAACATCAGTATTTTCTTTCTTTTTTTTTCGTTTATTTGATTACTTCATTCGTTCATCAACTTTTATTATCCTTCACACATTATCCTTTAACTCTTTTGTACTCCAATCATTTTTATCATTGTCATATTTTCTGCACGTTGTAATCACCTTTTTTTTCATTCTTTTCTCTCATTTTTGTCTCTCTGTTATTTTCTCCTTCTTCATTTATCTTTCTTTACCACAAAACCTTCTTCTTTTTTCCCTCCCTTTTTTTTTTTTTTTTTTTTTTTGCCTCCGTTATCGTTTCCATCTTCATTTATCTTTCTTCTTCACCAAACCTTTACCATTTTTTTTTTTCTCACCCTCCTCTTTTACGTTTACAATCAAGCAATAAACAAAACCTCAACTCGTATCAGTTCTCAATATAAAACCATTTTCTTTCCTCCTTTCTTATAATACTTCATACACACTATATTTTTTTTCCTCCTTCCACAAACAAGCATCGAATCAAACCCCATTATAATTGTTCCCTATTGACTTTACTTCCTTCCCATTCTTACTTCATTTCACAGCTACGATATTGTTTTGTTAAGAATAAGAATACAAAAAATAGATTATGGGAGGGAGAGAGAGAGAGAGAGAGTGTGTGTGTGTGTGTGTGTGTGTGTGTGTGTGTGTGTGTGTGTGTGTGTAGGTTTTTATTTATTTTTTATTTTTCTATGTGTGTAAAAATTATAAAAGAAAAATATTTGTGAGGGAAATGGAAATATATCAACCTTTCTTTATATTTTCCCGTCTTTTTCTTTATTTCCTTTATATTTTTCCCTTAATTTTTCTCTTTCTATGTTTCCTTGTTACTTTTCATGTGTTTTCCTCTCTTTCTCTCTCTCTCTCTCTCTCTCTCTCTCTCTCTCTTCATGTTTCCTGTCTTTTCTCCATGTCTTTTTTTTCTTTCATGCTGTCAACCTCTTTTCTTTTATATTTCCTATCTTTTTCCTTGTTTTCTTATTTTTTTCATATTTTCCTCTTTTTTTCATGTGTTTTTCCAATTTTCAAGATTCTCCTCGCCTTTCCCTCATGTTTTCTTCATATTTCCTCCCCCTTTCCTTGCCTCTTCATGTTTTCCTGCATAATGTATTTGGTCTTATTTTCACCCTTCCTCCTTCACTTCCACCACCACCACCACCATCACCACCACCACCACCACCACCATCACTACATCAAATCACGTGGGAGGGCAGAATAAATAAGGCGAAGTGTGGGGTGAAGACAGCGGTGGTGGTGGTGGTGGTGGTGGTGGTGGTAGATTAGGATTAGGTTAGGTCAGATTAAGATTAGGTTAGGTTACAATAGGTTAGGATATTTTTCTTATGATAGTAGCAGTAGTGGTGGTAAAAATCTAGTTAGTAATTGCAATAGTAGTGCTGGTAGGAGAGGTGGTGGTGGTGGTGGTGGTGGTGGTGGTGGTGGTGGTGGTGGTGGTGGTGGTGGTGGTGGTGGTGGCAGGTCTCACACACTAAATATATAAGACCAAAACTAAAAGTGTAAAGACATGAGAAGACTTGTATACATCACACACTGCAGGAGTAACTAATGCACACACACACACACACACACACACACACACATCAAGCACTCCACCCCATCTCCTCCCAGCCCTACCCCCATCCCACTCAGCTCCACCTCGTCACGCCACGCCCCGCCACGCACGTCTCGCCCTCAGAATATACAAGTGTGACCCATAAAGCACTGAGGAAATGTGGAGGCGGCAAAACCCTCTTCAAACACTAGAAAAAAGCTAAAATAAAACCAAATAAACGTCTTGATCCGTCCAGTATGATCCCTCCTCCCCACCACACACACACACACACACACACACACACACACACACACACACACACACACACACACACGCTGAGGAAATAATAATAAAACTTGTATTATGCAAGCCAAGGACACTATTGCTGCTTCCATCTTGTTTATTTATCTGTGAGTGAAGGTCGATAGATTTTCTGCGCGTTTGGCGTGAGGGAAGGAAGAGGAAGATGAAAGAGAAGGGAAGGGAAGGGAAGGGAAGGGAAGGGAAGGGAAGGGAAGGAAGAGGAAGGAGATGAAAGGGAAGAGAAGAGAAAGGAAGGGAAGGAAATGGAAGGGAAAGGAAGGGAAGGGAAGGGAAGGAAAGGAAGAGGAAGGAGATGAAAGGGAAGAGAAGAGAAGAGAAGGAAGGAAGGAAGGAAAGGAAGGAAGGAAGGGAATAAGATACAATGGAGGAGAAAGGAAGAAAAAGGGAGGGAATGAAAGCTAAGTGAAGGAGATGCAAAGGAAGGGAAGAGAAAGGAAAATGATGAAAAGGGAAGGGATGGGAAAGAAGAGGAAGCAAGAGGATTTAATGAGAGAATTGTGGATGCAAATGTAAAGATAGAGAAAGGAACGGGGAGGAGATGGAAGGGAAGGGAAGGGAAGGGAAGGGAAGGAAAGGAAAAGGAAAGAAAAAGAGAAGATGGAACGGAGTGAAGAGAGATGATACAAGATTCGGATGAAAAGAAAGGGAAAGGAAAGAAAAGAAAACGAAAGAAAGTAAGGAAGATGAAGGCGACGAGAAGGAAAAAAGAGGAAGAGAAAGGAAAATGGAAGGGAAGAACGAGAGAACATAAGAAAAAGAAAAGAAAATGGAAGGGATGAAAAAAGACGAGAAGGAATGAGAAAACGAAAGAAGTGAAAGGAGAAAAATAAGAAAAAAAAAGAACAGCGGAGAACAAGGCAAGGAAATGAAAATAAATGCAAGAAAGTAAAGGGAAGAGAAATGGATTACCGTAAAAGGAGAAGATGAAAAGAAAATGTGCCCAAGTGCAAAACTCAGAGAGAAGGACAAGATCAAAGAAAGAAAATGGAAAAAGAAAAAAAAGGAAAGAGAAAAGAAGACGAAAAGAACCACTTAAGCGAATTGGACGAAGGATAAAGGAAGGAAAGACAAACAAACGAAATAAAAGAGGACACAAAAAAAAATAAAGAGGACAAGATCAAAGAAAGAAGAAAGGAAAACAAAGATGGAAAAAGAGGAAAAAAAACACTTCGGTGTAATGGACGAAGGATAAAGGAAGAGAAGGCAAACAAACGGAAATGAAAGTAAGTACATGAGAGAAAATAAGAAAGGAAAATAATTACTCAAAGGAGGAAAGGAAGGGAAAAATTACTCGGCTGGGGTAGGGGAGGGGCAGGAAAATGAAGGGAAAAAGCCAGGAAAAAAGAAATAGAGAAGAGAGGAGAATAATTGGAACGTGTGTCTGCAAACTTTATTTCTATTTATTCATTTATTTATTTATTTCATTTATTTATTTTTTTTAGCTATTATTCTTTTTCTTTATTTTTTGCTTAGGTTGGTTTGGTTTGGTTCAGTTAGGTTAGATTAGTTAGGTTAACGATCTAGTCAGCTACATTAGGTTAGCTTGGATAGTCATCAAGTTAGTTAGATAGGTTAGGATAGCTTAAATTAGTTTAGTTAGGTTAGTCAGCTTAGGTTACATTAAATATCTAGTTAATCAGTCATTCATTTTACATTTTCTGTGTACAACAGACGAACAATGAAAAAAAAAATAAAATAAATAAAAATCAGCAAAGCATCCACGTATCTATCTATCACTGCTCATTCCCCACAAGGTTATATATTCAGTAAGTCAGTCATTCATCCTCCATATCTTGTGCAAGTTAACAAATGAGGTATAACAGACGAACAATGAAAAAAAAAAAAACACAGTGAGACATCCTCGTACTTTCATCCATTTACCTATCTATCACTGCTCATTCCCCACAAGGTTATATATTCAGTAAGTCAGTCATTCATCCTCCATATCTTGTGCAAGTGCTTTACAAATCAGGTATAACAGACGAAATAATGAAAAAAAAGAACAAAAAAGAATATAATCAGCAAAACATCCACGTAGTTTTATTTAGCTGCCTTTTAGAACTCTTCATTCCTCACAAACATTTCAGTTCCTGCGCGCTATTTCCAGCCAGCCATCCTGCACTTCCCCTGATCCCTAAACTAGACGCTTCACGGAAAAGGAAAAGAGGACGAACGGTAAAAAAAAATAATAAAATCTGGATAAGAAAAATAAAGGGATGATATGAAAAAGGAATAAAAAGGAAATAGGAAGCGAGCGATGAAGAAGAGGAGGAAGAGGAGAAAGAGGAGGAAGAGGAGGAAGAGGAGGAGGAAGTGAGGGGAAACCGTTGAGGGACATGATAAATAGCGAGGAGAAAAACTGGAATAAATAAAAATTAAGTAAAGATGAAAAATGGAAGAAATGGAGGAGAAATGGAGAGAAATAAAAGGGAAAAAAAAAGTAAGAGGCAGATGATAAATAGTGGAATAACAAATTGTAATAAAAGAAAAAGAATAAAAAGAAATTACGAGAAAATAGACTGAAAAAGGAGATTAAAAGCGATAAGAAAGATAATAAATAGCGGAGAAAGAAAAAAGTAATAAAAATAAGGAAAATATAGAAATAAAGAAAAAAAAGATGAAAAAAGGATATTAAGGACACAGAGAGGGATAAGAAGAGGCACATGAGGGAGAGAAGGGGGTGAGGGGGGAGAGGAAGGGAGGGATGGGGAGAGGGAGGGAAGAGTAAGGGAAGCTTGTGGT
>NC_059285.1:4406621-4416621 GCF_017591435.1 Portunus trituberculatus
ATCCTTCAAAACTTTTCTTCTTTTATTACTTTACTTGTTTCTTTCTTCTTCTTCTTCTTCTTCTTCTTCTTCTTCTTCTTCTTCTTCTATTGCAAGACATTATTTCTATTCTCATCATTTTTTCTACAATCTGTTCTTCTCTCTCTCTCTCTCTCTCTCTCTCTCTCTCTCTCTCTCTCTCTCTCTCTCTCTCTCTCTCTCTCTCTCTCTCTCTCTCTCTCTCTCTCTCTCTCTCGTTTCACTTAAGACGCGATTTATTTTACATCCCTTGTTGTCTCTTTTGCTTCTTACAAATATTTCCTTCTGATTTATATTTTGTTTGTTTAGTATCTCTTCTCCTCCTCCTCCTCCTCCTCCTCCTCCTCCTCCTCCTCCTCCTCCTTCTCCTCCTCCTCCTCTTTCTCGTCTCCTTGTTTTTCTCGTTTCTTTTGCATTTCTTTCCTATTCCTTACTTTCAATTTTTATCACGTTTCTTTTCTCTCTTTCTTTTCATTCTTGTTAACTTTCTCATGTAAACTTCTTCCATATTTTCTTTCAATTATTTTTTTTTCTATTTGTTCAGTTTCTCTTCCCTACGTTCAAATAATCCACGATCACCATAACAAAACTAGCTACTTCATACTATTACTCTCTCTCTCTCTCTCTCTCTCTCTCTCTCTCTCTCTCTCTCTCTCTCTCTCTCTCTTTCATCGCTGCTAACAAGTGGTTTCAATCTTTTCTTGCAAGTCTACGCGTTACTCTTACCGTATTTCATTGTCTACTGCTCTCTCTCTCTCTCTCTCTCTCTCTCTCTCTCTCTCTCTCTCTCTCTCTCTCTCTCTCTCTCTCTCTCTCTCTCTCTCTCTCTTTTCCGTGCTTGAGACAGGTAGATGAGAGAGACCGAGAAAGAGATAGATAGATAGATAGAGAGAGAGAGAGAGAGAGAGAGAGAGAGAGAGAGAGAGAGAGAGTGTGTGTGTGTGTGTGTACGTGAGAATAGGGAGTAACACACACACACACACACACACACACACACACACACACACACACACACACACACACACACACACTCATCACGTATGTGTGTGTGTCTCAAACAAGATAATGGAAAGGAAAAGTACAACAACACAGCAACAACAACAACAACAACAACAACAACAACAAACCAAATACACATAACACACAAAAATAAAAATATTCAAACAAACAAGCAAACAAACAAACAAAAGTCAAGTACACATTATATCTTACATGCACTCCTCCCCTTCCCTCCCCCTTCCTTCTCCCTCCCCTTCCCCTCTATTCCCCTCTTCCTCTCCTCTCCCTTCCACTTTCCCCCATTTGCCCTTTCAACTTCCGAGTGCGACTTAACCTAGACCTTGATATTCCCTCTCTCTCTCTCTCTCTCTCTCTCTCTCTCTCTCTCTCTCTCTCTCTCTCTCTCTCTCTCTCTCGTCAACCTACCATACCCTATCCATTTTCTCCTTTCTTTTCCTCTTCTCTTCCATCTTTCCTAAACTTTTCTCTTTTTCTTTTCCTTTCCTTTCTTTTTCCTGTCTTACTCTTCCCTTCCTTTCTCTATCCCCTTTCTTTTCCTTTTACTTTTCCTTCTCTACCCTATTCCTCCATTTATTACCCTACATTTTTTATTTTTTGTCTTCCTTTTCTTCCCTCTTTCTTATCTTACTCCCTTTTTTTTCTCTTCCCTTCTACTTCTCTTTCCCCTTTTCTCTCCCTTCCCCTTCCATTTTTCCCCTTATCACACTCCTTCCCCTCACATCTTCCCTTCCCGTCCCATCTTCTCCCTTTCCTTCGCTATGGATGTGGAGGAGAAGCAGTGGGTGGAGGTGGAAGAGGTGGAGGTGTTCTTAGCGTCTCTATAGTGGAGGTGGAGGGGAAGGGAGGGTAGGGGAGGGGGGGAGAAGGGTTGGCTAGTAAAGGTGACGTGTTCATGTGTGGTGGTGGTGGAGGTGGTGGTGGTGGAGGGAGAGAGAGAGAGAGTGGGAGAGTCAGGCAGTTGCTACATTCACTACGCAGTTGGCAGTTCCTTCACCTCTCCACTCTCCACTGCAGTCTCTCTCCCTCTCTCTCTCCCTCTCTCACTCGCTCCCTTGCTCACGTTCCCTCTCTTTCCTTCATGACTTTTTTTCCTCTCTCCCGTGACTTCAATCTCTCTCTCTCTCTCTCTCTCTCTCTCTCTCTCTCTCTCTCTCTCTCTCTCTCTCTCTCTCTCTCTCTCTCTCTCTCTCCTCCTCCTCCTCCGTGAACCAATATCTTGCTTTCCTTCATATTTTCCCTCATTATTCTTCTTCTCTCTTCCTTTACCTCTCTCACCTCTCTCCTTTCTCTCACATTTCCCTTCCATCATTTTCTCTTTCTCCTCTTCTTTCTTTCTCTCTCTCTCTCTCTCTCTCTCTCTCTCTCTCTCTCTCTCTCTCTCTCTCTCTCTCTCTCTCTCTCTCTCTCCAGCCATTCACCTCTCCTCTCTTATTTTCCTCCATAATATCTTCCCTCCTTCTCTCCTTCTCTTTCTCTTTCTTTCTTTCTTTTTTTTTGTAATTCCCTTCACAACTTCTCTTCTTTCCTTCTTATCTTCTCCACTCCCTCTTTCGTTTCATCATTTTTCACGTTCTTCGTCTCATTATCTCTCTTCCTCTCTTCCATTTTTGTCTCCCATTTATTACTTTCTCTCTCTCTCTCTCTCTCTCTCTCTCTCTCTCTCTCTCTCTCTCTCTCTCTCTCTCTCTCTCTCTCTCTCTCTCTCTCTCTCTCTGCTGTATTTCTTCCTCTCATCACGAATTCTTTTCTCTCTTTTCCATCCCCATTAAAATTTTCTCCTTTATGCTTCCTTCCATCTTACGTACATAGCAACCGTTTTTACTCTCTCTCTCTCTCTCTCTCTCTCTCTCTCTCTCTCTCTCTCTCTCTCTCTCTCTCTCTCTCTCTCTCTCTCGAGTTGCTTACGTGCCCAGAGACAGGCGGCACAGCATCCGTTATAGGCCCTCTCTCTCTCTCTCTCTCTCTCTCTCTCTCTCTCTCTCTCTCTCTCTCTCTCTCTCTCTCTCTCTCAAGCCCGGGCACTATCGACAGGACGACGAGGACAAGGTTACCACAAATAAGCCTCATAAAGAAAGGACAACACACACACACACACACACACACACACACACACACACACACACACACACACACACACACACAGTCACGTTGTAGCACTCAGCCTTCAGTCTTTCCTTGGACCGCAATTGCAAACACTTATACATCACACTACCACTACATTAAAAAAGGCTCTAGTTGAAGTTGAATGTTGTTTTTGTAAGGGTGTTTTATATCCTTACACCGACAGACTACTTAATAAGATTCCTTACATCATTGATAGGTGGAGCTGTGGTGAGAATCTGGTCAATCATCTCTGTGGTCTTTTGAAATTGTTGTGGTGAGAGAGCAAAGTTTAATTCTGATATAAGTGTTCTTTTTTAATAAGCTACGCCGGATTTCAAAGCGTGCTTTTTGTGGTTTTAGTGAGAGATTACCTTGGTTTCCATATCATTATCAGAGGAAACACTCTTGAAAACCCAGTTAGTCGTCTCTGTGGCCTTTAATTCCTTCAGAACCAGGTTTTAATACTTATTCTACTTACTATTTGGTGATTTTACACACTTACAGAAACTTATGTGGGGAATTGAAATAGTGAAGACTGTGGCTACTAATCTTCTGACCTCCATTGACCCTTGCTAATGTATATGGAACCGTTTAATCATACCCAAAACTCATGGTAAAAATGAATCACAGAACTGAAACTGTTAAAGCAAGCCGTGGTGAGAGAGGAGGAGAGCGCTTCATAATGCTGGTCTTTGTCAGGGAAAGGACGCGGTGAGGGCAGCGGGCGGGAGGCGTAGGGAAGCAAGCGAGTGGGCGGTAGGAGTGGCACCGTGACACCCTCGCACCCTGGCACCCGCTCACCCTACTCCTGCTCCTGCTCCGCCTTCGTCTGCGCGGCTCCTGGGTCCGCGGCCGGTCATTCACCTGGGCCAGGACAACAAAGAGGCACCGTACCCACCCACCCACTTTCACCAGCCCCACTTCCATCCCCCTCCTGCTCCTCCCGCCCTCCCTCGTCCTCCTCCTCCTCCTCCTCCTGCCGTTGGTGGTGCCGCTGGTACCCTGGAATCACTGAACGTACGGAGAGTGGTGGTGGTGATGGAGAGGTTGTACGTAGTATGTAGTAGTAGTAGTAGTAGTAGTAGTAGTAGTAGTAGTAGTAGTAGTAGTATAGTAGTAACAGCAGCAACAGTAGCACTACCACCACCAACACCACCACCACCACTTCTATGAAACAACTCAACCGACCTAAAGCTAGACCACCACCACCACCACCACCACCACACGTGTTAACACCAATCCACCTTCATGGCACCCTTAGACAACTTCCCTCTATCCCTGACGCTTGAACGAACCAGCGACAAGACAACACCAGATCAGACAAGACAAGACCAGCAAGCAACACAAACAAGGTCGAGAAGTGAGGTGAAGTGAGGTGAGGTGAGGTGAAGTGAGGTGAGGTGAGGTGAGTCTGACGCGAGTTGGGGGACAGTGAGGACAAAGGAAGGAAGGAAGGTTACAGTTGAGTATGTAAGCATTTATAATCGCCTCGACACGAAATTAGCTTCACTCAGCCTTGCTTGTTGCAGTGACCTTGAGTGGCAGGCGAGGGGACAAGAGTAGGAGTGCAGATAAGGGGAGGGGGAGAGGGCAGGGTAGATGTGCGTAAGGTGAGGGAGAAGAGGCAAAGGAGTGATAGGTGTGTGTACAGAGGAGTGACAGAAGGCAAGGGAGGGGTGAGGAAAGATAAAGGGTAGAAGCAAAGATGTGTGTGTGTGTGTGTGTGTGTGTGTGTGTGTGTGTGTGTGTGTGTGTGTGTGTGTGTGTAAGGGTGATGAAGGGTGAGGTAAAGGGAGAGGAATAAAGTTAATCCCTTCAAGACTGCGACACATTCTTACCTTGAGATTTGTGTACGATTAGACCATTTTATTGACATTAGGAAGGGTCTATGGAGGTCACAAAATTAATGACATCAATCTTCACTATTTCAATCCCCCACATGAGTTTCTGAAGCTGTATAAAATCTCCAAATAGTGACCAGAATCAATATGGAAACACGTCATAGTACTGAAGGGGTTAATGAAGAACACGTGCACGGAGGGATGAGGGAAGGTAGAGAGAGGTAAAAGTCTGCATGATGAGGTGGAGTGAGAAGAAGTGCAGGCAATGGTTTGGAGGGGGAGGGGGTTGAGGAATGTAGACATGGAGGGGTGTGGAGAGGAAGGGTATAGGGGGGAGAGGGAAAAGAGCACACAGAGGCAAAGCAGGGCAGTGGTGGTGATGGTGGTGGAGGTGGTGCTGGTGGTGCTGGTACCGCTACAAACCTGCTCAAGGTCACAAGGGAAAACACTCGGTAAGGTTATGACGGAGCGGGTTGAAAAATAAACAAATAAATAAACAGTGAGAAAAAAAATATTAATACGATTTTGTCTCGGCGCTTCACTCCCGCAGTTTGTGAGATCTTGCTTTTATTTTTTTTTCTGTTTGTACCTTGTTTATTTTACTAAGGAGGAGGAGGAGGAGGAGGAGGAGGAGGAGGAGGAGGAGGAGGAGGAGGAGGAGGAGGAGGAGGAGGAAGGAGGAGGAGGAGGAAGGAGAGAACAGAAGAACAGGATTGGAAGATGAAGGAATTAGAGTATGTGTATGAGAGAGAGAGAGAGAGAGAGAGAGAGAGAGAGAGAGAGAGAGAGAGAGAGAGAGAGAGAGAAAAGCCGTCCTTGCTAGATTAATTTAGTTTATCTCTCTGAGAACATAATATTTCTCCTAACCAAAACATCACAAACACACACACACACACACACACACACACACACACACACACACACATGACTCGCTAGTGTGTGTGTGTGTGTGTGTGTGTGTGTGTGTGTGTGTGTGTGTGTGTGTACGTGAGATGAAACTCGTGAGCGTTCATACCTTCCCCTAACCCTCATCTCCTCCTCCTCCTCCTCCCTCCCTTCATCCGGTCTGTCCATGGTGGAGGAGGAGGAGGAGGAGGAGTACGATTGTTTATATTCCCGCACTGCGCAGTTTACCCTTCATTGGTCTATTCCTTCCTTCCTGTCTTCCTTTTTTTCTTCCTTCCTTCATTCATTCATTCCTGCCTACACGTTACTCGTAATCTCTCTCTTCATCTCTTCTTCCCTCATCTTGTGAATTAACCTTACTTCATACCTCATACCTCATACCTCATGCCGATCTCTCTCTCTCTCTCTCTCTCTCTCTCTCTCTCTCTCTCTGAATATCTGCCCTATCCCTCTCTCTCCCTCCCTCTCTCTCTCTGAATATCTGCCCTATCCCTCTCTCTCCCTCCCTCTCACTTTAAGTTCTCTCTCTCTCTCTCTCTCTCTCTCTCTCTCTCTCTATCAATGTTGACCCGTTCCGTCCTTCAACCTCCAAACTCTCACTATCCCTCTCCCTCCATCACCCCTTCTACCTCTCCCTGAACATTATTCCTCCCTCCTTCCCTCCCTCTCTCTCCCCGCGTTGTTCCCATTCACTCTCCAAGATCACCTTTTCTTTCGTCTCCTTCCCGCCCACTACAACTCACCACTACGTGACCGCTTCACTCTCCTCCTTCACGACTCCTTCGTTCCTAGTAAACACCCAATCCCCCATATATCTCTCTCTCTCTCTCTCTCTCTCTCTCCAGCTCAGGTTCCCAGGCCCCTCCCAGCACTCCACCAGCCGAAGCCATGGGTGAGGGTGACCTGCTGAGGTAGACCACTGCGCGTCAGGCAAGAGACGCGTAGTTCCCTCCTCTGCCACACCTCCCGCGCTCCCCCACCACTGCCATGGAGCGGCTAGTCACGCAGTGAGCCCAGGGCCTTGCCAAGCGTTGCCTCGCCCTGCCCTCAGGTGGATCGCCGTGCGTCCTTGACAATCATCTCAAGCACGTCAGTTGATAATGGGCTGGTAACCGCCTCCTCGCTGCGCTGCCATCGGAAGTCAAGTTCATGCAGGAAACAGGAGGTTTGCTGGCGGTGGTAATGACAGTCAATATCTGGCGGGAAAGGGGCGCTACACGCCTCCACGCCTCCAAACTCCCCGCGCCTGATGCCGGCGCCTCGCCACGCAACAATCATCCACAGTGCAAATAAATACATTAGCATTCCAACTCAACATAGAAAACCTTTCCTGTTTTATCGGTAGGTGGCCAAGGCGAGCCGGCGCCGCCCGCCTCGCCTCCCTAAGCCCGCCACAGGCTGCGACGCAGTAGCTGCCACGCGCCGCACCGCCCGGTCCGCCCGGCCCGGCACCACGTGGTCCCGTCCAGATGTCAACAAACCCAACGCACCCCCGCCGCCCCTCTTACGTAACGGGGCCGGTCTCCGCGCGCGCGGGGACCGGGTTGCTGAAGCACGATGTGTGTGTGTGTGTGTGTGTGTGTGTGTGTGTGTGTGTGTGTGTGTGTCTTTGGTGGCAGGGACCACGCCTCTCACTTCCCAGGCTCATTACGGCCTTTTT
This sequence comes from Portunus trituberculatus, assembly GCF_017591435.1. Classification (NCBI taxonomy): domain Eukaryota; kingdom Metazoa; phylum Arthropoda; class Malacostraca; order Decapoda; family Portunidae; genus Portunus; species Portunus trituberculatus. The sequence goes on from NC_059285.1 coordinate 4,414,170, forward strand.
GACATGTCCACGCTGCTCGTTACCCCTTCCGCCACACACACCCGGTAGCTCAGTGGTTACAGCGCTGGCTTCACAAGCCAGAGGACCGGGGTTCGATTCCCTGGCCGGGTGGAGATATTTGGGTGTCTCCTTTCACGTGTAGCCCCTGTTCACCTAGTAGTGAGTAGGTATGGGATGTAAATCGAGGAGTTGTGACCTTGTCCCGGTGTGTGGTGTGTGCCTGGTCTCAGGCCTATCCCAAGATCAGAAATAATGAGCTCTGAGCTCGTTCCGTAGGGTAACGTCTGCCTGTCTCGTCAGAGACTGCAGCAGATCAAACTGTGAAACACACACACACATTCCAGAATTATTTTAAGGAAAAACAGGGCAGGACCAGAGTGGACCAGTATTACCTGTCCCTGCCTGATGTTTTCCGACGGGGCAGGGCGAATGGCGCATCATGAGAAAGGGACACGGGAAAGATGATCGGGGCGAACTCTCTCTCTCTCTCTCTCTCTCTCTCTCTCTCTCTCTCTCTCTCTCTCTCTCTCTCTCTCATTCCTTTTTCTTCAGGCAGTGTGGCGTCTTTTCAATAGTTCCTGGACTGTCTCTCCCCTCGCAGACCGATGGATCCCTCGTGACTGGTGAAGAGCCCTGCCCTTGCCGCGGCGCCCCACTCCCCGCCTCAAGGGGATGAGTGGCGGCGCAACGTCAAGGCAAATGGATGGTAAAGGAAATACGTAGAGTGCGATGCAAGCTTTTTTGGAAAGCATTGTTGCTGTTGTTGTGTCTGACAGAGCTGGGAAGGTCGGGCCGCACCCTGGCTCACCTCTAAGTTTATGACGCCTCTCCCCCCGCCACCCCACAACCAGCTGGCGGCGGCAGGCGTGGAGATGGGAGAGGGTGAGGGTGCAAGGCAGCACGCAAGAATTTTAGGCGCCAAACGTCCTTAACACAGCCAGGTAACGAGTAAAAACAACACGTCTGCAGACCATCACTGGAGTTTTCAACCTCGTCTTCAATCACAGGGAACACGTAATGGCTGTGTGCTGAACAGGAGGATTTACTTGCCGTGGCTTGCTGCAATACGCAGTTGGGTTCAGTCCTCACCTCTTTAAGGTAAGGAACTTCCTCCTCCTCCTCCTCCTCCTCCTCCTCCTCCTCCTCCTCTTCTTCTTCTTTTTCTCCTGTTCCTGCTCCTCCTCCTCCTCCTCCTCCTCCTCCTCCTCCTCCTCCTCCTCCTCCTCCTCCTCCTCCTCCTCCTCCTCTTTCTCCTCTTCCTCCCCTTCCTGTTCCGCTTCCTCCTCTTCGCTTGCATTACGCAGTTCTGTTCGGGTCGCTGGATTCCCACGAAGCCAAGGTAAGGCTGGAGGTCATACTGTTACATGCACGCCTGGTCACGGCCCCCTCTGCTTCTCCTTGGACTTGTAACGGCTCACCACTACTACCATCACCACTCATACCACTGTCACCACAGCTACCACCACCAGCACCACCACCACCAGCATCCTTACCTCACTAACATGTCCTACAAGGGACTAAGGAGCACTCACCGCCTCCTTAATGACCGAATAATAAAGGCTTGGAGCAGCGAGGGTCTAATTAGTAACCTCTAAAGCACATCTCCCAGCCCCACCCAGTTTCCTTCCCCGTCCCCCACCCCCTTTGCCTTCCAGTGACGCAACCTCCTCCTCTTCGCCACTAAACGGCACGACAAGCACCGCGAAATATCTCTAGTCGTGTTTGGTGATAAAGAATTTTCCCACGGCACATCTTGGTTGAGGAATGCATTATTGAAGGCCTTTTGTTTACTCTCTCTCTCTCTCTCTCTCTCTCTCTCTCTCTCTCTCTCTCTCTCTCTGATTTGTTGCCATGAGTCTATTGTCTCTCGGGAAAAAAATATCAACGGTGTTCTTTTTTTTTTCATTTTCTCCTTTCTCTCTTTATCAGGGATATCGGCCAAGGGCAGAAAAAAGTGTAATAAAAAATGAGACGCAAAAACAAAATGACTTCTAAAATACCGTTACCTAAGAAGAAGAAGAAGAAGAAGAAGAAGAAGAAGAAGAATTAAAGAAAAAAAACTGCTGAACCGAGAGAGAGAGAGAGAGAGAGAGAGAGAGAGAGAGAGAGAAAGCCAATTAACTATAATGATCAATACAAATTGTGTACATAAAAAAATAGATGGATAAATAAATAAAAAGACAAACATAAAAGAACTGATATTGGGAAAGTATGAATAATAATGAGGCAAGAATAAATAATGACATCAAAACATAAAATAGAACAAAAATAACAGAAACAATAATGAACCACCGTGTGAAGAAATCCAAGAAGCAAAATAAAATAAAGAAAAAAGAAAATAATTACCTGACACACAGACAGATAGACAGACATTGGCGCCACAACAACTACGCACTTCACACACACACACACACACACACACACACACACACACACACACACACACACACAC
>NC_059285.1:4421621-4539121 GCF_017591435.1 Portunus trituberculatus
TGTAAATCGAGGAGTCTGGCTGTCTGTCAGACACACACACACAAACACACACACACACACACACACACACACACACACACACAGTTACCTTATGTCAAATGAAAAACAGGCAAACACACACACACACACACACACACACACACACACACACACACACACACACACACACACACACACACACACACACGATATTGCACAGTAAATCACGTTAGACATGAACGAAAAGAGGCAGGAAGGGAAGACATCTGGGAGGCTCCCGACATAGTGGCATTACGGCCCGTTGGGCCGATGACACTTCAAACATAACCAAATACTTGTAGAAAGCATCAAATCTTACTATTCAGCCCAAATAAACTGTACAGGAATTAAAGAAAATAATCCTGGATTCTGGGAGGGTCGGGATAGGCATAACCAAGAGGGCGTCGGGGCCGTGGAGACGTCGACCCGCCCCCTTGTAGGTCACTTAAACATTCACCAAACTTAAACCTGCCCATGGCGGGTGTATCTCAATACCTGATATGAAAGCTTACTAATGTGGCAAGACTAGTGTATAATACTAAGGGATAAGACCAGAAATGGCTGATAGATATGTGATCCAAGATGGCGGCTGGATATTTGGTCGCCCTCTACCTCACATAAAAACATGTTAAAATGGTACAAAAGGCATTTGATGATTTATCATTACTTATTCTTTGGCTGTGGCTCGACCTAATAAAATAAATACTCACTTTGATAACGTGATCCTGCTTCTGCGATTCGGTTGAATTGGAGACGTGGAAACACCTACGCAGTCTTGTTATTTTCACTACAACCTTAAAAACACTCGTGAAATCCCGTACGAGTCACTTCAATCAGAGCCGTTTGAGTGTAAAAATCTTGTTATTATGTCACTAGAATCGTAAAAGCACTCTTACAATCCCGTGGCAATTCACCCGGATGCTATTTAAATGTGGCACTACCTGCTACCACCACCACCGTTACTACTTCAGCCTCTGATGGTGGTTGCGTGTGCTATGTTTTAAGGACTGAGTTTGAGTATATATATATATATATATATATATATATATATATATATATATATATATATATATATATATATATATATATATATATATATATATATATATATATATATATATATAAACAAGAGTTGATAGCAGAAACTGTAGACTCTAAAAATGCAGGGAAATCACATGGAAATCTCCATATCTCTTGCTTTATTTTCCAACGTTTCGCCTCACAGACAGAAGGCATCTTCAGGGCCTACAATAATTAATTATTGTAGGCCCTGAACATGCCTTCTGTCTGTGAGGCGAAACGTTGGAAAATAAAGCAGGAGATATGAAGATTTCCATGTGATTTTCCTGTATTTTTAGTATATATATATATATATATATATATATATATATATATATATATATATATATATATATATATATATATATATATATACACTCGACCCTCGAAACAACGGATTTCGGAAACTACGGACAAATTCTGGAGTCTGGTTTAATCTACGGACGAATATTAAAATGCGCGCGATTGTCCGTTCCCGGCAAATTATTGTCCGGTAGGTGGCGTATTAAGGTGAGAGAACTTCGTTTTCTGAATTGTTTATTAATATTTATTAAACTGACCATACTCATGTCATCTATTTCAGGTTATTTGTTGTACTTAATGCTTTGTAATACTGCTTGAATGATTTCTTAATGATTACACAGTATTTAACGTACATTTTATACAGTTTTTTACGTACTTTTCCAAAGAACGGACTTTTGCAGTCTACGGACAAGGTCGTCCGTTGTTTCGAGGGTCGAGTGTATATATATATATATATATATATATATATATATATATATATATATATATATATATATATATATATATATATATATACGCATCTAGGCTTTTGTAGCAAGGATATGAGTTTAAGCCTAATAATCAATAGTACGTACAGGCCTATTGACGTAGAACTAACAATTGTGACGACCAAAATTGTCGTCCCCAAAAGTGGAGCCCCGGGCCCTTCCGGTCCCCCTTAGCTTTGCCACTGCATCTGATACTGACAACTAATTGTAAGAGGGAAGCGGGGAGCGGGGGCGAAGGTCGATTAAGCAAATCTTTATATTCTCTAACTTAAACATCAACATGATATACCTGAGTGAAAGTGGAGCATTACACTTAGCTGCTGAAACCATCATAACACCATTTAATGTTGGCCGATATTGAACCTGTGCACGCCAGCAGGTGTTCCGTATCACCAAGACAATGCTTCGAACTGGATAATGAGCTGTTTTGTTACAATAAAGTCTGCCTAGTTGCTAATTACGAACCTCTGATACATGATAAGCTACATATTTCATGAGCCTAAGCAGTAATGAGCTCTATCCGTACCTGGTATATGCATGATAAGTTTAATCAATGGAGAAAAACATTGTTGTGAATGAAACAATTCTCTCTCTCTCTCTCTCTCTCTCTCTCTCTCTCTCTCTCTCTCTAGCAATTCGATTCAAAGCACCCAGTGACTCGTTGGTTGCTGCCATCGCTCTGCGTCTTCACTCTACCTTTCCACGACGTACAGTCTTAATAACGGGACAATTCACCTACTATCTGTTGCTTTTTTTCTATTCCAACATCTTATCTATTACTCATTATTCTTCATTCCTTGTTTGTTTTTGTTCTCTTTTTTTTTCTCAGTCACATAACCATCACCAATATAATCATGAAGTTAGGAGAGTGAACAAAGATATTAGGGAAATTACGATCAAATATGGATGGGGATGACAGGCATGCATAGGTGAAGGTGTGAAATTAATAAACTATCACGTGTAGGCCTAATAACATTTTTTATAGTATGGTTACTGTGATTCATAGCGTCATTCATGGTTGTGAAAGCGCGTCTCAGGTGACCTCATGGCAGCGCAGATGTAAACAAACAGTGGCCGGGGGACTGGGAGGCGGAGGCTGACAGGGAGAACAATGCAGAAATATGAGAAACTGGAGAAAATTGGTGAAGGTAAGGTACTCCCTGCCACATAACACCTCTAAGAGTCCCTGGTATTATCTCGCTAAGGCTGTATGCTGACTGCGGCCACGAGAAGAGGCTGCCACAAGTGTCACGTAGCACAAGACAGGCAGATATAATGTAGCCATTCACTAACAGGTGTAGAAACATGTAAGGAGTTAATTAGCTTTGTCTCTTGATATTTCCTGGTACATAATACCGTGCAGCGCTCTTGGACTTATCTCCTTAACTCTGTGTGTTGGTGGAGGTCACGAGGCGAGGGTGTCACCAAGCCTATTACTGACAGGTATACTTAAAAAAGTCAGGGACTCTTTCTAGTAAGTGTGTATCATATTCAATAACAAAACTTACATAAAAGGTAGGATATACTGTGGCCTTGCCTTATATATAAAATTTTCACATGGACAAAGTAGATGCAAGTGTGACAGGTGAAGACAGTGGGGTATTAATCAGACGGTGGTACTGCCTTACCATTAGCTGTTCGGTATGTACTTACCGCCCCCTTCTGGATAAGCATGATCGAGACCTGGTAGGCCAAAATAGATCAAATTTGGGAAAAGTCTATGGCTAACACTGTTTTTGGGAAAAATAATCCCTGAAAAATATTCAATAAACTGAAAATGTTTGCTCCCCATACCTCTGCTCTGTTATCCCAATCTTATGAAGTCTGTAACCTTGCTGGTTGTGGCTTCTGGCCTCATAACTCTAACTAGTGAAGTCTTATTCTCCTTTATCCCCCCATCAAGCTTATGGATCTGATAGAAAAGCAGGGTTTTAACACAGGGGAAGCCAAATTATGCCAAAATTTGACATTTGTGAAAAATGTTTCAGGATTAGTTGCATTATTTTGAAAATGGGAACTTTCTAGCCTAACCTACATAACTTTATAGAACCTAACCAGGGAGAGTTTCAATCCTATGGACCCTCCATGAACAACATTAACTTACTTTGCTTGAGAAGGCTTTTTACCTGTAGTCACCTCTTTAAGGATATACTGATGCAACCTGACTGTATACCTTAATAGGAAAGGGGGGTTTCAGGGTATGGTTGGCTGACCTCTTGTTCTTCCTCAAAGGATGTCGTTACCACTGATTATTCAGCTCTTAATTGTCTTGCTTTTGAAACTTCACAATAAATCCTGGTACTTAGTTTACATTTACATTTGGCTACCATTGTGACACTGGGTACCCTTGCAGTTAGCCAGCTGACTGTCACAGCTGCCACATATACAACTGGTGATTGGCTAAAAGTAATTCATGTATTGGCCAGAAGTAAATGACATTTGAGTATATGTCATTAACAGAATAGCTCTCATTAGCTGAACAAAAGAAATACAAGAGTATGTGTCGCTCCATACTGGAAACCACCATACTAATACACACATGAGATTGTATTCCTCCAAGCAAACCTCATCAACTTGGACTTAGAATTTGTGATGCAGCATAAGACAGATCACATTTCTGTAATGTGACCAAAGCAGGCAACAAAGACAAAGCCTAGTGAGGGGATGTGGTTTAGAATCAAAGCTGTGTTTTGGAGTTTGTACATATAACAGAGAAAACTCAATATGCATTGGTATGTGTCATATTAACGGCTGTTTTCACTTCCCAACAGGAACATATGGCACTGTTTTCAAGGCCAAGAACAGAGAGACACAGGAGATAGTGGCGCTGAAGAGAGTGCGGCTGGATGACGACGATGAAGTGAGTGGTGGTACTTTGACTGTTGCTTGGTTTTGAAAGGTGTGTGTTTGTACTGTACTAGGTATAAGGGACCCAATCATTGCTGTAGAACCATAAAAGATATAAGGGAAGTGGATGTTGTGGTAATTGACTAGATAGTGACACAGTGGATGGAGAGAGGGCGAGGCACATCTTAATGATTCAAAGTTTGTTTGCAAGGAGAGAAACAGACATTTGTTTACCATCATATCAGTAATTATGTATGTGGATCATGTCAAGATGAGTTACTCCAATTCACTATAAGTTCATAATATTTATATATTCATTCTTCCTCCATTGTTGCTGTCAGGGTGTGCCCTCATCAGCCCTGCGGGAGATCTGTCTGCTGAAGGAGCTGAAGCACAAGAACATTGTGAGGCTGCATGATGTTCTGCACTCAGACAAGAAACTCACACTAGTGTTTGAACATTGTGATCAAGACCTGAAAAAGTACTTTGACAGTCTCAATGGAGAAATTGACCCTGACATTGTGAAGTCTTTCATGTAAGTGATGTGTGTTTGGATGCACTCTGCCTGCGTGCAGCACTGAGTTACAGTCATGTTTTAAATTATGAGTATTTATTGAACTTTGGTAGAGGAATCAGGTTTTTCCTATATTGAAAGAGATAACAATAAAGGACACAGAGCCTCCTCAGCTAGATTTCTTGTTTCCATTTCATACTTGGATGTTTTCATACTGAAAAATAACTTGGAAAAGAAAAAATATTAAACCAGCCTTTCTCAGCAGCCCATATAGTCAGCTGTTAAAACAGTCCAGTCCCATTATGGTCTGTTCAAACTTTGTGGCTTGATTTTAGTCCTACAGTTTAATTGATTAATATCATTACAATAGACCATGTGTTGTGGCATGTGCCCAAGACACTAGCATGGATGAAATATCTTTCTTTCCCAACACAAGGAACCATAGGATGACACATTAGTAGTCTTGGTTTTCATAAGTTTTACTGCCTGAAAACAGGAAAATAGGTAAAGGCTATCATTCCAGAATATGTCTTGCAGGTTCCAGCTGCTGCGTGGGCTGGAGTTCTGCCACAGCCGCAATGTGCTGCACCGGGATCTCAAGCCACAGAACCTCCTCATTAACAAGGTGAGACAGCTGGTCCTCCACCACCACCACCACCACCTCACACATCATGCCTCATCATATGTCAAGGATCATGTGTTTGCCTCACACAAACACTGCACTGATGCTCTTTGTAAAGAAAGGATAGCTTGGAATTTGAAGTTACACATGGAATGATACTTTTGCATGTGTCTTAGCCTAAATTACCTAATCCATTCCCAACCTCTTTTATCTTTGGCATCACAGAATGGAGAGCTCAAGCTAGCGGACTTTGGTTTGGCTCGGGCGTTTGGCATTCCTGTGCGCTGCTACTCTGCTGAGGTGGTGACGTTATGGTACCGGCCGCCCGATGTGTTGTTTGGCGCCAAACTTTACAACACCTCCATCGATATGTGGTCTGCCGGCTGCATATTTGCTGGTAGAACTTTAATTCATTGTTGTTTTTATTGGTTCACTATCCATGTATCTGTATTTCCATTTTTGTCCTTGCATCCATCTCTCTCTCTCTCTCTCTCTCTCTCTCCTTAATTGAGTTCCCATTTGTCAATCCATCACTGCATCCTGTTAGTTCACCACCATCCCAGTGGAATGGTTCTCATCCACATCTCCTCAGTGGCAATGCTTTAATCAGTGTTCTCTTCTTAAGCCATCTTATCCATTTATGAAACTTGAGACTCTGACCATCATAAGTTTTTATTTGTTGCAAGGAATCTTTTTAATGTAGAATAACATAAATTGCTAACTTAATATATTGTAATTTAATTCATGCTCTCTTATGTTTTGTCATATGTGTATTTTGTTGGAATTCAGCAAACTACCCAAAATATTTCAGCATCCCTGATATAACTACTAGCATTCCCTCAGAAACCACCATCCCCATCTTCCTTTCTTCCCCAGAACTAGCCAATGCTGGCCGCCCACTGTTCCCTGGCAGTGACGTGGATGATCAGGTGAAGCGTATCTTCAAGCTTCTCGGCACTCCAACAGAAGACACCTGGATGGGCATGACTTCCCTGCCTGATTATAAAACCTTCCCCTTGTACCAGCCTACCATGACCCTTGCTCAGGTCTGCCCCAAGCTTAGCAGTAAAGGCAGAGATCTTCTTCAGGTAATGTGGACAAGCCCACCACTTCTTTCCCTCACTAATCACACACATATTTTTGACGAGTAGGGCCAAAGATAAATTTAAAGGATCTAATCATTCTGTATCTGATTTCTGTTCTGTAAGAAGTTTTCATGGGGATGGCTGCATCAGAAGGCTTCCCATTTAATAATTTTTGCATGCTTTTATCCTTTCTTTCTCCTCTCACTCTTTTCTCATATACCTGAGTTCAGTTTAGGTCAGGAATGAGTTAATAATGATCTCTGACATCAGCAGACCATCAGCTTGGTTGATGATGCAACATTACCTCACCTCTTGTTCCTGTCTATCTAACAGAGGCTGCTCATCTGCAACCCATCTGCAAGAATGAATGCGGAGGATGCCATGGCACACTCTTACTTTTCTGACCTCTCACCTTCCATCAGAAATGTGTGACCCCCAAGCAAACCATTGCCACAGGGAAGTTTTGTATCATGCCGGTGTGTGTGCATGTGAGTTAAATTATACTGTAATCCTCCAAAGCTTTGGAGATTAAGTATTGGATCTGCTTTGTTTTTGTCTTTGTGATTTGATTGTTCTTTTTTGTTCACACATGAATTATTTAAGGAAATTGAAGTTAAGACTTGCTGGTGTTCCTAAGACTTTTTTTTCTGTTGATGAGGTAGCTGGTGATGTGCTCACTTCATGATTTGCAGGTGTCCATCTTTCTGGAGAGACAAGCCATGAAAGCCTAGCTTTGAAATCCTACCTTTTAAAGTAATTCTTGGATGTGGATGTCAAGTTTTGTTAGTAAATTTTCTCTATGTATTGAAGAGTGAGGAACAAGCTGCAAGGTGTTCATTGTGTTCTAAGTCTTTTGATCAAAGTTATTTGTACTATATTTGTATACTCAGCAGTGGTGGGCACTATTCTTATCATCTACTAACCAATAATATTTTTAAATTTACCAAACCATTTAGGTTCCAATGAATTTAGTTGCACTAACTTTGTTTGCCAATGCTAAACTAAACATGATTATTTCAGTCTATTTATATCACATTATTATTTTGCAATTTTGGGATATTGTCACACACTTCACTTGAAAATTAATTGTATGCCAACACAAAATTATGAGGTGTGAGTAATCTGTCTGGTGAGTGGTGGCCAGGCTTGGATGGTCCTGGTGGCTGTGATTGGTTGCAGTGGAAGTTGTTCTGTGCATCTTTTTTCATTGGCTAAATTATTTGTCCCCCTGTTTCTTGCAAGTACCTGTTACTACCCAAATCCAGACCAACTTCATCCTCTTACAGAAGGCATGGCAGATATGGTGAAATATCTTGAATGTACATTGGTGTATAATTTCAGATTTGAATTTAATCATCATCTGATCTTGACATGCTTACCTTTTTTAAAAATTTTACAACTAAGTTCCAGTATATTAAAATTTTAGCTTTTGAAGCTTTTAAAATAAAAATAAAAATAACAATTAGAGGCTAACAATCATTGTTAGCTCCGATTGAATTTTTACTGGTTTTGGTAGTTAAGAATTAGTGAGATCATATTTTGAATTGGCAGTTTTTGGAGAACGTGAAGCAAACTTTTCTGTTAGCTGTGCCCACCACTAAAAGGCCGATTCCCCCACCCCCCCTTCAATCTCACTGAGTACTTCAATGTTAAGTTTGATGATATTAAAGTCATTATGTTTAAATCTTTAAATTGTTGTAAACAGTAGCCACCAGGTCTTATTGTACTTGAATGTTATGATTTGTTTATATTAGATTGGAAAAGTATTAGTTTTATACTGGTAATGTTTCATATACTTTGTACTCTTATAGGATTGAATTATGAGATGTGTCCAGAATTTCTTAGATTAATCAAAATCTTTGTATTTTCTGGTATGGTTGATAATGAAGTTTTTGAAACTTTGATTGCAAGTCTTCAGAAGAAAGTTATATAAGAGTAGGAACAAGTTTTGTACAAATTGTTCATATGAATATTCTGTACAAATAAATCAATGTCCTTTTTTTTTCAGGTGAAGTATCATAGTTGGATCTTTTATGAATGAATAGTACCTTGTACAAATTAGGAATTATTATGTTCTTTACTGATGAACAAAAGATATCAAACCCTCATCACAGTGTGTCAAATGTATGGTTTAGTTTTACTTTGTGAGGAATGCGAGCCTCGGACTGAAACGTGCAAGTATATGCAGTAAAACCTCACTGTAATGGACATATCTACTAATAAGCTTCTGTATATTTGATTTAGCTTCAAATCATCAATCTTATCCTCAGCAGTCAAGTGAGATGCCAATACAAGAATACATTTCAGACAGGCCAGGGAAAGTGACATATTAGCAGACAGTAGTAGTTTTCCATGTATCGGGAAGAGTTCAGACATGAAGATGGTCAGGGTGAGGTGTATAATATGGGCAGCTCAACATTTTTGTGGCATAATAAATTAAAATATACTGGCTGATATTATGATCACTTCCCCAAAGCATCCCTTGGAATGTATTGTTTGGTAACACACTCATAATGATGCCCTTACAAGTTTTACTGCATACCTGACACACAGCAGTTATGCAGGTGTGTGCATTATTCATACAGTTGCCAAATTATCTCCTCCCTTCTGTATTTGACTAGTCTTGTATATCAACGTGAAATATGGGATTCAGTCAGGTCAACCTATACAGTGTATTCTAGTCATTCCAGTTCAAATTGCAGCAGGAGTGGGTGAGTTGGTGAACTAGATTGCATTTCTGAGGTCACCACTAAACCATAATAAATTAGGTGATTTTCAAACTTAGTTTAACTTAACAACAGGTAATGTCAGAAGAGTGTGTGTGTGTGTGTGTGTGTGTGTGTGTGTGTGTGTGTGTGTGTGTGTGTGTGTGTGTGTGTGTGTGTGTGTGTGTGTGTGTGTGTGTGTGTGTGTGTGTGTAATTCACCACAGTCGCCTGCTGGTCATCCAGCCAGTCTTCCCCATTACGGAGCGAGCTCAGACCTCATAGACCGATCTTCGGGTAGGACCGAGACCACAACACACTCCACACACCGGGAAAGCGAGGCCACAACCCCTCGAGTTACATCCCGTACCTATTTACTGCTAGGTGAACAGAGGCTACACATTTGCCTCGCCATGCCGGGACTTGAACTAGGCTCTCTTGATTGTGTGTGTGCGTGCGCGCGTGCGCACGTGCAAATCAGCATATAGATGCAACTATAACTTGGCAAGTGGTTGTTGCAACATATGGTGAACACTTGTGTCATAAAGAATAGGATCATGGTAAGCATTTCATATTTCAGAAGAAGAAATGTTGCATTTTAAAGAGAAAAAAATAATAAATGGTGCTGGCATAAAATGATGCAAAATGAGGTATATTCTAGAAATACTTAGTCAGTATTGTATAGTATGATGCAGTGTCAAGTAATTGAAAGATCAATGAAGAGAAAACGTAATACTGTACACTATAGTGCACTGGGCACTAGACTTATTTTATTAATATATACTGCAATGACCCAAGTTAGCTGTGATGAAAGAATATAGTGATGCAATGCAGATATTATGCATTGGAGAACAGGCTTTGAAAGGGTTATGGAACTGAATAACTGATATGGAAAATTACAAAAAATATTATTCAGAAAATATAAAAGTGCCACCTGAGGCATTCTTGCTCCAGTCACCAATTGTAGGCCATTCTGAGACGAGACCAACATGTCTAACCTCTAAGGATAAATCTATCTATGTATATACAGTACCAGGCCTGCAAAACAACACACACACACCATTCATACTCTCAGGTGTTGTGGCTCACTGTGCTGTACACCAGGCTTTCATAAAGGCACTACAAGATGAAACCAACATGTCAACACTCTAACAATGATGATGATGTTCAAATAACTGTACAAATAATGCATAGCTACATCTAAATTACATAAATTATTTCTTAATGCACACCCTGAAGACAATATAAACAGTCCTCTTTCTGAGAGGTTGTCAAAATTATGTGTAACTTTTTAGAATATGTATAATTTATTAGGGAAGAGACTGGAGATTTACCAGCCAATGCATCACAGTCAAGCCCAGCAACACAGGTTTTTATGAAGAGAGTGGGAGAATCGATTGTTGACTCTCAAGGACCAGCAACCTTCACCGTTTGAAGAAGCTGCATTGCATTTGTGCCAAGTCTGATGGGCTGGCCAAATGCAATGCTGGCTGAAGGAGACTCCATGCGGTCCTTCTCACCTGTTGGGGCAAAGGAAGAAGTGGTGCATTAAAAAGGTGGATCTTAAAGAGGAAAAACTTAAAACAAAACTAAAACAAAGTAATCCAAATTAAGGGAAAGAAAAAAATTCTGAGACCAAGATTTACAATTAATAATCACATAACAGACACACCAGCAATTTCTTACTTTATGCTGTTTACTTAAAATTACATCTTGGATATACAATTCTTTCATTCAGATTCTCACAAGTGAACACAATTTGTAATTTTAAGAAATTTCCTTAGCCTTTGATATTTTCTAACCTATGCTGTAAAATCCCCAAGGCATGGCATACTGGTAACAAAATCTACAAACATGATCACAACACTATCTTTTTACCTTGGAGGACTGGCACCTCAGTGGGCTTTTTTTTTCTTGTACTTTTGTTATTGTAGGCCAATGCTACTCTTACATACAAAATAGAACACTCACCTCTAAGGACTGCTGACTTGAGGAACTGTGTGCAGGTCTCAAAGGACATCTTCTGAATGGGGGAGATTGAGGATGCCATGGCCTGCCGGGAGCAAGCCTTGTACACTCCCTCACAGGTAAAGTAATCAGCCAGCAGTGTGAGGTGCCGGAAGTCAACCTGCAGGAGTAACAATAATATTCATCACCACAATCCATCACAACATTTCACACCAAGGTAAATAATAATCAGACTTAAAAAAAGTAGTCATAACTCTGAGGTAGAGACAATTCTTATGTTACATCAAGAATACTATTGCCAACAAACTAGACCTTCACTTCCAATTTACACTCATAAACCTGTTGCCTGCTGCGGGAGTGTTGGAAATCTGTACATGATCTTGTCAAATTCAAGTGAACCATTTATGTATGTTAAGTGTGAAAGTTAAGCCAATACAAACTAACGGATCACACAGTTGCCAACACTCAGCCAATAATAAGATGCTGCCTCATCTCACCTTGATGTCGTAAGCGGACTGGACAGCACGCAATTCCCGGATGATGGAGCGCTGAGCTGCCTCAATGCCATACATCTGTGCCACCTGGTGGATGTTGTTGGTGTACAGGTGGTTCACGTCCAGCAGGTGCTCAAACTCAAACATTTTCTGTCAGGGAAGGGAGAAGTGAAGGGATTTTGGGGAAGACAAAGAGGGGGACACTTCTTTGCACTTCAGTATGCAAGTTAGTCTTACATAGTTTAGTTAGACATGTGACACTTTAAACAGAATTGCATAAACTCAATTCAAGGTGTTAGCTCATTCACCAGAATGTTGACTCCCTCCGTCCTGAGCACGAGTCGCTTGTCCTTTTCCACCACAAAGACGCGGCGGATGCCTCGCACATAGTGGATCAGCGAACGTCCCGCCGCTGCACGCACAATGGAATGCAGGTCACACACTCCACGGCTCACTGGCATATCTAAGGTCACCTGAAGCATTATATTTTATAACTTAAGAACACTTTCTTGAGGACAATTTAGTCTGTTGTAGTCTCTCTTTTTTGTCTCTAATTGTCAGAATTGTAAAAAACTTGAGTGTATGTATTCACCAAGGTCATCTGCTGGTCACCTACTATGGAACAAGCCCAGAGCTCATACTTTTACATTCACTTTTGTTTGCATCTCTCTCTTAGCACCTTGGCCTCAGATGGTTGAAGACAAATAAACAGAACAAATACATATGCAAATAACAAAGCAGCACTCACTTCACACCATAGTTCTCCCTTCATGTCAAAGTTGTAGTCTACGATCCATGAGTCTTTCTCCATGAGCACCTCCTGCCGCTGCCTTGCCTCCTCGGGGCTCACCTTATCCTTGCGTCGCTTGTTACTGAAGTGCAAGTTGGGGCCAGGCATCTAGGGGTGGGCAGGTGAGGGTTTGAAGCCACACATAATGCACATAATGGAACATGCAACTCTCTTCAATAACCACATCTTCCATAATGTTTACAGATTTCAAATGTCTGGGATAATGTTTAAAGTTTCAAATCACACAACAGAGTCTGCAACCTCTCCATTCAATAACTGTGCCTTAGATAATGTTTACAAGTTTTCTATCCATAAGACAAAGAACACCATTTGCTCTGTGATTTTTCTCAGTATAGTGATATTTTTGTTTTTGTTCTGGAAGTCTATAAGATGAACCTTCAACTTTTCACTGAATAGTGAAAGGTTGAACAGACAGTAAAGCTTTAACTCTCTGTGGAGGCTGAGGCAGCAGATATAAACAACTAGATTGAAGCAGCAACAGTATGATTCGTTCCCAGCAAGGAGTAACAGGATCTTAAATATTCACAATCAGCGTAAGCTATCTTCAATAATAATCATAACGGTGGCGTCAATGAAACTTAACACAATCTCACCCCATTCTCCTCCACTTCCTCTGTCTCCTCCACCTCCTCTCCAAAGCCTTCATCTTCAGCCATGGCATCTTTTTTCTTGCCCTCAGCTCCTTCATCATCTGACAAGCCATCTTCCTCCCTGTCCTCCTCCTCCTCAGGCTCAGAGTAGTCCTGCTCCTCCTGCTTCTTGCTCCATGATGAGGTGGCAACATCTCCATCGCCAGCAGCCTGTGGGTGATATACAGTTTGCTTACATAAATCTATTTCTAATTTTCAACATGTTTCATACAATACAAAGTAAAATAAGCAACATTTCTTTTTCTTTTTTATTCAATTACTTTACCCTACCTAAGTAAAATATGTGCATATATTTTCAGGTTAGATTACCCACACAATTATGTAATTTTATTTTGGGAATCCACCAATTTAATAAAGTTTAAAGTTTAGTAAAACATCAACTACAAGTTTTAGTTTTCCACTTCCATTCTTTCATTTATATTCTGAAGACTTACAAAACCTTAAAAAGAGCCAACTGACTTGTACTCACACAAAAGTATGGGAAACAATCCCAGAAACAAAAACTCGCAATATGTAATGAAGTCCAACTAGAATAACAATGCTCTTCACAACATACATCATATTCATTCACGAAAATTTCTTACAAAACCTTAGCAGACAGCAAGACAACAGTAAAAAAAAAGAAAAAGATATTTACTACACATATATATTGATTAGTTGTACTCTAATTTGTAGAAGACATTCTTACCCTCTCTTCATCTTCCTCTTCTTCATTTTCATCATCAGACACACCAAATGTTACTTTGTTCCTCGTCTCTGGTGCATCCTCTGTTGCATCCCGTCCCTCCCCTTCCTCGGATACAGTCTTCCTGGATGCCCTCTTTTTGTACGAGTCACTGTGAAGACAAATTACTCTTGAGTGAAGAAAACTCAAGAAAGGAAATAATATCCTTTCCTCTATAAAGCATCACATTACTTACACTCCAATTAAAAATAAGACATGCAAGCATAGATATATGTTAGCTCAGGAAGTTTAGATGGATATGTGAACTCAAATGACTGACTGATGGTCCTCCTGGTGCTACATAACAAGGGTTTCCAAATTAAGAACCACAGAGTGCTTTCAGGAAGGCCATAAAATGATTTCAAAGTCATGATTTATATCTACCACCAAGACTTAACTGACTCACCACAAGATCTGCTTGTATTTGAAAGCATTGTGGATGTCCTTCATGATGACTTTTGGGATGAACTCCTTCTCCACATATGCTAGCACCTGCGAGGGAGTGACAGTGTACACGAAGCGGTATTCTCGGTGTGGCAGGAAGGTGAGGCGGAGGGTGGTGCGGTGTTTCAGCTTCCCTGTCTCCTTCTGGTGCAGCCCTGTGGTGATGGTCATGCTCTCCAACACCTGCAGATACCAAGAGAATGAATGTCCAGGTAGAATTAAAGAAGACAAAATAGCAGGTGATGAGAACATAGAAGCTATCATGCCTACACATACACATGGCAGTCCCTATCCATACACTTGTCTAATCTTCACTCAGCACTAACATCCTGATCACTGATTCCATTCCATTCATCTACCACTCTCTTTGTAGGTGAGAGGGAGTTGGGTGCAAGTGACAACCATGAAATAGAGAGTGACAGCCATGGGATAGAGAGTGACAGCATGGGATGAGAGAGAGTTACAAGGCTTCAATGATAATAATAAAAGGGAAGGTCTTCAGGATGGTCTTATTGAGGGAAATGTGACTGTCTTAGATGGTCTGAAAGATAATGAGAGAGGTGGAGAAGTCCTAAATGGTTTAAATGAGGGAAGTGTGGGAAGGTGTTCTTCTGTGTGGTATCAAATGGGAGAGTCAGACTATCCACTACAGTCTTTCCAGGGGAAGTGAGTGTCCCTTGAAAGCCCAGTGAGGGAGAAGAAATAATGTCCTTTGAATGTCTCCTGAATGATCCTAACAAGGGAAGTGAAGAAGAGGGTGTCTATGGGTATCCTGAGTGTGGGAGAGGCAAACAGCACACTCACCTTGCTTAAGGACACTTCGGACAGCTTGATGCGTAGGGCCTCAGCTCGTGACTTGGTGACGTGGTCAAGGAAAGGCACCTCCATGATTGGGGTGGAGATATTTTTGGAGGCTGTACGTAGCACCTCCTTCATGCGGGGCACACCTGGGTGAATATAAGGAAGAGGGAGGTGTTATACGGGGTGTGACACACTGTATCACGTCACAGCAGGGAAAACAGAAGTAGGGAAAGATGTTTGACAGTAGCAATTAAAATGTCTCATGCATCACTTATCCAATATTTGATCACTACATGAGCAAGAAGTGTGATGAGAGGCTGAAGAAGAGAAGGGACTGACCGAG
This sequence comes from Portunus trituberculatus, assembly GCF_017591435.1. NCBI lineage: Eukaryota > Metazoa > Arthropoda > Malacostraca > Decapoda > Portunidae > Portunus > Portunus trituberculatus. Next base: position 4,437,497 of record NC_059285.1, read on the forward strand.
TGTGACGTTGAGCTCGTCCCTGCCAGCAAAGTGGAAAGTGTTGAGGGTCATCTGAGTGAGAGGTTCCCCAAGGGCCTGTTTGGAGAAAGAAGAGAGGTAAGTCTCTCTTATGTACACACACACACACACACACACACACACACACACACACACACACACACACACACACACACACACACACACACACACACACACACACACACACACACACACACACACACACACACACACACACACACACACACACACACACACACACACACACACACACACACACACACACACACACACACACACACACACACACACACACACACACACACATAGTGGATAAGGTGGTGAGCGTGGGATCGGGCAGATGTCCATGCGTAGGTTCGAATCCCACCACGTACAGCCTTAAAACCCTTTGCCATTTGTCGAGTGGTTTCAAGTTACCTACATGTCACCATGATACCCAGGTTCTAGGTGGTTACACTCAAGATGAGCTTGGGCCCTAATATGGGTACCACTATAAATAAAATTGCCTGCGCCACTAATGGGCGGAAGCTGAACAGCGCTTCCCATACACTCTTCAAGTGTGCCTACAGACACACACACACACACACACACACACACACACACACACACACACACACACACACACACACACACACACACACACACACACACGGTAGCTCAGTGGTTAGAGCGCTGGCTTCACAAGCCAGATGACTGGGGTTCAATTCCCCGGCCGGGTGGAGATATTTGGGTGTGTCTCCTTTCACGTGTAGCCCCTGTTCACCTAGCAGTGAGTAGGTACGGGATGTAAATCAAGGAGTTGTGACCTTGTTGTCCCAGTGTGTGCTGTGTGCCTGGTCTCAGGCCTATCCGAAGATCGGAAATAATGAGCTCTGAGCTCGTTCCGTAGGGTAACGTCTGGCTGTCTCGTCAGAGACTGCAGCAGATCAAACAGTGATTCCCGTGTCCTCTCTTCCCGGTTCCCTTTGTGGTCTCATTTAAACACACACACACACACACACACACACACACACACACACACACACACACACTTCTATCACAAACCCCCAGGGATTCATAAGATTTCCAGGGGTACTTAGATGGCTGATTTAATGATATATCCTTTGCGAGCACATCTTATCTCACTTTCCTTTTGCTGAGATCTCCATTTTAGGGATTTCAATGTTCACCACCACCTTTGGCTTTCATCTTCTTTCACTGACCAACCTGGTGAACAAACCTTCAACTTTGCTATCCTTCATGACCTAGAGCAGCTAGTGAAGTTCCCTACCCGTATTCCTGACCGCCTTGGAGACACGCCCAACATTCTTGATCTTTTCCTAACCTCCAACCCTTCTGCTTACTCTGTTAAACTTTCCTCTCCGTTGGGCTCCTCCGACCACAATCTAATTTCCGTTACCAGTTCTATCACTCCAGTGCAGCCTCAGGACCCGCCTAAGCGGAGGTGCTTCTGGCATTTTAACTCTGCTAAGTGGGAGGAACTAAGGCAGTACTATTCTGATTTCCTTGGGATGATTATTGTTTTCATGTCAGAGATCCTTCTCTTTGTGCCGAGCGCATAACAGAGGTGATTATCTCTGGCATGGAGCTATACATTCCTCATACTTTCTCTAACCCTAAAGCTAAAAAGCCTTGGTTTAACTCTGCTTGTTCTCGTGCTGTCAATGATAGAGGCGGCTCACAAACGGTTCCGTAGCCATCCAACTGCTGAAACTCATGCCCTATATATTTCTGCCCGTAATCATGCCAAATCTATTCTCCAACTTACTAAAAACTCTTTCATCAATAGAAAATGTCAAAGTCTTTCCAATTCTAACTCCTCTCGAGATTTCTGGCATCTAGCCAATAATATCTCTAACAACTTTACTTCTTCGTCTTTCCCTCCTTTACTTCATCCAGATGGCTCTACAGCTGTCTCTTCTTTTCTAAAGCTGAACTCTTCGCTCAAACCTTTGCTACCAACTCAACTTTGGATGATTCTGGGCATATTCCTCCTACTCCTCCACCCTCTGACTACTTCATCCCTAAAATTAAAATTCTTTATAAAGACGTTTTCCTGGCCCTCTCTGGCCTTGATTCTCGGAAGGCTTACGGTCCGGATGGAGTCCCTCCTGTTGTTCTCAAAAACTGTGCTTCCGAACTCGCTCACTGCCTGGTCAAACTCTTTCATCTGTGTCTCTCTACTTCTATTTATCCTTCTTGCTGGAAGTTTGCTCACATTCAACCTGTCCCTAAAAAAGGTGACCACTCCAATCCTTCTAACTACCGCCCTATAGCTTTGATTTCCTGCCTTTCTAAAGCCTTTGAGTCTATCCTTAATAGGAAGATAATGAGGCATCTATCAGCTCACAACCTTCTCTCTGATTGCCAGTATGGTTTCCGTAAAGGCAGATCTACTGGTGATCTTCTTACTTTCCTAACTGAATCTTGGTCATCCTCTTTTAGGGACTTCGGTGAAACCTTTGCTGTCGGCCTTGACATATCGAAAGCCTTCGATAGAGTCTGGCACAAATCTTTAATTTCTAAACTACCCTCCTACGGATTCTATCCTTCTCTCTGTACCTTCATCTCCAGTTTCCTTTCCGATCGTTCTATTGCTGCTGTAGTAAGAATACTTTTGCCTTTTGATTTAGTGTCAGTTCAAGTAGATGGTCTTACGACTCAGAAGGTTCTTGATGAGAAAAGGTTGAGAACCCCTGACTTAGACAGTCATCTCACAAAGCAATCATCAAGTTATCAAATCTTTCATTAATGAACTCACAAAGAACCAATATATGCACTAACTTTTAACTTTCTAATATATGATAGGACTGGTTAAAGGCAAAAAGTAAAATAAATAGACTAAGAATGAGACAAAACAAAAGAAGGAAAGAAGAAAGTAATGAAAGAAAAGAAGAGAAAAGAAAAGAAAAGAATTAAAAGACATAATGCATCCATCCATCAACACACAATCCCTCAGCAGTCAATCCAGCCCGACAGGGCCAAGCCCTTCACCTGAGCACAGAGCGCCCCGACGGCCTCCCCTGGGTTGACAATGGAGTTGAGGGCCTTCATGTGCACTGCCGTGGCCACCTCCTGCTTGCTGAGGACATGCGTGGTAGGTGTTTGAGGCACATGCACCTGTTCATAGTACTTGTCCACCATAGCGTCCAGGGCCTCAGACACCACACCCAGGTTGGAGGCGATGGAGAACACTGAGTTGATGGGATCGAGACCCTTGGCAGTTTTCTTCCTGTATCTGAGGGATGGAGGAAGGGCAGCTGTCAAAGATACCTTGGTATTCTTCATTGGGTTTCCTAATTAATGAGTTTTTTTCAAAAGTAATATGTTTTGTTTTTAATATAAGTACTTGTGTATCATTCATCAATGTTTTAATCATTTTACTGTGATATGCAATAATTTACAACATTGAAAGCTCTGTACAAAGCCTCCACAAATATCTACAACAAAGAAAAACATGAAGAGAATAGATTTTCCATTGTTGATTCATTTTTGAGATGTCTGGAACAAACCAAATACCTTATTGTGGTTTGTGATTGAGGAAAGATGCACCAAAAAGTAGTGTTAGGATTAAATCAACCATTACAAGTAGTTTTCCGATTTTTTCCATGAGGCACTATCAGTATAAAACACACAACCCAACTATATAATACGCATGATCCACATAAATATCATATAATGTATTTGAAGGCACAGCACAGCACATAGGCAATAACTCTCAGTCCCTTCTGTCAGTAGCAAAGAGTGGACCAGTGGTAGGTGTAGATCACTGCCACTCACTTGTCTCTCTCCTCAGGCCTCAGGCAGTGCCACAGACTCTGCAGCTGGAGGCTTGCGTTGGAGCGGCCCACTGTGTAACCCGGGATATGCTTCTGCTCCTCCACCTGCTTAGAAATAAAGGGAAAACAAACAGGGTAAGAAATATTAAACATTACAATAAAACAATGACTCAATTTTACCTTAATGTACTTTATAATCAACACCAACAGCACAAACTTTAGTATACCAAAGTTTTTTTTTCTTTATTATAAATAAAAAGAACACTTTCAAAGGTCCTGAACTCATGCATCTCAGTCCTTTTGCATTGTACAGGAGTTCTAATTTCCTATAGTGTTCTCTCTCTACAGCCACACATACATCTAAGAGAAGGTCTGCCACATGGAAAATACCATCACAAGAACAGAACCAACACAGCTAAAAAAATATATGGCAATGAATGTGACTATGGTAAACCCAGATCAAAGGAATCAATGTTAGGGTTATCTCAGCTACAATCAGTACTCAGTGGTTGGAAACAACACAACAAAATACAACACAACACAGCACAACATAACACAGCACAAGACAACATAGCACAACATAACACAAAGTGATACAACACAACACAGCACAACACAACAACGCAGTGGATAAGGTGGTGAGCGTGGGAACAGGCAGACGTCCACGCGTAGGTTCGAGTCCACCATGTACAGCCTTTAAACACTTTGCCATTTTGTCGAGTGGTTTAAAGTTACCTACATATCACCATGATACCCAGGTTCTAGGTGGTTACACCCAAGATGAGCTTGGGTGGTGATATGGGCCCTAATATGGTACCACTATAAATAAAATTGCCTGTGATACTAAAGGGCGGAAGCTGAACAGCGCTTCCTAAATACTCTTCAAGTGTGTCTACAGGCGCTATAGGCCTTACAGGAAAAAAAAAAAAAAAAAAAAAAAAAAACTACTTGACACAGCACATCATAGCACAGCACAATATAACACAACATATCACAGCACATCACAGTACAGCATAACACAACACACACCTTGCTGCAGAACTTGAGGAAGCCACTCCACCGCACACCACGCTGCTTGGGACCTTTCTTGATGTACTTGCTCATCTGTGGGAAGAGGCAGAGAGTGAGACAATAGTGATGCTCTCACTTCTCTTGTGTATTGATGATGAAATGATAAAACTTGCACTAATAAAATAAATAACATAAAACTTCTCTTGCTTCTTCTGCCTACCTTCTTCCTGTACATCTCCACCTTTTCATGTTGACCAGTGGATTTGGCCAGGGTGAGGGCACGAGGCTCCATGAGGCGATGGCTGTTCTGCACCAACACATCCATGGTGGCCAGAGTCTTCAGGAACGGCACCTTTGTCACATCCAGACCGTCCTCACCATATGCAAACTGGTGATGCAAACACAGCAGTGATATTAATCATTTCTTTGTATATGCTCTATCTGTATGTCATGTGAGAAAAATTTGCAAAAGGAATTTCATTATTGCTACAAGGTACAATTGTACAGGAAAGATGAATGTTTAGATGCTACATAAAAAGGACCAATCCTCTTTTCTTCTTGGTCACTCAAGAAAGGACAACAGTAATATAAAGATGAAGAAAGATTCCTACAAATTAGATAAGCATCAATGAATGTTTCTGCTCAATATTCAAGTCTACCTCCAGTGATTGAATGCAATATAAGAAATGAAGGTGGCACCTGCCTCTGTCCAGCCTCAGTGACTCACCTGCAGCACCAGGCCATCACTGTTGCGCACCGTCATGTCGTACTTCACCTGGATCCCTTCCAGGTGCTTGATGAGGCACCGCTGCAGGTAGCCACTGTCTGCAGTCTTCACAGCAGTGTGCTGCAGACTCTGTGGTGAGGAGAGCCAACAAAATAATAATCAGACGTCAGATCAGATGAAAAAAATAGTGCAGACATAATGATACATTCTAAGTTAGTCATAAATCTATTTATACAAATGAACATGACAGTTCTTTAACTTCACTCATATTTTTGTACTTTTCTTCTGTACTTTGTTCTGGAACTTAATCTTTATAATTTTGTCTTCCTGCAAACCACATTTAATTGTTTCCTGGGATCCTAAACACTCACGTCACGGCCCACAATGCAGAGGAAGTAGTAGGACTTTGGGTTGATGCCGGTCATGAACCTGTCCGGGATGTAGCCTCCAGCACGGGGGTTGACCTCATAAGCCTTGAAGGACGGGAGGGACTTGCCAGTGATGCTGAGTGGCATGCGCTTCCCATCAATGGCCACAGACCCAAACAGTGACGCCATCTGGTTCATGTTGACCTGAGAAGCAATGGCACTGTTGTTCTCATGGTCATCCTATCAGTGATAGCTAAGAGGTGAGGTGTGAGAGGCAATGTTTGTTGGTGTTCTACTACATGGGATGAAAGGCTTACCTTGGAACCCTTAGCACCAGTGTCCACCATCATCCTCATGTGGTTGTCCAGGCCTCGTCTCAGCAGCTGTTTCTCATTTTGTCTGTGGGTAGAAGATGAGGGTGTAACATATTCTGAGGAAAACATAATTTCTGCCTTAATGGATAAATGGCACCACCTGGGAATGTGGTTTTGGTGCAAACAAAACCATTAATAATTCTTTTTTCCAGCTAGGCCATCTTGTCACATCAGCTGAACCTTTTAAAGCTGTGTCATCCTACCAACCTGAACACAGCTTCACACTGTAATGTCATGACACATCCGGTCATCAGCCGTATCAAAATTCAGAGCCTTTTAGTAATGAGTTTTGCATTCAGGCTAAAAGTTTGCAATATCTCCATACTGTGAAACTGAATTCAGACACTAATAATGGCATAGACTGTACTACTGTTTAATTCCCCACGATTCTGCAGTGATCTGTGGCAGTGAGTGAGTGTGAGACACCAACCCACCCTGTGACAGTGGAGGTGGTGCCACCCAGGACAGCAGTGTAAGCAGCATCTATGGACGCCATGTCTTTCTCATTGCCAGACATGTGACAGCGCTCATAGTAGTCCCTCAGGTCTGCCTCCACCACATCCAGCTTCAGGCTCACACCAAAGGGTGTCCGCTGCCGGTGGAAGGGAATGCGGGTGGATTTGAGGAATGAGCTCAAGATGTGGGATGGAGTAAAAACAAGTGCCTCTGACTCATTACCACTATTAAAAACTATGATTTCTGATCTTGTGCACTAGAAATATAATTCACAATTAACTCTACTATATAACATCCATCCTCTGTAAATTGTCAAGATACAAAACTATGTACAGTACATATCTAGTTTTCCTGAACTCTGGATAAATATGATTCTTTTTCAGAATAATACAAAGGGAGAGATCTTGTTTTAACTTACATCATTCTCAACACCAAAGAATATATATGTATATTATTTCAATGAATAGTGACATCCCACTGTAAGGAATGACAGCTTACAATTTTAATTTAATTTCAAACTCAAAGATATTTATTTAACTAAGAAAAAATGGTTTGGATATTCCTGTTGAGTAAAAGGGTTGAAGCAATGATGACACACCTCAACCAGATTGCCGAGAGCATTGCGGCGCCACTCACTGACACTCTTTGGGGTGACAAACTCCTTGACGCTGATGGTGTGGCCGCACCACTTGAGGTAGTACACACACAGACGGTTGATGGCCGTCAGCACCTTGGAGGCAATCGCTCCACCATACAGCTGTCAGCAAGGAACAGGAGTGAGGTGTGTGTGTGTGTGTGTGTGTGTGTGTGTGTGTGTGTGTGTGTGTGTGTGTGTGTGTGTGTGTGTGTGTGTGTGTGTGTGTGTGTGTGTGTGTGTGTGTGTGTGTGTGTGTGTGTGTGTGTGTGTGTAAAAACACTACACTGTAGCTGAATGGTACATACAGATGTACACTGTTTCCACTTCCGAAGAACTTTTAATAAGAAAATAAATAGCCTTCAATAATAAGGAAACACCCATGATGGTCATGATGATGATAGTTAGAATAATTTGGGAGAAGTTCAATCCACTCATCACAATACAATGACAGTAATAATAAAAGATACCATGACAAGCAAGACACAATCCATGAGACACCTTTGAGACAATAACAATGATGCTGTCAATAACAACATCACCACTTCACCAAACAATTGCAACAATAACAAACAGTAAAACTAAGATCACAACACACAAGCCCACACTGTAGCTTACTAGTGGTGGTGGTGGTGGTGGTGGTGGTGGTGGTGGTGGTGATGGGGGTACTCACCTCATAACAGACATGCACCAGGCCATGGCTTGTTGACCCAATGGCACTCTTGTCAATGACTCCTGAGAGCAGCTCCCCATCACGCATCACAAAGTCTGAGTCTGTCATGGCCTCCCGTCTGTGCTCAGCTGAACCCCCCCCACGCCACGGCCGCTGCTCATCCGTCTGCCACATCTGGATGCAGGCAGGGAGGCAGGGAGGGAAACATGAGGTGTGGTGTGTAAGGGAGAATATCAAATGTGACATAACATGATGAGTTTAATTGCAGAGTCTATATGTTTAAACTGAATGAGACAATAAGTTTGGTGTGGTGATTTCTATTCCCACATATGTGATGTTTGATTACCTCTGCTTTTTTTTTTCCTTTTCCTTTGTGATTGGCATACTTTTCTCAGATAAACTCTGGAACTCCCTATCTGTGTCTGTATTTCCAACTTCCTATGACTTGACTTCCTTTAAGAGGGGTGTCACAACATTTATCCCTCTCTTTTGGCTAACTCTATTGGACCTCTACAGGGACCAACAACTAAGTGGGCCTTTTTTCTATCTTTGTTGCCCTTTACCAGTCGTCCCCTCTTTCATAAAAAAAATAATTATGCATAAATAAACAAATAAAAATTGCATTATATGGGTACAGTACATTACTCACATCTACTTTGACGGAGGTCCTGAAGGAGAAAGAAGGTCGAGCCTTGTGCTCTGGAATGATGTTAAGCAGCAGTGTGGACATGACCTGCTTGCCGGACCACAGCTGTTGGGGCTTGAGGATAGTGGGTGGCAGTGTCTTGATCCGGGCAGTGTGGTCTGACAGCCCTGAATACACCAATTGCTGGTAGTCCTTGCGGTCAAAGAACTTCCCTCTTATGGTCAGCATCACACTGGCCACCACACAGTCCTGCAATGCAACACAACTAGCATTAATGTCAGGGTCTTAACCATTACACAGTCCTGCCAACTTATCACAAATATCATTAACCACCATAACTCTGTCACTTACGCTATCTATCCAAATGACACATACAAGCATCACTGACATCATAGTCATAATTACTACAACTTCTATCACATTAACTGTCTACCTAAATGATGGAAGACATAACTAGCAACACAACAATACAGCAGCAATCATACACACAATCCTTACTGTGACACTCTCATCAACCAAACACTCCCAATACACATCTATCATCACCAATCACACCCACCAGGAATACACTACCACACCAAAACACCACTCCCATCAGCACAACACCGACTTAACTTGAAATTGCCTAACCTAACCTGATCTGACATGACCTGACAGACCTGTATAAGACCAGCAAGGGGAGAGCCGTCCTTGGGGGTGAGGTACTGAGCATGTGTGGTCACCAAGCATTGGGCTTCACTGCGGGCCAACTCATTCTGTGGGAAGTGCATGTTGAGCTCATCCCCGTCAAAGTCAGCATTGTAGGCCTTGCAGTTAGCGTAGGGCATGCGGAACACCCGGTCGTTAGGCATGACCCGGGCACGGTGGGCCTGGATGCTGGGCCTGTGGAGGGTCGGCTGGCGGTTCATGAGCACGAAGTCTCCATTCTGCAGGTGCCGGAACACTATCTTGTGGGCATTCACGCAGCGCACGTGTGACTCTGGTGGTGTGAGCAGCTTTTTGGCCATCGCCTCACGCTGTTTGGGGTCGTCAGGGCTGAGGTGCTTCCGGTGACCCTCCTCATCCTCCACCATCACCGCCCCAGGATACACCAGTGGCCCATTTTGCACCTGCGTTGACACAAGGTCAATATTACATCTGTACAGTAACTATCCTACCCATTATTGGTAAGTAAGCTTGCAAACAAGAAGTGCTCTCAATACAGGTTCCAAAATGCCCTTCAACTCAGGAGAAGAAATTATCAAAATACAGCCTGTGAAGATTCTACTCACATGATACAAAATGTTCTTCTTTAAACTAGGTGTTTAACATACACATGTGAATTGCCTATGCACAGATTTGGTTTATTCATTAAAATCAGAAAGATTAATTACATCATACTATTCATACATTAACTGTAATGATTAAGATGGTTTGGACAGGTGAAGAAAAACAAAGAGGTAAGATGACAAGACTTAGGGGCCGCCGTGGTACAGTGGAACCATGCGTGCTTTGGTATCCGAGTGGTCTCCAAGCGCACGGGTTCGAATCCTGTCCACGGTCCGAGTGTAGGTTGGGCTTCCTCACTCAGGGCAACGGTTTCCTAGCGGGTGGGCTTTGAGATAGGGAGTACCCAAAAAGTATCCCCTTTAGCCCATAAATTCCCGTGAAAAGCCCACATGGTATAAATAAAAAAAATAAAATAAAAAATATTTAAAACGAAATGAGTTTGTGAAAAGAAAACATCCTATGTAAAACACTATGGCAGAGTGTTCAGTGTTGTAGTGACTGAACAAGGAAGGATGGTAAGATGGTAAAATGGTAAAATGTGAAGAGAATGAACCAAGTGGACAGGAACAAACAGACTCTCCTGCTGGGACCATCCTCTAAAAAAGAACAAAGCATGTTGGTAAGACAGAGAATGTTCTGCACCTGTACAATCTAACATGAGTGGCAGAACAATGGCTCACCAGGCGCCTGAGGTACTCCACATTCCACTGTGTGACGGGCACGGGGTAGTACAGCCGCACTGCGAAGTCTTTAGGCACTCCAACTTCATCCACTGCCAACATGGGGTCAGGCGCAGCAACAGAGCGAGCCGAGAAGTTAACACGCTTGCCCATCAGGTTGTGGCGGAACAGCCCTTCCTTCTTCTCTATGATCTGACAGAGGAAGGACGGTGAACAAGGCTTATAAGCACAGCATACATCAGCATTACGCTATCATTATTACTATGCAGTCATTAAAACAAAAATTATCACTAACAGTTGAAATCTAACCAAACCTCAAATTTGGCAACTAGATAAACAAAGTACCAATGCATTCCTTACATGGTCTGGCACACAGAAGTAAGCTCACTTTTAGTGATGTCAATGTCACTCACAACAGACTTCAAATGTGTCTCAAAACACACCACATCCAATGCAGGTGGATCAATAAAATGGCTCTTGGCCTCAATTTTGCACCACAACACTATATGCATTTAGAAGGCTCTAGAAGCTGAAAGAGTCTTTAAGGTGGTTTTATAGTTATAGTGACATTAAGATTTCTACATTACTAAGAGGAAACACTCTTGAGAACCCAGTCAATCATCTCTGTGGCCTTTGAAGAATAGTCATACTGAGAGAATTAAGCATCTCAGATGCCTCCAATAAGATCCAAGAGTAAATCAACAAAACATCTGTAATTACCTAATTAACCCTGGAATGGCAAAGTAGCATTCCTGAACTTACCTAAGTGTTAATCTTCTTGGAAGACAGAAACACTCAACTAATTATTAAAAACCAGAGAAAATCAATATTTCTGACTGGAATACAACACAATATAAAATCAGAGACACATAAAGGAACACTACTTACCATGAAGAACAGATCAACCCAACCAGTGACATGGAAACTCTGTGAAGTGTGAGTCCTTAACCAAATATTACTCAATGCATAAAGCCAAACACAGCCAGCAACATCATAACCACAAACTAGCACATGTCAAAGCAATCATAAACTGAGAGAACTCCCTCCATGAAGAAATAACATAAAATCTTGAGCACGCACCTGCCTCATCCCCTTCGTGGTAGACTTCACCAGTCGGGTCAGCTCAGCATCATACTGGGCATCCACATAGTTCTGTAGCTGGTACCACACTGTCTGAATCTTCTCCACATAGGTGCTGCCGGCCACCTCTGCTATCATGTACTGCAGTGCCTCAGGAAGGTCCCGCACAGTGCCATTCACCAGGGACAGCAGGAAGCGCAGCACCTTGCTTAGACGCACCACGTTCTGCACCACACCCAGGGACAAGACTCTGTTAGGTTTGTGCTCTCTCTCTCTCTCTCTCTCTCTCGAGAGAGAGAGAGAGAGAGAGAGAGAGAGAGAGAGAGAGAGAGAGAGAGAGAGAGAGAGAGAGAGAGAGAGAGAGAGAGAGAGAGAGAGAGAGAGAGAGAGAGAGAGAGAGAGAGAGAGAGAGAGAGAGAGAGAGAGAGAGAGAGAGAGAGAGAGCAGATACTTATAACAATGTAGAATAATTCAGTTACTTAATTAGCAACTCCTGCAATAATGGATAACAATACAGTGTCAGGCAAGAGCAGGCATGAGTTGAGAGCCAGCAAGTGCTATGTCACACAAAAGTAAGTATGAACACAGGACAACACAATCTGAGCTCCTACATCCCCATCAACTGAAACACCACTGCCACACACCCTGAGGATAACAGTGTGCTGGTGCTCTATTGTCACACCCTCTCGGTAATTGCACGGCCGGAATTTGGGAGGCACCACCATTAGAGTGTTGAGGAAGAAGATGTCAGTTGGATGCTCAAGTTCACTGGCAGCAAGAACTGGATACAGAGCCGAGAGCACTTCCTGGTTTTTGTGCCAGCATTTCCTCAGAATGTCTCTAGCCTGTGGGGGAACATAGGATGTAACACAATGCTAACTCAGATACATTAAGGAACACTGCTTACCAAAACCAGCCAACCAGTAAAGTCAAAACTCTGTGAACTACGAGTTGAGGATATGGATGAATGGAGGGTTGACTTCAGAAAAAGGAGGGCATGCTTCTATATTACAAGTGAGGTTGGCTGAGTAGAAGGAAAGATTATGTTCCTGGCTGGTAAGATGTACATTACTATTATCTTTACAACCATCCTTTGATATCCAGGAATATTTTGGAAACTATAATAACAGAAATGAACAGAAGTACTAAGACAGGAGGAGAGAGAGACCTTCTTATCATTGGCTAACCCCTTAATAGAGAATACCCAAGACCAGACACCAGAGTACACTCATAGGCATAAAACATAAGACAACAGTTAAAGGTAGTACACAATTCTTAATGCAAATAGTCAGAATAATGACTAAAACACTGATATAAGACAGTTTCCTCCTATAATTGAGTGAAGAAAGAAATACTTCAGTAAAATGCACCTGTTCTGAAGTGATATATGACTGAGCATCCAGAATGGTGTTAGATTTCTCTTCTTCATTTTCCTCTTCCTCTCTTCTTTGTTCTTTTTCAGCCTCCACTTCTTCTGTCTGTCCATCCTTGTCCTTGTCCTTCTTATACACAGACCTGATGAAGCGTGAGTTCTGCAGTGTCAGCCTGACAATGGGCTCATGGCAGAAGACACACCGCTTGTGATCTTTATAGTAACACTTCTTGATGAAGGACCTCACCACTTCATCCTCCAGGTTCTTGATGATAGAAGTGGAGGTTTCCGGGCTGCAGGTGCCACCTGACAGGAGGAGAAGTCATCAGAGACATGTAAACTTGACACATATTCATTAAAATAATCTCTTTTTTTTTCATCTTAAAGCATGATGCATTTCTTGAAGGACTGTGCTGTTCGAGCCCAAAGATTAACAATGACTAGCATGGGTGATTACACTTACAAACGATGACCCGTGTTGCTCCTCACCTTTGATCACCTTGTCACAGTATGTGGACAGGGTCCGCTTCAGGTTCAACAGATCCGCCACAATGCCTGCGTCCTGAGACACCTTGTCGTTAACCCCCACCGAAACCTGGTAAAGACATCAATGGAAACATCCATGCATATGCAAACATAGTGTTGTGTGCATATGTGTGTGTGTGTGTGTGTGTGTGTGTGTGTGTGTGTGTGTGTGTGTGTGTGTGTGTGTAGAATTTGAATCCTAGTCAAACAGGACTTTGTGTGCATGACTGTTGCCTAATATCATACGAACAATACCAAAGAAAAAACTTGCAGAAAACATATTCAACATCCACATAAAAAGTTAAAAATAATAAAATAAATACAAAAATAATTAGATATTTTTCACATTCTTAATAATGCTAACAACTCAAATACTAACAGATAAAAAAAATGGGCAAATTATTAAGTACCTAAATAAATTAATATATAAACTAATAAGCATATTCAAGTATCATTATCAAGAAATTTTCCCAGAAATGTTAATAATTGAGTAATACAAGTAGTAGACACAGCATTACTCACCTCTGTGGCCTCTATGGGATTGGTTACGGAGCGTGACAGGATGTTCTCCAGCTCCAGCGCTTCATAGCCATAGCCAGCATCCAGCAGCTCCATCTGGTGCTTCAGCAGTAACACATGGTGGGCTGCCACAGAGGAACACCACATAAGACAAGACAAGGACAAATAGATTTACAACTCTCTAAGCCCTTAGGAGTAAATACATGAAAAAAGTCAGTAAATTATGTGAGTAAGTGAGAGGAAGGAAATGAAATAAGTCTGACATAAATTTAACAAAGGTGAAGTGTTTATTTTACATAAGAATTATAAAAATTATGAATAGAACTCTTGCAGAGACAACCTTCAAAAGGAGGCAACAAAATACTATTGGTAGTTTTATTCACTCATCAATCCATCCATCCATCCCTCCATTCATTCAATAATCAAGTTTCACATTTGGCAAAGGTATCTAAGTACAATTTAGTTACAAATACTTCAGGTTTTTACAATACATAAACTCTCACTTTAATATTACTATAATATTAAGCCAAAAACAATGAAGTGCAAGAATCTCGACACACTTATTCCCGGGGATGAAGACAGCCCATGCAAACACACAGATCCGAGCCAACACTCACCCCGAACCTGAATCCTGTGACAGGAATAGCAAAGGCCTCGCAGCGTTTTGTTCAGCACATTATAAAAGAAGGGATTGTACACAGGCAGTGGCAACTCTATGTGTCCACAGTGTCCTTGGCAGCGAAGGTTGTTCTTGCCACACGTCTGACAGACATCTTTATTCCTGCCTGCCATTGGTCCTGGAAGAAACATAGAAGGAAAGGCGGATGAAGGACCAATGCAGTACATCTACAGGATAAAAAGCGACAAGTGATTAAGTTCTTCAGTACTGGGACACATTTTTACTGTGAGTTTTGGGTATGATCATACAATCTTATTTACATTAGCAAGGGCCTATGGAGATCAGAAGATTAATAGTTTGTCTTCACATTTCAATCCCTACATAAGTTTCTGAAGCTGTATAAATATTACCAAATAGTAAGGATAATAAATATGAAAATGAATCATGGTACTGTAGGGCTAATAACATGGTGGGTAAGTAGTGATATGAAGTTCAATGCTGCCAGCTTATCACATAGCAATGAATTCTTGAGAAACATCTGCAAGGTTCATATTTGTTGTAGTTTTCATTGATGTGCTGTCAAGACTCAAGATACATTCCTGCAGCCACTAAGAAGATCTAGACAGACATAAATATGTGGCACAAAGAGATGTGAATAAAAATAGTTTGTTTTTAAAAATATACTTCCTTACTTCTAATTTAGATGATAGAAAGCTAATTTCAAGAGAGAGAGAGAGAGAGAGAGAGAGAGAGAGAGAGAGAGAGAGAGAGAGAGAGAGAGAGAGAGAGAGAGAGAGAGAGAAAGCTACAACAAATTCCATCAATCATCAAATGCCAAAGGTTTTCATAACTAGCAATGTTGGCTTGAAGTGTAGGGACAAGACTCACCCATGCGGAGATCATAGAGACCGCTGGGGATGATGTGGCCCAGTTCATTGAAGGATTCATCGCTGGTCACTTCCACCAGGGAGATTTGACGGATCTCATCTTCACTGTAGATCCTGAAGCCAATGTCCTCTATGCGTGTGTGCTCCACCTGGTTGTAGCTCCCCATCCTGAAGGGTAGCCACTGGTTACTTCCTCATATCTTGATCTAACAACCCCGTAGATAATACTGAAGTAATATTAGTGTGTTTATTCAAAAGCACACTTAGTTACTTCTCAAAATTTGATCTAACATCCTCCTTCCCTTAGATAATACTAAAGTAATATTAGTGTATCTATTCAAGAGCTCGCTTAGTTACTTCTCAAAACTTAATCTAACACCTCCCCATTAATAATACTGAAGTAATATTAATGTTTTATTCAAGGGATAGCTTAGTTACTTTCTCATAACTTGATGTAACACCCTCCACAGATTCTTTTTATGTAAGATGGGAAAACTGGCCAAGGGCAACAAAAACAATTGAACAAAAAATCCCACTGAGAAGCCAGTCCTGGAAAAGGGTCGAGAGAATTAATTAAGAGAATGGACGGAATGAATATCTTGCAACCTCCCTCTTAAATGAGTTTAGGTCATATGTAGATAGAAATACAGAAACAGGAAGGGAATTTCAGAATTTACAGTATTTTGGTAATGGCATTTCAACTCAAGGGAGAGGTTAGTTACCTACTTCCTCATAACTTGATTCAAAAACCTTCCCAAACAATATCTAATGACATCAGCACCTTCACCCAAAGGTTTGGTTAGCAGTGCCGGATTTTTTTTTTTTTTACGGTAAGGCCTATAGCGCCTGTAGCCACACTTGAAGAGTGTATGGGAAGTGCTGTTCAGCTTCCGCCCATTAGTGGCACAGGCAATTTTATTTATAGTGGTACCCATATTAGGGCCCATATCACCGCCCAAGCTCATCTTGAGTGTAACCACCTAGAACCTGGGTATCATGGTGACATGTAGGTAACTTTAAACCACTCGACAAATGGCAAAGTATTTTAAGGCTGTACGTGGTGGGATTCGAACCTACGCGTAGACGTCTGCCCCATCCCACGCTCACCACCTTATCCACTATGCCACTGCCTCCCTTAGGTTTAGGTCAGTTCAGTACAGTCATTTCACTGTTGTTCCTTCTATCAAAAATCACAATTTGAAAAAGCTTCACATCTAACTCAGATATCAATGACATCCCAAAATTAGTTATCTGCTCCATCATTTCTACTGTGGCATGAAAACATCATTCATGTAGCTGAGGTAAACTCTTCTCTTTAAGGGAAATATAAATAATTACTGTAAGATAATATTGAAATAACACATCTTAAAGACATGTTAGATTAGGTTTACATTAATTAAGTTCATTCATTTCACTAATAATCTCTTCATTGTGAAGATCACAATATCAAAAGATTTCCATTTTACCAAGATGTAAATACTGTCTCCAAATTAGTAGGGCAAGATTATTTCTACTTTGCCCATCTCCCCTCTACTCTTCCCAAACCATCTCTGGTCTCAGATTCCTTGAGATAGACTGCAAGTAAACCTGTGAACCTTGAACCTGGAAGGCGAGCACTGTACCGCATACCCAGCAGGTTCAGAAGATGAGCCAACTCGACCAACTCCTTCAAGAAAAACATCATACTATCCTTCACCCTTTCACTGCTTCAATCTTCCTTTATCAATATTTTTGGCAAATCTTTATAATACAGCCACATCAGATAGTTGACCTAGCGGGGGGTTCCAGTAAATAATTACCATCAAAATACATTCGTGAGGTAAAGGAAGGATTAATCTCAGTTCCTGACAACATTATAGGTAGCGGCCAGCAGCAGCCACCTGAAGGCGAGGCAATGCACTGACAGCACCTGAGAGCGGCACGCCTCACTTCATAACACTCTCTCCAATCTGAATGTGATACCAGGACCATCACAAACACTGCTTATCCCTTACACAATGTGTTACCTGTTTGCAGGCGACAGGACAGGCCTGGGATGCCAGTAATAATTAAACTATAATGGAAAGTATTGCCTCACGCCAGCCAGGCCGCCGTGCAACACGTGTGGTCACCACAGGCAGCCTGCGTGCTGGTGCCTGTTTGTAAACACTCAGGGAGGACAACGATAAACACTTTACCTAAACACATCATACATTTCTGGGTAAAGGATGCTAATTACTATAAATTTGTAAAGAATAAACAACATTGTCAATTTTTAAACATTGAATTTTCATCGTTTCAGAGAATGATAAAATTTGTAAAATCTAAATGTAAAAAAGCTAAAAACCCGTGTCACTTACATAAATAGACTCATTCGAATGCTGCAATTTTGTTTTACTTCTAGTCCAGGTACCCTACTGGCTACTACTACTACTACCCACCTATTTCACTACCTATCGTACTACTTTCACTATTACTACTACTACTACTACTACTACTACTAATAATAATAATAATAATAATAATAATAATAATAATACTGCTGCTACTACTACTACTACTACTAACTAGGTACTTCTTTTATTAGTACTACAGTGCTACTACTACTAGCCTACTACCAAGGAATATACAAGAATCTTTGATTACTACTTTGACTACTACTACTACTAGGCTACTAGTTGTAACACTGGTTCACTACTACTACTACTACTAGTCACAGCAATACTCGGTACATTGCTATTACGTACTACTACTACTACTACTACTATTACTACTACTACTACTACTACTACTACTACTACTACTACTAGACTAGTAGTAGTAGTTGTAGCAGTACGTGCTACTACTACTACTAGATAGATATTATTGTTGTTGTTCTACCACCACCACCACCACTACTACTACTACTACTACTACTACTACTACTACTACTTTGTAGTACTACAGTAATAGTAGTAGTAGTACTAGTAATAATAATAATAATAATAATAATAATAATAATAATAATAAAAACAATAATAATAATAGTAGTAGTAGTAGTAGTAGCAGTAGTAGTAGTAATGCACTATTGTTGCAACTTCTAGTTAGTAGTAGTAGTAGTAGTAGTAGTAGTAGTAGTAGTAGTAGTAGTAGTAGTAGTCAGCAGCAGCAGCAGCAGCAGCAGCAGCAGTAGTAGTAGTAGTAGTAGCAGTAGCAGTAACAGTAGTAGTAGTAGTAGTAGTAACAGGAACACTATTGCTGATGGTATTAAGCTAGTGTTGACTACTGACAGGAGTTGTAACTAACATGAAATAGTACCTACACACCTAAATTATGCCATTGTTCCTGAGCACACTTGAAGACACCTTGGCACTGCAAATCTAGCATCCTATTGTATGACTTCATAATACAACATCTGAGGAATACAGTGATATGGTGAAGCACTTTTCCAAGTGACTTCCCTTCAAGTAACTTATCATTGCCTTCCACTTATTCTTCCTAGCCATAGACTGCAACAGAAAACAAGTACAATGTATATAGATGATCAAAATACAATATGTAAGTTAGTTTAATTCTTCCACAAGACTATCCTGTAATATGCAACCCTGAGCAGAGGCCATTATGCACTACCACAGACAGCACTGCCACTCCTTGGGACACCTCAAGACCTCAGGTATTTATGTTGAAGTTTGCTGAATGCATGTATTCAAAGTATACTGAAATACAATTTGTGAAGGGTATTAAGTATTTAGATATACAGCTATTTCTGATTTGTATTTTTCTTTTAAACACATTCAAAGTAATTAGTAGCCAGTTCTGGGAACCAATGACTTACCATACAAAATTTGGCTGTTAAAAAAAAAAAAAAAAAAAAAAAAAAAAAATTGGCTGTTAAAATAAAAAAAATAAAAAAACACAAATGTGGTCACTGGGCAGTACAACTGTCTGAAGCTGGATAAAAGAGAGGAATTAAGACACAAACTTTAGTCTCACAGCGAGACAACATGATGACATGCAGTATGGATTGATGTAACTACTTGGTGACAACACAATTAGAACAAATAAAATAAAACTGTTAAGTGCAAGATAGTGCCACTGGATACTTAAAGGAATATTATAAATAGATTTTTTTTAAATCTCAAAAACACCAATAACTCCAATATGTACAAATTGCATGTCATTATCATCCTGTCTGGTGCTCCAGCCTCTGGTGATGATTGACCCCTGTGGACTTAAAGCTTTCCTTCAAGGCGATTATGATCATCACTACCAACACCATCCTCTCTTCACTTCCTTCACCTTTCATTCATTCATCTCTTCACAGAAAGGTCAAAAGAAATTATTAGTGAACATTGCAAAATTATTCTTTATTAAGCATTCATACAAATTTAAAATCCATAAAACACAAGACAAAAAAACTGCTTGTCTTAAAATTATTTCTTTTAGTAAATATTGATGTTATACTGTCAAGCTAGATTTGAAAATACGAGTTTTGTTAATGCTGTTGACTGAATGTGGTCACAATTAAGTTCATATTGTAAAAAAATATACACAAATAAATTATCTGAATCTAAAAGACTTCCTTGAATTGATGATTCTAGAGTCTAGACCATCATATCAGTGAAACTATTACTGTGATAAAAACAATTGGTACAGTGATAAAAACAATTGTTCTTTAAAGATTGTTATTTCTATACTTTTCTTTTATTGATACCAAATTTTTTTTTGCTAAAAGTAGCCTTATTGTTACATATAAAAAAATTAATCACAGATCAAAGACCATTTGCTTGATGCCATACAGTCAAACATCATTCCCACATATCTTGTTCAGCAGGCACTTCAATCACCCTCCTGCTGCTGTGGCTGCTGCTCTGGGTAAGCTGGTCAGAATCTGTGGTACTGTCAGCGGCTTCACACACCTTCCTGCTGTTGTTGCTGCTTCTGGCATATTGTCCAGAATCTGTGTGATCAGATGCTTTGGTCACCTCCCTGCTGCTGCTGCTGCAGCTGCTTCTCTCTCTATAATGGTGAGAACCTGTGGCATGATTGAGTACTTCATCCATCCTCCTGCTGTCCCAACTATTGGAGTAGTGGTCATGACCTGTAGCATGACAAGGCTCTTCTTGCACCCTACTGGCACTGGTGTACTGGTCATGACCTGTACTATAAAAAGGTTCTTCATGCACCCTGCTGCCACTGGTGTACTGGTCATGACCTGTACTATAAAAAGGCTCTTCATGCACCCTGCTGCCACTGGTGTATTGGTCATGACCTGTACTATAAAAAGGCTCTTCATGCACCCTGCTGCCACTGGTGTACTGGTCATGACCTGTACTATAATAAGGTACTTCATGCTTCCTGTTGTTCCATGTGTACTGGTCATAATCTGTAGCATAAGGTGCTTCATGCAACCTGTAGTCATTGGTACTGTAATAAGAAGCTTCATGCATCCTAGTACTACTGATATACTGGCCATAACCTGTACCATAAGGTGCTTCATGTAGCCTGCTGCTACTGATGTACTGGTCATAACCTGTGGCATAAGGTACTTCACCGCTGCTGCTGCTATTCCAGATGCACTGTCCATAATCTATGGTATAATAAGGTGTCTCATACTCCATGCTGCTGCAGCCACCCCAGGCATGCTGATCATAACCTGCAGCATGAGACAAAATGTGAGCATATGGCAAAATATGATTTACAAATGAATGTAAAAAAATATTAATCACAAGAACACAAAAATTTATAAAATACATCCATACACAAGACACACAAGAGTGGGAAGAGCAAGGCACACAAGCAGTGGTGGCAATAACATCATGCAGAGCACTAAGCTCCTTCAGTCAAGAAACACTGGTGTGCTGTGGTTCTCTCAGAATCCTCTTGGGTAGGAGGCACCAGGCAGTTTCCTCCAGTCTAATGTGTGCTGTATAGTTGTGAAATACAGGGATTTTTTCTGATTTCATCTTAAAATAAAAATGTAACTTCCTTCTCACTAAATTTACAAAGAAAATTGATTAAATAAACTTTGACATCTAAATACATAAAAAAAGAGAGCACATATGCCTATATACACCTTTGGTATGATAGACAATTTCAGGTTTTCTCTCTCTCTCTCTCTCTCTCTCTCTCTCTCTCTCTCTCTCTCTCTCTCTCTCTCTCTCTCACACACACACACACACACACACACACACACACAAAGGAGAGCTAGACTTCTGACTTTTCACTTCTGAAGAACCACACATACAAACAGGGCTTCTATTTATGTTGGATTGCTAAGTCATAACTCTGGTTCTGTTCCATATCTATTCTCATCAACATGATGGTATCAGCTAAATAATCTCCACATACCTAGGATCTGAACACAGAATCTCTCAGCTGTGACCAAACCACTACAGAAAATATTCCCACTATTTCCAATATACAAACTACTTCCTCTATGTGATTACAATATTAAAAATGGTGCTCAATCTACAGTCCACAGTATCTTTTTTTTCCCTGTAATGTTCACACTATACAAATGTGCCATGGTGGGTGTGTGCCTCCCAACCATGCACTTTTAGCCTGATGGAGGGAGTTGCACCCTCATACCCAAGAGGAAAAAAATGAGAGAAGAGAAGAAGAGAGACTACTGATAAATATGCCGTGCTCTTAATGAAGATATGGCAAATACAAGAAAGCACTAAAGAAACCCAATACACATGTACATTACACAATGAAGTAAGTTAAAAGACATGCTTTTTTGCATTTTTAATCTGGGAGTGAAGGAGTCTTGGTATTTCTTGTACCTTAAGCCACAATTTGCTTCATAATTGGGTGTTGTCACCAAGTGCACACCTACCATTATTAAGGAACATGTGCCCAGCACGTCAACACATCATATTCATCATAATCCATATATGTGCTTTGAAGACAGTTTACATTTCCTATCAGTGAATAAACTACATCAATCAAGTGTCTTGTATTACAGATTGAGGAAAACTGACGTTAAAATTGCAGTAATTCTGGCTTTCCATCTTAATATAAATGAACAATCTTTAGTTAATGAAGTACTACATCCTCAAATTGGAAAATAAACATCAAGACAGTGATATTAAGTGTATACTACCTGAACACTGGCAAAACTGATATGTGAATTAATATGTAAGACAATGAATCTCAAATCCTGCTAACTCCTTTTATAAACATCAATTTCCATAAATAGTTAAGGACAAACATCCATCCTGGCCAAGGCTTTCTCTCATTTATTTGCTTATAACATCACCTTGCTATTTGAAACCCTTAAAATTCTAAAAGCAAATGCAAATCAGTCAGTTCTCATTAGAAACATCCCAGATCCTATCAACTCTTAAGATCCTAAATCTTCCAAGTTTGTTTCATGCTCAAGTTTTGCTCACATAACCTTGTTTCAAACATTACCTCTCTCTGCACTTGCATAGATTAGAATCCATTCACTGCTTATTTCACCTGTACATTATGTTCTGTACTCTGACTCTAGTATTCAATTCCTACTCTCAAAAACAAATAGATATATACAAAGTAAAATCCAATAAAATTAATACCACAAAAAATTAAGTTTCGTTCTCAAGAAATTAGTCTTTTTCCAAACCATCTCTTTATGCATTCTATTTTACAAACCGTATGTTTCATGCCTAGTGTTTAGCCATCCTTCTCTGTACCACCTCTGGCACCCTTCTATCCATCCTGCAATGTGGGGCACCAAAACTGTATGGCAGTTCAAATATAATCTGACCCATAGCAAATTTTATTTCCATATGTCTACAATTCTACATAACTGTAATGAATTAATTTCTATTTTCAATGTATTGTTTTCTTGAATGGAAACTCAAGGAAACTGAAAGCTAGTCTCATCAATGATGCTCTTTTCATTGCATCAGTTTCTATATATATATATATATCATGAAAATATTTTCAACAAAAACAGTAATACTTTGCATTTGCTAATGCTATTAAGTTTGAACTCCCGTTTTCTGACCATTCATTTTTTTTTTTATTTGTTACGACCATTTTCATAGTTACATCTGAACCGGATCTAATAATAATCCCATCTGTCTAATGGTCAGTAAATTCACTAAAAACACTGCCAGTGTTCCCTAAATAGATCCCTGTGGAACACCATGTGTCACTTGGATTTTGATACATTGAATATAACTCATTTGTCCATTACTCGCCCTGTACGTAATCCATCCAAGAATTGCTCAACTTTTAAGCACTCTAATCTTCTTTAAGAGCTCTTGGTGACCACCTAATAAAGCAGTTTACTAAATCTTCACACAAAATATCATACCAACAATTATCAAATTCAATGAAAATTCCCATACCTGTAGATCTCTCAACATACTACACTGGTCATAATCCTCCTCAATGTTCCTTACAAAGATCCCAGGAATTTTACCCAAACTTACATTAAGCTGACTGAAATGATAGATAGACAGCAATAATCTATTCCTATTAAAAAAAAAAAGACCACATTTGGTTTCCTCCTCTTGAGAACTCAACTTTGTTTACAAACACCCATCATAATGACAAATTCTTTCATTGTTACTGACCTTTATTGTCTCCATTCTTGGATCAAGTGGTTACATTGAGAAAATTTACAAAGAATTTTACCTTGGATATTAATGATGCTGGTCAACTGTGAAGCCTCTTCCTATAAATTAATCCTTGCACATCCCAGACTTCTTACTACCACATATATCTGCATTTTCTCCCCACTCCAGTATCCTCTCATTCCCACTATCAATATCTTTCCTATCATCTCCACTAGTACCTCCAACACATTTCTTCCTTCTTACTTATAAGTGAAACCTTTCACCATACACCATATTCATGACACAGACCTATTTCAAGTAACAAATGTGTCATGTTTGGACTCGATGTACATTTTTCAATTTACTTCCATGACTGACCAGTCTTATTGCCAGGATATTATGACAGCCTTTCCATGCTAAGTGCCATTCCTTTCACTAAACACACTGATAACACACCACTCCAGCAAAGAGCTCTATCTCCCTCACTCATGTCTCAATTCCTCCACTCGTATTGGATGATTCCCAAATATTTCACCAACAATTACTGAAGGAGTACCTCTTGTACTACTAAACCAACTATCACAACTGTTAGAAGTCAGCTCCATATATATTATCAATAGTTGAAAAACCTCTGATTCTTATCTGCTCTTACAGCTGACTTTTCTCTAAACTTTGGTGAAGATGTCAGAAAAAAAGGTTGCATTGTATGCACATGGTATATAAATAAATGGAACAACAGTTTATTGATTTTTTTTGTTTTAATGTTTCATCTTTCTCCTTTCTTAAGTAGCAGTATTATCATTGTATTTCATCATAACTTATAGATTTTTTCCATGGTGCATGCATGAAACAGTCTTTTTAGTGAGCATGCATTCCTGGATATTCAAAGAAAAATATCCACTTATATAACTTATATACCATTGAGGAGCAATAATTTTCCTTGTTTCATACTGATATTCTCTTTATGGATCAAAATATTCTGTATTTTTACTATTTTCTCTCAAATCTTCTAAGGACTAGACTGAGTAAGTCTGTAACTCTTCTTCCCTTACTGAGTCATGGTCATCATCTTTTAGAGATTTTGGTAAAACTTTTGTTTTTGCCTAAGACACATAAAAAATATTAGATAGTCTGGCACAACGCTTTGATCTCAAAACTATCCTCCAACAGTTTCTATCCTTCTCTCTGTGACTTTATCTTAAGTTTTCTTTGTAACCATTCCACTGCTGCTGCCACTGTTCTTCTAAATCTATTAACAGCAGTGTTCCTCAGGGTTCTGTCCTGTCACCCACACTCTTCTTATTATTCATCAATGATCTTAAACAAACTTCTTGACCTATCCACTCCTACACTAATAATACCATCCTACATTTTCCACATCTTTTAAGAGATAACCAATCTTTCAGGAAGTCAACAGATCACACAGAGATGCCACAGAATGCCCAACTTCTAATCTCTGTAAGATTTCTGATTGAGGCAGATAAAACTTAATAGTGTTCAATGCCTCAAAAACTCAATTCCTCCATCTATCAATTCAACACAACCTTCCAGACAAACAACTATCCCCTCTTCTTCAATGCCACTCAACTTTCTCCTTCTTCTACACTGAATATCCTTGGTCTGTCCTTTACTCATGATCTAAACTGAAAACTTCACACCTCATCTACTATAACAGCTTCTATGAAGTTAGACATTCTGAGGTGTTCCCATCAATTTTTCCTTAACCCTTCAATTGCTAACTCTGTACAAGGGTCTGATCCACCCATGTAATGGGGGGGGGGAGGACAATTTTATTTGATAGGGTAAAATCAAAAGATTTTTGTCTTATCAATTCCCTTCCTTTGACTGACTGTCTTCAGCCTCTTTCTTATTGCCGAAATGTTAAATCTTTTGCTATCTTCTACAGTTCTTTTCATGCTAACTGCTATTCTGATCTTGCTAACTGCATTCCTCACCACCTCCTGCAGCCTCACTGCACAAAGCTTTCTTCTTCCTCTTACCCCTACTCTGTCCAACTTTATAATGCAAGAATTAACCTGTACTCTCAACTTTTTTTTTTATTTATTTATTTATTTATTTTTTTTTTTATATACCATGTGGGCTTTTCACAGGAATTTATGGGCTAAAGGGGATACTTTTTAGGGTACCTCCTATCTCAAAGCTCACACGCTAGGAAACCGTTGCTCCGAGTGAGGAAGCCCAACCTACACTCAAACCGTGGACAGGATTCGAACCCGTGCGCTTGGAGACCCCAAAGCACGCATGGTTCCACTGTACCACTGGTAAACTCTGGAACTCAATACCTGCTTCTATATTTCCAACTTTCTATGACTTGCCTTCATTTAAGAGGAAAGCTGTAAGACATTTATTCCTATTATACTATATCTCTCTCAGACCTGCAAGGGGACTGGCAACTAAGTGGGGTTTTTTTTTCTTGGCCAACTTTTCCTTCTTACATAAAAAGCAATTTAATAATTTAACTAATTTATATATTTCTTTTTCTCTTCTCATTTTTTTTTTCAGAATATGCATCCATTTCTTATATAATTCATAGTTCACTTAGTAACTCTTACTCTCACAACTCTGATCTATACTAAAACTAGAATAACATACACAAAGCAGAGAGAGAGAGAGAGAGAGAGAGAGAGAGAGAGAGAGAGAGAGAGAGAGAGAGAGAGAGAGAGAGAGAGAGAGAGAGAGAGAGAGAGAGAGAGAGAGAGAGAGAGAGAGAGAGAGAGAGAGAGAGAGAGAGAGAGAGAGAGAGCACCATTAGAGATTTGTGAGCTGTTGAAGACAAAGGCCCATTAATATAAAGCTCAGGAAACAACAATGCCATGTTCCTCACCACCAACAGCCAGGTATGGGCGATACTTGAGTATGAGGTGGTGGTGGTGGTGGTGGTGGTGGTGGTGGTGGTGGTGGTGGTGGTGGTGGTGGTGGTGGTGGTGGTGGTGGTGGTGGTGGTGGTGGTGGTGGTGATGATGATGATGATGATGATGATGATGATGATGATGATGATGATGATGATGATGATGATGATGACAATAGTAGTAGTAGTAGTAGTAGTAGTAGTAGTAGTAGTAGTAGTAGTAGTAGCAGTAGCAGTAGCAGTAGCAGTAGCAGTAGTAGTAGTAGTAGTAGAAGAGATATGCAGTTAGGAAAGTACGGTGTTACACAAACTAAAGCATTATAAAGATAAAACAAAGCATTTCAAGGAACTTCTGGCTAAAAGAAAACATTTCTCCAATAGCATAAAAAAGGCAATGTACAAATTAAAAAACTTAGCAAAAGGCACTAGTTTCATACTTTCAAGAGCAATCTTATGGTTAGGATTGTTATCCACTGAAATCTCTTGACTTTTCAAAAGCAGCCGTGGTACAGTGGGACCATGCGCGCTTTGGGGTCCGAGGAGTCTCCAAGCGCACCGGTTCAAATCCTGTCCACGGTCCAAGTGCAGGTTGGGCTTCCTCACTCGGGGCAACGGTTTCCTAGCAGGTGGGCTTTGTGATAGGAGGTACCCTAAACAGTATCCCCTTTAGCCCATAAATTCCCATGAAAAGCCTCCATGGTAAAAAAAAATAAATAAATAAAATAAAAAGCCTAACAAGACCAAAACTAATCATTATATTGTCATATCTGCATAAACAAAAGAAATCAAAAAGAATAAATTACTGTTAATGTGATATTTCTACAAATTATAGCTCAGTAATAAAGGAATTTATGATAAAGCTAAATAATTAATGGTTATTTTTCAAAACACATGGGATACCGTCATGAAAAAGTTAATACAGTTCCCAGTGATAGGTGTTGTCGGTGGCACTCTGCAGGTGAAGTGGAAAGATACCGCCACAACATTCTGTCTTTTCATGACAACACAAAGGGGTTAAGCAGACGACAGTTAAACTTCCATTGAGAAAAAAAACTGAGCCATTTCTCTCTGTGAGGATCTCAGCCAGGTGTATAAGTAGATTAGATAGATAAAAGAGAATGTAGTGCATACTGAATAAATAAATATATAAAAAAATACGAAATAAAATGGGGGAAAAATGAGAAGACAATGAATTTGAATTTTCACACAGAAAAGTCAGAAACTAAGATCATAGTAGCATGGATGGTGGATTGCACATACAAATTTACGCAAGACTGAAATCCCAAGCCAAGACAAGACTCGTCTTCACACAAGTCAGAAGCACACAGGTGATGCACCATCCCTTCACTCTGTCCTTCCAAGTTTTCTTTTATAATACACTATAAATATTACTGCAGTATTCCTCTGAACCAACTGCAGAATGTGGAGTCACACTGCATCCCTCTTTTTTTTTCTATTTCTTTTGACAAATATTATGTTGACAGCAAAAAAATAAACAAATCATAAAAAATACTACAGCCAGAAGTTCCTCCTTTTTACATGATGCAGTACATGAAGGAGGTTACTAAGGAAATCAATCAGGTTATTAAACCTTAAACTGCAATAAACTAAGTATTACTATGTACTGTACTTACAATAAACATTCTCCAAACATTCTCCAGTCACTTCCAATTGTCACTTACCTACAGACAAACCCAGAAAAATTCAGTGCCATTAAATGCTAGAAAGAAAGATATTAGTGAATGTGTGTGCCTCTGTGGTTAGAGAGGCTGCTGCAGCCACTGCTGGCTCCCCTTCTCATGACAGCCTCTTCACACACCACCACACTGGCTGCCTTGCTCTATCTTAGGAAGACCTATAACCAAAATCTCATTAATGCTCACAGAAGACATGGTTCTCACTAGTATATCTTCAACCCGAACAAAGTGATTGATTCATTCTAAGTAAATGTGTGTCTTTTTACTTAAAATGAAATACTTCCTTTGTTAGGGCAATGCAGACAGTAAGAACCATATCATATGTCAGCTGTTTAGAAACAATGAAGCAGACATGATAAAATATGCAAGGATTTATTCAATCAATTTAAATGAATAAAATTATCAATAATATTTAAGTGAAGCTTTTCAATAACAATTTTTGTTCCCCTTACACAATGATGAACTTATTGCAAGTATTATTCTCATCCAGCAAGATTCCTTTCTTCCTTATCTTTTATTTCTTTCACACCCCTTTCCTTTTCTAAACATAATGATCAAGAAACAAAATTACCTTCTCAGACTTTCATTTGTAGATCTCTCTTCCAAGAATCATCAAAAATTTTTCTATTTTTACATATTCTCTTCTTCCTTCACATATTTCAGTGTTTATTCCACTTTGCAACAGGTTACCCTCCCATAGCCACACCATCCAGCCTAGACTGCCCTCTCATAACCACACCATCCTTCATGTCTTCTAAACTCTTTCCATTATTCAATTTTGCACAGGTATCCAAACCAGTCTTTTATTTTACATTTCACTACTCCCATTACCATTTAATTACTACTTCCACTCTACATACACCAGTTTCAATATACTGTGAAATTACTCAACCATCAACTTTATTCACACCTTTGCTATCCATCAGGCAACTCAACATCACAGCCTAGAGATCAGTGATATCTCTGAACATCTAAGTAATCATCTACTTTATAGTATACATGTAATGATTATATTAACCTCATTTACCCATTCTAAATATTCTTTCAACTACACTCATCCACGACCCATTACTACCAATTTGTTTGTTGCCATATTGGTCCAACTAAAAGTGAATAAATAAATAAACAAATAATAGGTGTGACTTTAAAACTTTTGACATTATTTAT
Organism: Portunus trituberculatus; assembly: GCF_017591435.1. Taxonomy (NCBI): domain Eukaryota; kingdom Metazoa; phylum Arthropoda; class Malacostraca; order Decapoda; family Portunidae; genus Portunus; species Portunus trituberculatus. The sequence continues at coordinate 4,467,377 of NC_059285.1, forward strand.
GTTTAAAATGGATTTTTTACTTACCTGATACATAATCTGAAAGAAATCAACTATCTAATAGGTTACACTATTTAAGAGGCAGAAAAATAATAATAAATATATAAATTAACCAATTACTAAAGAAACAAGTGGTACTGAATTTTGACCTGGAAAAGACAAACCAAGTATATACAGCAGGTGTGTGGCTGGGGAGTGTATTATCTGCATCTGTGCTGTAATAGGGGACAATGATGCTGTGCCTAACCTGAAATGCCAACAAATTAGTGAAGAAACTAGCTGTACAAAATACACTGTAAAATTGACTACAAAATTATTATCATACTTTAGCAAAAAAATAGCATTCACACAACACTTAAAAACTTAATTATTTCTACTGGTTCAGCTGTTCCACTATGTCTTTTTATGGTGAGTATTTCACAATCAAATAGCACGGCAGTGTATACCGTGGACAGTGGAGTCAACCTTCCGTGGTGGAAACACTTATTTTGTCCTTTTTTAGATGACTGATTTGTTCAAAGTAATTCCACCTGTATGGGAATAAAGTTTTTTTTTTTTTTTTTTTTTTGTCAATGAAATGTATAAAAAGTGAGAAGCCTGAACCATGATCCCCCAGCAGGCCGTGGCCAGCACACAAAGGTAGCACGGTGACAAGCTCTGAGCAGAGTGACATCTCATGCATAAAGCTACAGACACTAAAACTTCCTGGCACAACTTGATTTAACTAGCTGACCCCATTTCATTATATTCCGGTCTTAAATACAGAGAATGACCACAGCATCATGTGCTATTATGTCTCAAATATTCTCAAAGAACAAGATAGGCATAGGTGCCATTGTTTAGTAATGATTTGGTCTTTGATTGAGTCAAGTGTCTCATGATACTTTCTTGGGGTTCACACATTAATATTTTGTGATTATTGAACCCTCCACACAACTTCTTGTCAATATAATGGCCTATGCACATTGATTAGTATCAAATTAAGATTGAATTAATATTAGATCATGTTTTCATAACCACTCACAATGAATCATAAGCATTTCTATATTCTGGATGCCCATTTATTGAGAGGTATTTAATCTTCATATCATGTGGTTTAAGACAAGTTCCAACATGTTCATATTTAAGTTGTCCATGCCAAGAAGCAGAAGTCACCATTACTAAGAATGAATTATGAAGAGTTTGAGAGAGCAGACTACTAAACCACACAACTAAAACTCCATTTAAATGCTTTAGCATGCTTTAGTTAAGATGCTCCTAATAAGGGAATATTATCATTAATTTAAAATATTTCATGTGCATATTTTCTAAATAAACACCACTGAAATCAAATAAAAATGCTAAGAATGCCAGATTAGGTAACTGTGTGGCATGAATGTAATATGCATTAAGCAGTTATCTCTCTTAAGTTTAGTATCAACATTTAGAGCAATTAAATCTTAGGATTATGAACTACGAAGCTGTAACATTATACCAAGTTTTCTCATGACAAACTATTCCACTTTGGTATCTGCATCAGTATTCAGCCTGTGGGGATAAAATCCAGTGAAATTATTTGCATTTTCAAAACTCAAGGTAATCACTGACACTACTGAATTCATGTTTGGGGAGCTGATTTCAGCTTTATCCATCCATTCAAGTCACCTCTTATTTCCTCCCATTGTTCAGTCCTGTAAGGAATAAAATTTGGCCATCCGCAAATAAGTGACATTAACTTAATACCTATTAATTCATATACAGATGAATACAAGGACTAGTAGTGCATAAAGATGCCCACTTAGTGCATGGTGCCAAGAGATAGCAGAGTATTCTTACCTCTCATATACACCTAAATATTTTTGCTGCTCTCTCCTTCACTTTGGACTGAGGACCTGACATTTTCCTTTCTTAAAGTTTCATAAAAGAAGCTTTCAATAACCAAACAAGTACATTTGGAAGACTCGCTAGCTACATTAACAAATACTTTACCTGCACCAATGACACCTTTCATATTATTCTTTTTTTCTTTTTTTCTTTTAGTCCTTGTTTCTGATTGGGAGGTTGGGTGATGAATGGGGTCAGAACACTTGTTTATTTTATGTTTTATTGTACTTGGTTAGCTGCAAGCCTACCTGCTAGCAGCATTCACTTACTACAAAGGACAAACATTATATCATGACCAGGACCTTCCTACTTTGTAGAATATTCTCAGTATTGAGAATTTTGTCATAAAAAGGGTTGAATTCAATTATCCTTTGTCAGAGCTTTCAGTATGAAAAAATAATACTTCTATTTCATGAGACACTTTTCAGTGTTGAAAGAAATGAAAACCCTAGAACTGCAGCCTAAGGTCTATGATACAGGTATTTTGTTAAACACTAATCCACTTAGTACACACAAACTTATTTTTCTAATATGCCCAGAAATGTGAACAAATTATTAATGTGGCATCCAGAGCTAGTACAGACATTCTTCTTTGGACATTTATGAGGCCATCTCATCATCAGTTGTCACTTTCATGTCAATATTTTCCACAGCTTTGTCCCCTTCGTTTCTCTTTTAGCACTATATTAATGCATATGTGATATATTTCTCCATGACCTACCATTCTTTGTTGTAATGGCCAACTTTGCTGTCATTATCAACAATGGTGTATCATTGTACTTATTTAGTTTTGGGGGGCATCCTCTTATTAACTGTTTTTCTTCCCTTCTCATGTCACTTGACTCTTTTTTGCTATTCCACTGACTCCACTGTCTATGTGTGACTTTGTAGCAGCACAGCACCATCACAAGTCCCATTTCCAGACACCACTAGCAGATAGTACTTGCTCCCCACAAATGTCCAAAAACCTTGCCGTACGTACTTGGTTCCTGTACGCACTACTTGGCAGTGCTGGGTCTAGGTAAAGTGCCTCAGTACGTACCATTGTTGTAGCCTTGGGAGGTGTTGTATCCCCCTCCCCTGCTATCATAGTTGTCATAGCCACCTCCTCCTCCATAGCCTTGGTTATATCCAGAACCTGTAAGTACAATGTGTGACTCTGATAAACACAACAATGCTACACCTTTTCTTCCTACCATTAAATTTTAATTCATTTTAAAGCTAAAAATTCAGTTCCAGTGTCACTACCAACAATATCTAGTCTTTTCTATCCCACAAATAAACGTAAGCGATAATTATCTAGTTTAGGAAAAAAGAATATGTAGTTAGACATGGTGTACACTTGACCTGCAAACCATCAACCATTTTTCACTGCCACAGGGAAAGAATCAAGGTATACAATACAGCAAAGACAAGGCACCAGAATGTGTAAAAATTCAACTTAGTCCTTGGTCCCCTATAGAAAACAGATCAATAAACAGAAAGAGGGAGCTGTACTCACTAGATTTGTAGTCATAGCCATTACTGCTGTAGCTTGGTCCATTGTTGTAGTTTTGACTGTTGTAGCCGCCGCCGCCACCACCACCACCACCATAGTTTGAGTTGTAGCCTCCCCCATAGCCACTGCAACAAAAAGAAACATGTAAATATAAGATGATGTCTGCTACTTTCAACATATTAACAAATAAAAAGATGCATCAATTGCTAAATTGTTGAAAAACCCAAATAAATTACTTCCTAAATACAAATCAATGCAGAGATGAAGTACCTTGCTAAAAGAATGACCAAGTCTTCTTTTAATCACTTTCATAAACAATAATCAAACAATAACACTGATCAAAGCTAAAAATTAGCATGACAAGCCAAAAAATTAAAGATAATAAAGGAAGGATATTGGCATCTGCAAGTACATAAATGTACTATGTAAAAAGAAAACATTTCTCAGTCTTATTCTTATCACAGATTTAACACTTTCTATCTATGACAGGAATAGAAATGAACACTTGTATGTCTCTAGGCACTCAAGGAAATAATGGTGGCAATGTTGTTTCAATAAAGGCATTGTGTATCATTGTACATTATCAATTCAGTGATATTGGCACTGCAACACCACAGCCTGTTCGACTACAGGGTATCAAAGAGGTGTAGAAGCAAGCAGCAAAGGTTAAGGTGGTGCATTTCCCTAAAGATTAAAAAAAAAGAAAAGAAAAAATTCATACATTTAAGGAAAGATCAGAATGTTTTTAGGACATAACAGGAAATTTTTCTTTTAGTACTATATGTTTTTCCAGTGACTTCACTTTAAAGTTTGCTTCATATTATCACATGCTTATTATTAACAAATAGTTGGAATGATATAGAAAATATAAATCAACTATTTCTTTGTCAAGATCTTAGGCTGATATGTAGATAAGCTTATTGTTTTGACTTTACTGTCCATACTGTTTTCAAATTCTTCATGACTACAAAATATGATGAGAAGACTAAATTATTATAGGCTCAAATATTTTTATTAATATGGATCAAAACCAAATCTTTGAGCCTTTAGGGGATTCAAAAGTGAGGCAAGTCAGGTCTATACTACCTACCTGTTATAGCCACTCTCCCCATCCATCCTTGGCCGCTTCATGGGAGGGCCGCCGTGGGCACCACGTGAGGCCCTACAAAGAGATGGTAGCTAAGAGGTGATCCTACAGACAGTTCTTTCTCTTTCCCATAATGGTGGTAAATGATGCCTTCACCTTTGCTACAAGTCTTACACTGAACCCAATACAAAGTGTCATTGCTCAACATCATGATCCGAGTGTACATCAAAAAATTTCTTGTGGTCACCACCATGCAATGATTTGTATGAAAATATTTTCAAGAATACCACCAATGTGGCCCTCATCCATGGACCTCAACACATCTCTGCACTAGTTCCACCCAACATTATAAATGTAAACAATGCTTAAGCTAAAATTAAGGAAACAAAATGAAGCTACACAAAAATTGCTCTTTGATAACATTAAGGAGACCAACCAAGCTAATTTCCATTTTTGTTATTTAAGAACCAAACTGCAACATTTTTTTTTTTAAAGTTATCAAGTTCTTTTAGATGAGTCACAACCAGTTTCATTAAATCTAGCTCAGATTTTGCATATTTCGAGGAGTTTTTCTGATTTTCTTGAAAACTCGTGACAAGATACTTTGTTACTTTTCTGAGAAATTGCGATTTTTTTTTTTTTTTTTTTTTTTTTTTTTTGTGATCATGAAAACAAAATCCAAATTTTTTTCTCATCCAGATATTTCTTTGAAGCTAAAAAAAAAAAAAACTAAACACTCAATCACAATTCTGTCACCATTTTCTATGTATCTTAATTTCCTTTCTAATGACACCACTCATCAAAATGAACAAAAAATGGAGGAGAAATATGCCTTGATAGCACAATAAATTACTTTTGATGTGAGGTTTTGAAGTTTTATGGGACACTCAAGCGCTTTTCATCCATACGCTCCAACACAATAGTGGAATATCTAGGTGTCAAGTATTATTATGTATTTGTTCTGAGTTGTAGATGATTTTGAGCCATAATTGCAGTTGCAGTGACGGAAGACTTATTTTGTTGACATAGCTAGAACATTAAAACACACTTCATTTTTACAATAAGGACATGCCATACTGATCCATGTGGACCATTCATTGTTGCCAGGGACTTTTACAGTACATGCTTTGGAATGTATGTTGCCAACAGTGCCTCAAACTGCTGCACTGAAACTAAAACATTATCTCCAGTTAATTAAATTTCCTCATTGCTGTAAAAAATATGCAATATCTTCTTTTGCAAGTGGAAACAATGATGTTGAAAGCAGAGCCTGTAATAACACAGCAGCAGATACATAGAAGTAGCAGTGAAGGCAGCAGAGGTAGAAAACATAACTTGCATATGGAGTGGGAGGTATGGAAGGACAGACCAGCTGACATGCCATGAGGCTATAATGCTCACCCTCTTGTTCTCTGCTCTTGCTAACATCTGGCATACTTTTGCCAGTACCTCACTGCTTTGGGTAAAGTGAGATTTCCTCTTACCCATTGTGAAGAAAGAGAGCAAAAAGTAGAGTGTGAGTGAATGCTAAGTTGGTTCTAAAGTTGGTGAGAGCGAGAACATTGTTTATTGCTTCCCTCTCTCTAAGCACATACAACACAGAGACTCTTCCCCACCACACTGAGAACCTTCTTCCATACTCCACCATGAAGAAAACTGTTTCTTGATAACTTTAATTTTCTTTATGAATATTTTCTCCAACCATTTCTTACCTATAATGACCTTGAATGAGCAACTCAGTGTGAGCGGGGTCCACTGAATAGGTATTTAAATGGTACAGTATTAAAATGTGGATGACGAATCATCACGTGCATTGTGAAGGCCTAAGGATGCCATGCGATGCTTTTACCAATATTTCTTAAAAGATTTTCAACTTGGTTGGTCCCCTTATGACAGGTGTGATTATGGTAACAGTGTATCCTTTATAAAATTAAAAATACATATATTTCTGATATCAGATAAATTGGTACCTAGGAACTTAAACACTATTTAATCAGATAAATTTCCAATTCATAAACAGCATTTGGCCAAGAAACCACATCATCATTCCAAGCAACTGTGATTTTAAGAATTGCATTCCAATACATCAGTACTATATAATGATTAATTAATATAAAGATATCCTAGGTAACTATGCAATAATAACAGTATCAGTACAATACAATACCATGTTAAAAAGACAAAAATCACTGCCCATATGCAATTCCTTATTATAAATATTCAAGAAAGAATGAAAAATAGAGTTGATGAGATTCACAGCTATGCCTCCCATGGATTCCCTATTATGTCCATTACATCATCCATTCTGAACAAATGCAGCCTGGCCATACGCTGGGATCTCTAATGTAAACAGAAATCAGGAAAGCAAGTTACCTATCTCCCAAAAGTTACATACCTTCAAAACTCTAGAGAAAAAATATTACCATTGAAATTTAAAGAATGAAAATCATAATAAATGAGTTGCCAATAATTCAATAGTAATGCGAGTCATTCTATAAGACCAGTGACAGCTTGACAAAAAAAAAAAGGATCTCCTAGTAAAAAGGGTCAAGGTAATGGTAATATAGATCAAACAGGCTTTTCATGTGTCATATAAGCTAGAAGCAAAGAGCATTTATAAATACCTGTCTCTATTAGGCTATACACACATGACAGTTCTTTCAGGTGCTGATCCCTCTAACTTTCAGCATCTTGTACTTACCTTCAAGTCTGTCTCTAATACTGACAACAGCAAAGCAAACTCACCCCCTCTTCTGGAAGCCACCATCATATCCACCATTGCCGCCGCCACCGCGTCCTCTGGGGGCTCCACGGAAGCCTCCTCTGTAGCCACCGCCGTCTCCATAGCCACCACCCCCATAGCCACCACGTGGACCACCAGCACCACGGCCTCGGAAGCCACCTCGGGGTTGTCCGTAGGAATTCCCTCGCGGTGCTCCTCTGAAGTTTCCTCTAAATCCTCCACGATAACCTCCATCAGGCCCACCCCTGCAGCACATCAGTGAGAGATGCTTAGAAAACATGAGTACTGCCAAGATATGCATACAAACACAAATCTAGACCAAGTTTCCTGTCTTCTATCATCTCATATCTATCTTCCTATATATCAGTTTAGAAGTCCCCCCAACACACACACATTCACTTTTTTAAGCTATGTATGCACTGGTAGCAAGAAAGTGGATGAGTGAAAAATTTTCTACATGACAACCAGCACAGGTGGCCACACTGACAGCAGCTAGAGGATGGCTTCTAGCAGGTTGTAAGGCACAAAGGCAAGAAGGGTCAAAGGTTAACTTTTCATGAGTTTACTAGGTGGAAATATGTGACATAGTAGAGAAGTTTGTATATTATCTGCTGTATCTCACCTCTAACTAGATAGGATATTTTAGTTGGCAGTATTAGATTCAGTAGTAATTGTAGAACTCGGATATACAGTACGTACTTATAAAACTTCCAGTTTCATGGCAAACATGTATAGAGCTTTAGTGATGACCTTGTCTATCATGACCTTGAACTCACTGTCCAGTAAATCAGCTGATGTGAGTGGGGGAGGTCTGGGAAGAAGTTCTATAGAGGGAAGCTGGGAAGAAGTTCTATAGTCTATCAGAATTTAAATTTTGCAGTTAATATTCCAAATGGATACACGACACATCTTGATGTAGCCAAATAGTAATCAAACACTATTCAGAAAGTTTAACCATTGGTTTGGATATAGCAGCATTAAAAATAGGAGGGGAGGCTTCATCATCTAGAAAAACAAACAGCAAATTTTGTGATGAATTTAGTAGTTTACTGAAGAAGGATAGTGTTTGTCATGTCAAGTGTTAACAAATGTGAGTCACTATGTAGGTGGAACCCCACTGCCATGGCAACTCGCGTCTGAAATCGCTTCTAATGCAACCAGTAAAATTTATCTGATGTTGGTTCCTGCCCACTTTCTCGCTCCCAGTGTAGCTGTAGCCTGTTGGTTGATCCTCGGTGGAAAGGCACAGAGACCACACTATACTTGTATAATTAACACAACTAATATAAATGCAGCATTTCTGAAAAATTTATTATATTTTCTACACCTGAACTATGGAAATACTTTTAAAAACCATATTGTTCGAGTAATCAAGGAGACAAACAAAATCATAATCATTATCTACAGTCTTAGTTCACGTGCAGAGGACATGGGTGGGTCATCCTGTTTCAGCAATATGACAGTTGCTATTTCAAATAAGCTTAGGATCCAAACTTTTGTTGTAATAGCAAAGCACTCACATCCAGTGACCTGCCATAACATCTGCGTTAAACATCTTCACAACCTCACCTGCCCAAGCCTACCCCACAATCAAGTGCAAATGCTAAGTATGTGCACATCTCACTCACCTTCCACCCCTGAAGCCACCCCGACCTCGGAATCCACCTCTCATTGGTCCACTGTGCAGTAACACAAAACAAAAATGTTAAATATCTTTTCATATTCGTATGCTATTACTTCCTAGTATATATATGAAGGAGATTAGTTAACAAATATAATTCCGACACACAATACCTGAAATAATGCACATTTTGATCTAGATAACTTTCCTTCTCATGAATATTCAATATAATATGATTCACAGCATAAACTTAAGATAATCTGCTCATTTCTCTTTTTGTTTTCCTTTAAACATAGGTTATTTTGAGAAATTTTTCTTAGCTGTAAGATTCTCTACTTTAACCATATCTTGATTTACTTTATAAAACTGTAGAGACTTATTTCTAGTATCCACCTCAACTTTCTGCAAAATATCTTCTTGGGAAAAATGCTACAGCATTAGAAAGACCAATGTCCAACATTGTTCATCAGGGAAGCATTCTACTCAGGTCCTCTAGTTATGAGCAAAGTACTAAATATTGCACCAATGGGCTACAGATTTATCTATTACTTATTTATTTTCTTGAAATTGTTTCTCTTGAAAACACTTTCTCAAATTTAACAAAACTTGGAACTACACAAGAAATGTAAAATTTCTGGCCATTGTCACACAAAAACTTACGGAACTACTTGCTAAGGTTAAGTAAATACAAAACACCAACCAGCAAATAAGTATCTTGAAGTTATAGAATTAATTATATCTACAGATAAAATTTCAACCAATCTAAAGTAATCACAGAATAAGAATAACAAACAGGCAAAGGAATGAACCCAACCTACTCCTAGTTTCAGAAAGCTTCATTACTACTTGAACTCCTAATTATTCTACAAGCACTTAGTTAGCCTGAGCAAACCACAATATTTTTCAATACTCACCCTGAATTTGGAGAGTATCCTGGTCCTCCTCTACCTCGAAACCCTCTACCCCGGCCTCTGAATCCCCCACGCCCTCTGTAGCCATTGTCAGAACCTTGATATTCATCCTCGTCATCATCTCTGCCATTTCTCATATCCATTTTTGCTCTGAAAAGAAAGGAATTATCCTCACCTTACAAATACCTATATGAATTCTGGAACTCAGTGCAATTATTCTACTTGTTTTTAACTGTTTTTAACAAAAGTAATGATGCAGTACATTGTATGATTATAAAGTAATATGATGTACACTTCTTTTCTAGAGTAAAAGCATATATGTATGCATGTATGTACTGAGTGAGTGAATAATGGTGGAGATGGGTGGCACCATTCCACATAACACCCACCATAGAACTATCTATGAGCAATTCACTGCCTCTGATAGAAATTCATGTACAACAGACTATATATGATCATACTTTATTATGCACTTTAGTATGTATTATACTTGTCAGTACGATGATTATACTTGCCTTTATATGCAACTAAAAAGCAAAAATAACAAATAAATTCATAAACTTGTGTATGATCAAACCACAAATATTTTTATCTGTCAACATTTTCAAACACCAAGTTAACTGTAAAGATGAACAGCTAAACAATGCGCATATTGAGAATACTTACTATACCAAACATGTGTGGGGGCCTTATTTAGGGGTCACACATGGTTATGCTATAGTGACGTGATGCATCTATATACATGTAGCAGCCGCACTAATCAGCTGACTAATGGCAATGGTAGCCGGTGTCACAACGGTAGCAGAGTACAGTAGATGTAAATTCAAATAATAGGATTTTATAGTTGAGTTCCACTAGCAAGATGACTTGGGTGTACATTACATAAGATTACAAGGTGTGTTGCTGAAATCAATTGAGTGTTGAACTCAGTGATGCCAGTACCCTTAGAAGAGGGTAACCAACTACACCCACCCTGGACCATCCACTTCCTATTACGGTATATGGTTAATTTAAGTTAGTGTCCCTAAGAAGACACCTAACTGGAGGCAAACCCCCTTGGTTAAGCTACTTCAGGTTACTCGTCTTAAGGAAGGCAGGTGGTGTACAGGTGAGCCAAACAGACAATGGTGATAGTTATATGACGTCGTATACATAGATTTTAGTAAAGCGTTTGATAAGGTATCACATCAGAGGCTCTTGAGAAAGGTTAGGGCACACAGGATAGAGAGAAAAATATTAGGCTGTATCAAGAAGTGGTTAGGCAATAAGCAGCAAAAAGCTGTAATAAACAGCTCTAATTCCGAGTGGGGTGCAGCAGGGATCAGTTTTAGGACTTGTTATTTCTCATATACATTAATGATCTGAATAGTGGAATCAGTAGCGATATTAGTAAATTTGCAGATGACACAAAGGTTGGTATATTGATTAGGTCAGATTTGGATGCCATCGCCTTGCAGGCAGATTTAGATAAGATGAATGAATGGATAGACAGAGGGCAAATGCAGTTTAACATTAATAAATGCAAAGTACTGAGTGTAGCTAGAGGAAATCCACACAATAAATGAGGCCTCAGTAGGTTGAGATTTAAATCATAGTAAGCTCCAATCTCAGTCTAAGAAAATAATGCTTAAATGCTAGAAATAAGGTAAACTGGGTAAAAGAAGAACTCCCAAAGTAACATCAAAGTTATATTTGGTGCTGGTCAGGCCACATCTATTATGTTGTACAGTTCTGGTCCCACATTATAGGAAGGAAATAGGTCTATTAGAATCAGTACAAAGGAGTGTCTAAGAGGATACAGGGGATGAGGGTTATTCCCTATGAAGCAAGATTGAAGATGCTAAATTTACATTCATTAAGAGGGTACCCGATACAAGTATTTAAGTGGTACAGGGGTTATAACAAAGGGGACATGAGCAAAGTTCTTAGTATCAGTAGTCAGGATAGAACCAGAAATAAAGGGTTCAAGGTTAATAAATTCAGGTTTTGGGAAAGAAATGGGAAGTAATTGGTTCTCTTAACAGAGTGGTTGGTGAACAGAATGGACTCAGTAATCAAGTTGTTAGTGCTGAGTCAATAAGGAACTTTGAAAAAAAATTTGACAAATTTATGGATGAGGATGATCAGAGAGAGGCCTGATGGCCTCTTGCAGCACCCTTAGCTTTCCTCTGTTCGTATGTAAGCCACATCTCAGTTAGATTCAGTTGGATCAGTGTTCTCAAGGGACCATCCATGGGAGACAAAGCCCCTTCCTTATAACAGCTTAGATTAGGTTAGTGTCATTAAGGGCAGGTCACATATTCTGTCTATTAGTTTGGCTAGATAAAGTTGGTGGGGATGAAAAATTCCCCAGTGTTAAAAAAAAATAAACAGCAACTCATCCTTACACTTTTTCCATGAATGTCAAAATTTTGCTTTATTTGTACATATACTATGTCGTGTAAAAATACAATTTTACCCATTAATATAGTGTAGCAGCGTGGGCTGTAAGAAGTTCACAAAATTAGCCTAGTTAGTGACTTCAGACATTAGGATAGCATAGAGAGGATATGTGGGGGATATATATATATATATATATATATATATATATATATATATATATATATATATATATATATATATATATATATATATATATATATATATATATATATATATATATATATATATATATATATATGAGGAACAGCTGGCCAAGGGCAAAAAATATGAAAAAAAAGGCCCATTATGTTGCCAGTTCCTTAAGACATGGGAGTTAGCCAAAATTCAGGGACAAATGTCTCGACACCTCTCTCTTAAGTTAAGTCAAAGAAAGATATTCCATTTGCTTTTTTTTTTTTCTAAAAAGTGGTTTTCTTCTTAAACCTTAAGGTATTCCAAATCTGGCCTATACTAGCTCCCCCACTATAGAATCCCACTTTCCCTACAGGTAATACCCAAACTTGCTTGTCCTTGAGAGGGGTGGCATTAAATACCTAAGGTGCTGCTGTTGGAAGGATTTATCCAAATTCTAAAAATTCAATTAAAATTCTTTTATCCCTGCTTTTAATGAATCAACTCCTGTAACAAAACCAGATGAGAGAGAGAGAGAGAGAGAGAGAGAGAGAGAGAGAGAGAGAGAGAGAGATTGTGTATGCTATCGATTACTGAACTTTCAAATAACATCAGCGGCCACAAACATGCTTGCCGTCACTCTTTGAGAGAGAGAGAGAGAGAGAGAGAGAGAGAGAGAGAGAGAGAGAGAGAGAGAGAGAGAGTATACAAACAATGCAGGTAAGCACGAGGACACCTTTTCACACCTGCACCTGGCCACTTCCACCTAGACGCGCCCACTCACCGCTCTTCCCACGCCCCCACACCCATGCCCCGTGCCCCTGTTCCTACCACGTGCTCTAACAACAAAGCAAAGGGCCTGTAAACACACCTTAAATAGTACTGGAGATTTGCCGCCCTTCAAAATGGAGTCCCTGAAGTTGAGGGAGTGAAGGGAACTTTACAGTGCGAGCAGGACAGATCTCTCCCCGGCGAACTGTCCTTCTTCTAGTCCCCGTTTGCCACTATTTAGAGATTGACAGTCGCTTTTGTGATTATCTATGAGTTTTCCTTGCTATCCTAGACAAATTAAGTAGTTATATTGAATTTTCAGTGGTTTGATAATATGTAAGGAGAGTGATATGTTAAAAATAATGTTTAGGAGGATGCTATAAGTATTTTTCTTTCATTATCATGCAATTTTCAGTTCATAATTGATGACTGAATGGTTATCTTATTATTTTTCCAACAAATTAAACAGGAGCGAGGTGAAAAAGTCCCTGGTGCGAGTGTGTCCGTAGCGGCCGAGGCACGGGGGCGTCCCAAGCCTCGCACGGCGTCGCACGCATCGCTCCTTATTTCATTTTTATCGATTGATTACCTACGTCCTTCAACGTCAGACAGCCTGTGATTAAAATTATTAGAATCTGGAATAATTACGATACAATTTGATTTCACTTATTCAACCACTGTAATACTACATAAAAACATGATCTTTGAAATTTACAATGGCTATAGTCACGGTCCAGATATATACTTGTATTTATAATTTTTAAGCAACATCTGCAATAAGTATCCTTCCTCCAAGATAATTAATTACAGTGTTATAGCTGAAGAGTGCGTGCCTGGAAGTTATTAGGTAGACCATTCACTCCACAGTCCCACTTCCCTTGTTTCTTATCTGTCTATACATCTTTTTGTGACAAACGAGTCATTTCAGTAATACTAGCCTGTAACATGCAAGGTAGCGCCACGGATGTACTATGTCTAACGTCTATTACTATAGCCATGGTCCATATATATATATATATATATATATATATATATATATATATATATATATATATATATATATATATATATCTGGACCATGGCTATAGTAATAGACGTTAGACATAGTACATCCGTGGCGCTACCTTGCATGCTACAGGCTAGTATTACTGAAATGACTCGTTTGTCACAAAAAGATGTATAGACAGATAAGAAACAAGGGAAGTGGGACTGTGGAGTGAATGGTCTACCTAATAACTTCCAGGCACGCACTCTTCAGCTATAACACTGTAATTAATTATCTTGGAGGAAGGATACTTATTGCAGATGTTGCTTAAAAATTATAAATACAAGTCAGAGCAAGTACGGAATAAGTTCATTTCAATCTGTCGAGTCGATCATCCTGGCAACAAGCGGGGAACGGCGGAGCGCAACATGCAACAAATAGTAAACAATAAACGTGATGAGTGATGTGATGAGCAATATCGGTAATACTAATATCCCTGCCGTGTTTGCAACGTCATCTTACTCTACATTGCAAGACTTTTATAGACGGAATATTTATTTGATTAAATTTCAATTAGTTTTATTATATAACATGTATTTTTAGTTCTTCTTTACTTTATATTTTTTCCGCTCAATAATTACTATATAGTTGTTTTTTCGTCTAATTGTGTGTATAGCCTCTATTTATTTTTTTCCCATAAACCACATTTTGTAATTGAAAATGGTATAGATCTAACACGCACACACACACACACACCTTCTATCTTCTTTTCTTTTATCCAAACCAAAGAAAAAATTAGGGAGCACCCGTGTGATAATTCAAGCTTTTCACCTGGAGTTAGAAATCAGCTGACATCAACATTATCACTGCACCGCAACCACCACCACCAACCGCCGCCACTTCATCCTGTTGTGTGCCAGGTGCTCGTGGGAGTGTATGCGTTGCGTGGAAATATTGAGGTAAGAGTGACAGAAAAGACAGGCAAATGTAATAAGAGTGTAAGTCATAGGTGGATGTTATGCAAAGGAGTGAGAGAGAAAGAGTGTGTGTTGTCATAGTAAGGGAGATGTGCTGGTGAGCGGTGTATCCATTTCAGCTTCCCCCAGCAGCCACACCCCAGTACAGCAGGTTTATGAGAAGGTCTCTCTCAATATATAGTGTTCCGTGTTGTTATGAAAGTCGATGTGGCTGTGGTAAATACGGAACAGATTGAAGGACGGTGCATCGTCATTAATTTCTAGCCCTCTCAGATTCAGAAGTGACACCCTGCTGTCTCACCTCCAAGTGGTATTTTTCTGCTTAATGATGCCGGGTTGATGATGTAGAGAGTGAGGGAGAGTGGTGGTGTGTGGAAGGGAAGCAGCTGTAGTGCAAACATAGAACCAGTTGTTGTTTTTTTCAGATTGTATAAAAAAAGATGTCTTCAAAGCTTACATAAGTTAACAACTACATGTCACTAATTTAAGTACAATGACGCTTACGTATAATTGTATCCCATAATAACTGTATTTATTTTTGTTTGCAGTATTTCCTTTAAAGAGAGCTGAGGGAGGGAAATAAGAGGTGGCCACAAGTGAGTGGCCTTCATGCTGGGAACAAGGGGAGTTGTGCTCAGGGCAGGAGGGCGACAGTTCACCAGAGTACTAAGTGGACTAAACCCGAGTGAGGGCAGTCCAGACCAGTGCTCTGGGCCAATGGTAGCAACACGGAGCCTCTCGTCTGAAGCCCCACCCCAAGGCCCACGTGTCCCCCCAGCCTCAGGAGCCACCATGCCGGACACTGAAGCATCCTACCCAACACTGGAGAAGGTGCACCTTTCAGGAAAATGTTAATGCCACATTTAATCTTTATCCATCTTTATCTGAAACCATTCCTAAGGACTCCCTCAGACTATAACTATGGGTTCTTCTCCTGTTGGTGATCTAAGATGTTTAATCCTTTCTGCAGCAAGATCTTAATAAGCATAAAAAATAAAGAAAAGGAGAATTAAAGTATATAGGTAATAGATTTAGTTATTTTCAGCCAGTAGTATAATACTGAGAGATAACTGTAAAGCAAGAAGAAAAACCTCAGAATGGTTAATAATTAGAAAAGACCATGCTAAGTTGCTTGTAAAGTTTCAGTGTGGTTACTGCTTACTTGACCTGACCCTTTTTCCCATCTTGCCTTTAGCTGGGACTCATTGCGGCAGAGCATGTGCGCATCAAGGACCCAGCCAAGGTTGAGGAGTTGGTCAACACCATCATAAGTGGAGGCTTCTCAAGGCTGCAGGTAAGGAATACAGTGTTATGTGATCATTGTTTGTCAAGATGATGACGTTCGTAGTTAAGTTTGCACAAATATTTTTTTGATGGTTCACTTTTTGTGAATGCACAGTGGTACCCTGGAAAAAAGCAAAGGAAATCACAGTGTAGAAAATAACAAGGAAAACTTGATTTTATGCAGTTAGCACTCACACTTACATGGTAATTTCTAAAACTAAGAAAAGAAAAATGTGCGCATAAAATTTTATCAAGTTGGAATTATATGACTAAAATGAATTAGTAAATCATTGACACAGGTGTTCATCATTCCATAATTTCATAATGTCTCTTTTCAGTAAACATTCATTAAATTTTTCCCATATTCTAAACTTTTATAGATTTGTATGGTCTAGTTCTTATCTAATTCTGAGTCTTCCAATAACTCAACTTTATACTATAGATACTCTGAACATCATCTCAAAGTTCAAGAATAGAACATATGTACTTCACTCTCTTATCTCACTGGCCATCCATTATATATACAACATCATTGAGTTCTAAGTCTCTTCATTTCCTTGCCAATTTTATTATACAACATCTAAGTAACCAGTCAAAAAGCTACACTAATTCACTTATCATTTATTTCAACATTTCAGCTCTTGTCATGTGTGTTATGATATGAAAAAATGGTCTCCTTTTTTTGAATATCAAGGAATGGGAATATCAAGCTGACACAACACAGGATAGAAGTTTAGAGCAGTCAATCCCAAGTCTCTTCACTGTTTCTTGGCCATTTGTTTATTATTATTTTTTGTACAGTTGCAGGAAATATGGTGTCAGTGTTCTTCCAACCTGGCAATCAAGTACACAACTTTACTAATTCCTGTTTTCACTAACATTATAACATTCAGTCTACATCCTCAACCTGTTTCATCTTCTATTCTCAATTCAACATGTATTTATTCATTCTTTTCCATAATTCTTAGAAAAAAAAACTTTCCTTTAAAGTTTGAAGTTTAAGAATAATGATTTGGCATTTTTTGAGTATCTGCTTTCTAGTGACCCTGCTCTGTAATAGATAAATAAATAAATATATATATATATATATATATATATATATATATATATATATATATATATATATATATATATATATATCTTTCTTCTTGCTTTTGGGAAATTGATATTTAAGAAAACTTTTGAGAACCTCCTTCATCATTTCTTTTATCCATATTTTTATTACATACTAATTCAACAGGGTTCATAATTGCATGGGAATGTTAAATACAGAAGTTAACTCCTCCCAAAAGATCTTGCTAATGTGTACGGACATATAAGCAATGAAAAAAAAAAAAAAATCATTTTGATGGATGGCTGAGGCTCTCTCTCTCTCTCTCTCTCTCTCTCTCTCTCTCTCTCTCTCTCTCTCTCTCTCTCTCTCTCTCTCTCATTAAGCATTGAGGAATTTATTTTGAAAAGTTGGCTTGAGAAGCAGCATCTACAGATAGATATCCTACTGATAGATATTCATAAATATTTCCTTCAAGAGTTATGTTGCCTGTTGTATGATGATGTACATAATGAAACTACTAACTCTGATTATATGGAGATTGGTTGGTTGTAAAGGAGACATTGATTGTGAAGCTGCTGGGTGTTAGTGAGTGGTCACAACGTTATTTGTGACAAATGATGTTTGCTTGTGTAACTGTTTTTCACTGAATTAAATAAATTTTGGTCTACTGCTGTGCTTGCACTATTTGAGATCAGTTTTGCTCACACACTCAGGTATTTTTTTTTTTCTTTCAATGTTTTGCAGTAACATTACCCATGAATCACATCATTTGATCCTGCACTAACCAGGACTATTATAATTTGTTTTTGAGGAAAGAAACAATCCATGAATCTCACTTGAACCACAGGACAACTATGTGCAATAAACAAGATAGAGTTGGATGTAAAAGTATGTAAAATGTATGTAAAAGTATCGCTGTAATCAGATAGAAAATATAATGGGATGCAGTATTGGATTATGCATTCTGACATGTAATGTAAAAGGAAAAGAGTAATGCATCACATCCAGCACTTCATTGAAACACAGGAGAGTAGAAATGTACTTACATGTTTGACATTATCTGAGTGATCCTCCTTTCACTATCTGGTCATTCCTCCCTTTCACTGTCTTCACCTCAGTCCCCACTCCCACCAGTGTCTCACCACTAGTCTGCCCTCAGCTTGTGGTGGATTTTGACTTCACTCTCACCAGGGTTCACATGGGAGGACAGCGCTGCCACTGCTCTTGGGGTAAGTGGTCATCTCAAAGAGGGCAAGCCAAATATATAATGTATACACTTGCTTCTAAGTAACTTTGTAATTGAAAAATGATCTTGAAACAAAATTGTGTGACAAAATTTTTACCAACATTTTTTTTTTATTCTTTATTTTTACATAGAAAAGAAAGAAAATTAAGCTAAACTGTGTTGTTTGTTACACAGGAAGTCAGATTTGCATGGAAAGATGTTGCATCCCTACTAACCCTTAGTCCTAGTTTAGGAAAAGGCAGCATAGTCCTTGTCTTTTTAAAACTGTTATAATTATATGGTATGTATATATTCTCTTGTATATAATTCTTATTTTGAGCATAACGCTTGGAACAACTACTGTAGTGCTTCTTAATGCAAAGCTAGAGACACACACACACACACACACACTCACACATTTAATTCTTTGATAGACCAACATTTTCTCAATCCATGAACAGTGGTATCTTACCATAAATGTTTTATTCAGATTAATGTAAATAGTCTCTCTCTCTCTCTCTCTCTCTCTCTCTCTCTCTCTCTCTCTCTCTCAGTGGTATCCACTATCTTTGTATAGTGTAGTAAACTGTAGATGAATTAAGAGATGATACTTCACTAATATTAAACACCCTTGTATCTGCTATTGTTCCTTATAAAGGGAATGAAATAGTGAGCTTGTCTTGACTTATTCTCATAACTTGTATATTATAGCTATTACAATAATCAGGCAGACTAATGAATCTTCTCATCTATATTCTTACGAATGGCATAATGTTTGCTCCTTTGTGATCTTGTAAAATGATGCTCATTTAGGGAACCCTGAATAATATTGTGAATCGACCTTGCTGGTTATCCTGCACTCTTGTTTAGGATCCATTTCATCTCACCTTTATATCATCACATCATCTTCCTCACTTCTTCATTTGCATATCCACGTCCAGTCACACATTCTGTGTTTGTATGGATCTTACCTCATCCTCAGGCTCTGTAAGCATCTCTTCTTTAAAAACTGATTGAAGCCTGTTAATAATTATTTCATTATTAGCATCTTTAATGGCCCTCTGTTGTAGGGGGCGCGGCCTGGCCACACACCTCGGCCAGGTTGGAAGAACACCGCCACTGCATTTCCTCTGTGTTGTAAAAGGCAACTAAAAAGGGATGGAGTGATGGGGCTGGGGACTCCTCTTCCATTGTTTTTTTATTTTTAGGGGAAGGATCTAAGCCCAGCATATAGATACATTAAACCCAGTCAGGAAAATTTAGGTAAGTGAATTATTTGGAGAATTAGGTTTTTGTTAAATGAGATTTTATTGTGTACACACACACACACACACACACACACACACACACACACACACACACACACACACACACACACACACACATTCCATTAACCATAACAGTAACTATCTAAGTACATGCACCCCCCCACACACATGCAAATAGACTTGCTTTGGTGGTTTCATAGGATCAGAATTTTTGATAGAGCAGTTTGTCCAATGAGAAATTATTTAATGTTTTTAGTGTAAATCAAAATATACAAAAAATAATCTGATGTGTGGGAACATGTGATGCTAGGCAAACACTTTGACTAATTTCGGCCATAGTAATCTTCCTCCCCTACTGTACCTATCTGTCAAACTATATTTTGTATATGCAAATGAGAGACAGTGCATACTACTGTTTCCTAGCCAGCATGTGTACCACAGCTTCTCACTCATGGGTGTTGAGTGTACAGCCTCTCTGGGATGTTGCGTCATTAAGAGGCTGTACGTACCTACCTAAAATTGTCATTCCCTGGGATGCAGTATGAAACTTACATCCTATACTGTACTTGCAATGACATCTTTATGCGCACTGTTGTATACTGTACATGTATACTAATGTACATACATACATATATGACTTCTAGGAGCATATGTGGAATGAAGCTGAAGGATGAAATAGGAAAGAAAAGCCACTAGTAAAGTAACTAAAGAGAGGATGAATGTTGTAGGGAGAGAGAGACGGCAGGCAAAACTTCAACCACACAGTGAGGGAATGATTGAACTGTATAAGATGGAAATTTTTCTGCCACAGCAACTCATGTGAAGGAAGTGACTGGAGAGGGGACAAGAAATCTCATGCATAGATAGAATTGCAGATATTATGAAGAGGAATTTTAAATAAGAGTTATTTTTCTGTTGTTCTGTGAGATGGAAGCTTGTGAATCTAATGGAAATGTGAAAATTGTGATTGGGTTTAAAAACTAATTGATATACATTCTTTAATGTCAGTTTTTGTCAGTGCTTCCTATTGTTTAAGATTCATTCATCAGGATAACACACAACTTCCAGGTCATTGTGGACTATGACATGACATTGTGCAGGTATCACGTCAATGGAACACAAGCAGTATCTAGTTTTGGTGAGTGTTACTTGAGTCCTCAGTTTTGCACCCTATGGTATGGTACAGTCATGCTGGTAACATTTTGAGTCTCATATTTGTAACAAAGTTTCATACCAATTTATGGACAAAAGAAATGTACTGTATATATCTAAATCTCACATGTCCTGGATGTACTACTTGCAATGGTATTCAAATCAGTAGGTTTTCCTTGAAAGTCTGAATGAAACACATTTTGTACAAAGGCTTTTCAATTCAACCTAACAACTTTCAGCTTTAGTACCCTTAGGAATTTGTAATGAATGTAGACAAGACAAAATTATAATGGAAAATAATGTGACTTGGTAGGACTGGTTATGTATTTGTTCAGATTTTTTTTCCCTCCACCTATTCCTAATCCTGTCCAGAAAACATTGAATCTATAGGATAGTAGCCAGCAAAAATTGCCAACAGATTTTTTTTTATTTGGTTTAAGTAAAAGCTTCAGAAAAAACCTCTGTAGGATATTTTGCTGCAGTACTCATCATATCTTTCAATATTATTCATTCCTGTTTTGAATGTGAATGGATGTGAGTGGATGTAGTTTCTTCTTTACATTTATGTACACAATAATTCTACCTGGAGCTGCATCTTATCCTTTGGTTCCAAGTCTCAGACACTTGATACACATCAACATGTCAGGCACTTTGCTGTGTAGAGGTTGAGAATCTCTTCCAGTGTTTTCTGTGGTTTTCTTTCTGGCACTATACCTTCTACTCAAAAAACTTTCAACATACTTCACTTCATCATTCAGATTTTTTATGTCTGCAAGACCAAACCTGTGCAATTTGTCCATACCCATTGCTTTGCTGATGCTTTCAGGCTTAAGTCTGCCTTTTCATTCCACATTTGTTTCCTCATATGTCACAGTAGCATTGAATATCTAGTTCACCAGTACATTTCACCATGTTTACAATATCACTTTGAATGGCCCAAGTTTCAGTGCCATAAAACATTTATGTGCATTATTTTTTTTTTTCATGTATGCATTACTATTTATGATTATTAAACAACAATTTAATAAAATCATAAGGTAGTAGTACTACTGATAGTACTGAGATTATTATTTGTCTATCTGTATACTAGGCTGAAGGCCCATAATTGCAAATAGCCAAGACAAGGCACCCGCATACACACACACACGCACTCACACATGAATCCCAGCTTGGCAAGTACTTTCTTGATATAACCTAACTAATTTTTTGAGTACTTCATAATGTATTTGTTTGTTGACTTCCTGTGTAATTGTTGTAAAAGTAGCTTGACACTGGGAACAAAGTAGTGTAGAGCCTCATGCACCATCACCACTGCTCAGACTGTAGACGGTCATCTTTCATTGCCTTTGTTAGTCAAGAACTTAGTTACGTTCTTCAAGCAAAGGGATTAATTGGTTATTCTTTCTTATTTCTGTATTACTAAGTGTAGGTGTGTGAGGAAGTGCAGAAGGTTATCCATGTTTGATGATGTACGGGATGTGTTCTGATTAGGTGCATAACATGGATATTTGCTGAATTCACTAAACATTTCAAAATGCAACAGTGTTAGTATAATAAACACTAATTCATATTTGTTTGTGGTTGTTGTGTATGTTACTTTGATTTTCATGCCTTTTTATTTATTTATTTATTTTTTTTTAATTTATTATTATTTTAAGATATATTTATTCAGTTTTATGGGGATGAATGTGGTTAACAGTTTTAAATACATATGCATAAATTGATAAACTCCTGTATGTATATGATACATAAAAGCATGAATTTTGTTGTGAATGTATATGTGGTTGTAATTTGTTGATTTTATCATAATTTTTTTTTTATTACAATACTACTGCAGAATAGTTTGACTGAAAATAATGGTATTTTGAGTGTTTTGAATGTAGATATTTCTTAAATTCTGAGTTAGCCTCAAAAGAAGCAAATGATGAGGTGCACAGTTTAATAAAGAAGCATTTCAATGGATTACAGGGATCATGGACAACAGCCCAGACATGCCTGAGTATTACCGAGAAGAAGCTAACCAGCTGCTGGCCAAGTATTACCCGATTGAGGTGGACCCCAAGATGACAGAGGAGGAAAAGATTCCATACATGGTGGAATGGTACCAGAAGATTCATGACCTGCTTGTCAAGTGTTCCATAAAGCAGGCATCCATTGAGGGCATGGTGTCAGCCAGCAGCGCCAGATTAAGGTTAGGAAGCACATGTTATTGTGCGCGCCACAACTGGTTAATACTTAAAGTTCGCATAGTCAAGCAAAGTTCAGTAACTGAAATATTCAGTTTTTAACATGGAAAATCCCATTTTATTTATCATTCTTTTTGATGGTCATACAATACCACAAGTTTGAGTAAGTACGCAAATACATACTGTACAGGCAACCCCTGCTTAACAAATGGGTTACGTTCCTAAAAAAGCAAACCAATTTTAACAAGTTTGACCCGACATGAACTTTCATTGACTGTAAACAAAGCGAGAGTGCATCATAGTACAGTAAAAGATTTAATGAAAGTAAAAATTAAGAAGTTAAACATTTAAGCAGTTTAATTTAAGACTAAGTCATTATAATGTACACCTAACCCTCCGTTATTACACCCTTCCGTTATCGCGCACTAGAAGTAGTAGTACTACCCATATCCCATCCACACACTGACGAATGTTTAGATAGGAGGAGAAAGATGATGATCAAGAGGAGGAGGAGGAGCCAGCAGCCAATCATCGCTGTGTATTCACGTCACGTGATTTGAATAAGGGAACTGATTGGTTCCATTCACTCTGCTCACCACCACCCCTCAGTCTCACACGTGGTATTCTGTTGTTCAGAGCTGATTTTCATTCATTCCAGATTGTCATATGTTAATAAGCTACTCCAGTATTAATGGTAATAAATTTAGAGTAACAGGAAAATTTATTAGGAAATTTTTTGGGTTGAGGCACCAATTTATTTATTTCCTATTTATTCTTCACTTCCGTTATCGTGTTTTCTGCTATTACACGGTTTTCAGGCACCAATTTTGCGCAATAACAGATGGTTAGGTGTACACTAATGTATGTATGTAAGCAACTTTATAATGTTGATGATCTTAAATTTATGAAGGGAGGGAGAGTGGAGCGGGAAAGACGCTAGCTGGCAACCTGTGGAATGTAAACAAAGGGCACGCTGTGTCCACAAGAGGCGCTGGTGTATTCAAAAGCCTGTTGGCTTGCGTGATACAGCAGGGCTTTCAAACTTGGACAAAATTACCTGGATAAAATTTTGTTAAAGCAAGTTTGGTGTTCATTATACAAGCAGATGGTAGTAAAAGGAAACGTTCGTTGTAGCAAAATTTCATTGTGTGAATGTTCGTTAAGCGGGGGTTACCTGTACTAAGATAAACTTTGTAAGACATTGAATTAAAAAAAGCTACCACCAGTTTATGACTAGGCTCATTCAAGGCTCCTAATTCTGTGGCAGTCTTGTCTGGCATTCTTTGAATATTTATGAAATGGTCTAGCATTAGTTTGGAAGGAGGCATTAGTTGTTGAGAATGTATTGCTGTGCTACAGGGATGGATCAGAGGAGCTTTGCCAGAAGTTGCATCGTGCCGGGGTGCCTGTGCTGGTGTTGTCCGCTGGGATGGGGGATGTACTGGAGCAAGTTTTGAGGCATTTTAAAGTCTACACTGACAATGTCAAGGTTGTGTCCAATTTCTTTAAATACAATGACCAGGTGAGGAAAGATGCAATTTTCAGTGTATTTTAAAGATTACAGCTTGACCCACATATTTGCAAATTTCAACCCATCTACTATATTTCTACATTTAGTAAGTTTTTTCAATTTTGAATTATAGGCCTTGCTCAAACTCATTTTGTTGTGGAAATATACTGAATGTTTCTTTGCCTGTGTGCAATGTCTTCATTTAGACTGAGCCACAAGTTCTGAGATAGTAATTGTACCTTAGGGCATCATGGTGGGCTTCAAGGGCAGCTTGATTCACATGTTTAACAAGAATGAGGATGCCATTCATTCTTCTGACTACTTTGAGAAGCTACAAAACAGGACCAATGTGATACTGATGGGGGACTCCCTAGGGGACATCAAGATGGCCCTTGGGGTGCCCCAGCCCAGCAGCGTACTCAAGATTGGTTTCCTCAATGACAAGGTGAGCATAATTGTCAGCTATCTGAAGCAAGATTGTTGAGCCTCTCTTGGTTATACTTGGATGCATCTGATATTGTCAGAACTTCTAATATGTAACTTTATGGCATTCATGAAAGTGATATTATTGGTATCTTTGTCATTTCTCATTATGCTTTTAACATCTTAAGGACTTATGAAGCAGCAAGTACATGTATGTGTTAACATTTTCATTAATAATGAAAATACTCTTTAATTTACATGATGGAATATAATAGTACTCTTCTGAGATGATATTATAAATTGTTATTTACTTTATGACCTTGATTATGCCTGTTTCTGCTGCTGCTACTTGCTCATTAACAATTGTCTCCCAGACAAGCACACTGAGATTCTACACTTGACAGTGATATTACAAAAAGCATCTGTCATAGAGGTTCCTGCTCACCTTAGATTATCTCAACTTTCAGATTGTGGAACGTCTACCAGCCTTCATGGACAATTTTGACATTGTGCTTCTTGATGACCAGACTATGGATGTGGCTAACTCAATAGTTGATTTATTAAAGTAATTTCCAGTGCCTGCAGTCAACTGTTCCAAGAAAACAGTACAAGCCAGACAAGTAACAAAAAAAAAAAGAATAAATAAATAAATAAAAAAAAAAATCTATGCTGGAGGATTAACAAGTGGCTCAGCATTACCTAAGGGATATATATTCTTCATAACAATTTTAACTGTTATCAAGTTCTGAACATTTTTTGAAATTTTTGAATAAGTGTTTTATTTAGAAGGTATAGCATGTCGTGTTAGAGTGGTGAACACATTGGATAGGAATTGTTCTTTGTTGTATTTTGTTGTGAAAGGTTCAAGATTGGTATTGTGCCTCAGGAAGATACTGAGCCTGGTACATTGAAATCTTGCAAAAACTTTGCGGTTGTCCATCCTTCAGTCCATGCTGTAGGAAGCAGCTGATTAATTGTACCCAGTACCCGTAACAATTGGGTGCAGTGTATTTAGCAAGAATTTTTTTTTTTTATGCCACCAGTGGTGTGTCAGCTCTTATATGTAAAAAATATGTTACTATTTGTTTACTTGCCTTATTTTGTTAATTTGTTTGGTTTGGTTGTGCACTCTTTAGTTTAAGAAATGTCCATGTGGAGCCTGAGGAATTAATGGGAACAGAAATTACCTAAATCTTAGCATTGTAAAAAGAAAGACACTTTGAGAAGTGAACTGAGAGATGTAAAACAACCATGAAGTGTGCAATATCAGCTGCATGTGGCTTATATACTGTTTGATGTGATTAGACAACACAAACCATGTTCCAGATATATATATATATATATATATATATATATATATATATATATATATATATATATATATATATATATATATATATATATATATATATATATATATATATACACACTTTAACTGAAGTAATGGGAAACTTTCATCTGGAGATCTACCAAAGTCATCCCATTATCTACTAAAACATGGCAAAACAAATTGCACACAAATCTTTGTGGGCATCAACTACATCTGTAGCCAACAAAAGCTTCAAGACCATAGTCATCAGAGAATTGGTGAAGAGAAGTGTTGCACAATGAGACTCCTCAAAATCCTACAACCCACAACTGGCAGCTTCACCATGAAGATTCAAAAGTATGTACATGGACCAGACCAAGTTGTAAAATATGGATGATGATGCTATAAATTTGAACAAATACTTCCCGAGTTAGCATATGAAATGTAAAAAAAGAAAAGAAAAAATATATATATAGGATTCAAGGAGTGGTATTAAGCTTTTAGTAAGGTACATTTGATGTGAATAGGAAAGATGGTGAAAGCATTATCAGTGAACATGTTTAAGAAGGATTTGGCAAGTCTGCTAAAAATGAAGAAAGAAAATCTGGAATTGACTAAACCAACACCGAAAATCATAAGATGATTTGGTCATGCAAAGATGAAAATGAGAGGGCAGATCTTTATAAAGGTGAAATGGACACTTTGTGGTTGTGGGAGGAAAACCACTAGTGAGAGAAGAGAAGAGTGTTGGAATATTCTAGAAAGAGGAGAAATGGGGATCTTGGGGTGGATGGAATGTGCTAGTATTATTTATAGACAAGAACTTTTGTAGACTCTTCTAATCATTTTCATCCAATGAAAGGAAGTTTCAAGGAATGGGTGTTAGATTACACTAAAATTGATTTGATGCTCTTGTGTGCTTTGTACTGTATTAAGAATAAGAATCCAGAGAAAATTCATAAGTAAAGTTGTTCTTTATGTACAGTTTGCTACACTTCCCTTTTCTACTTGAGAGAAAGCTGTAAAAAATTTGTTCCGAGTAGTTTAATTTTTGTTAGCATAGGTAAGAAAACCATAAGGACAATGAGCACATTATTGTAGAGATCATTCATTTGGCTTACTTTTTCATATTCAGGATGAAAATAATAATGATTCAGAAATGATAACAGGAGAGCTTGAGGTGAAACTGATAAAACCTATTCCCTTTTGATTAACACCTCCCACTCCCACATCATCAGTCACCACTACATTGCTGTTCATCTCACCATGCTTACATTAGTCTGTTGGTCCACACTGGTCATGAGCCCAGTGAAATGTAACAAGTTACAGAAAGGCACTATCAGTATTCTTCTGATATTAACCTGTTTTGTGAGTAGCTGTTGCAAGCTTACCAACATTGAGGCATCCTAGTACTGCATTTCTTATGTGGTTGAAGAGAAATGCTGTTGATATCTATTTTGACTTCTCATTGCATGAAAGTTTAAATGAAATTAGGGAAAAAGCAGCCTAATTACTTTCTCTTTACCTCTCAACTTGAAAATAATGTCTTGCTATTACAGTCAGCTGTATTGTTGCTATACGTGACCCAGTGTGTCTGTCTCTGTGGGATGAGGAGCCCCACCAAGGTGTTATAACATTAACGTGGTAGCTTTAACTTTTTATTAATCCCTTCATGGCGGAGGATCCATATATACATACATACAGAGAGAGAGAGAGAGAGAGAGAGAGGAGGGGGAATGGGGAGTTATGTAAGAACTTTCTATACCACATACATTATATCTGACTGTAACAATGTCCATGGGTAGCAGGTTCATGGTAGAAAATGCAGTGCCCAAACTACCCTTACAGCACAAGTACTGAAGGCTTTGGAAAAGTAAATGTATGTAAAGATGCTCTTCTTTATGTAACAAAGAAACTGCACTCAAAGTATTGAACATTAAATTCCTGCAGTTTTTATATATTGTCCTCCAAATAGGACTTAGATCTTGGTCTACAAGTTTTACTGAAGTTCAGTATTGTTATCCATGCAGTCATGTTTGAATAAAACTTATTCTACATTTTAATTATTAATCATAACCTTGTGTGAAGTAGTATACTTAACCCAATATAGTTGAATGCAAATACTTTAGGTGGGGCAGGTGTGATCATTCCCTACCCAGCAAGTGTCACTTCATCCCAGCCAGACATACAAGTACTTGTACTACTATGCATGTATGCATTAAGGTAAAATGTATTAGATGAAGAGGTGTTAGATTTTGGGATAAATGTATATATGAAAATTAGACCACAACAAATGATAACAGTGTACTACTCAGCAACACTGACATCTCCATGGTTATTTTGTGGTCACCAGCTGAGGATGCCCACCCCTTGCAGACCTCACTCATTATTCTCTACTGGAGGAGAAAGGAAAGTAGTTCAGGACTAACTAGTGAGACATGCAAAAGTTTTCTTGCCAACATTACATAGTTCAAATTGTTAAAGATAATCTTTGCAACACATACACACACACACATTGTGTAGAACTATAGTCTGTCTACTTTAAAGTGGCTCTTGGATTCTTGCCTCAATGGGGTTCTAGAGGAATGCATGCTTGTCAGATCATGAGGAAAACTAAGCTGTCCTTGCGATGAGTATTGATCAACAGAAGGTATTATTCATGTAAAACCAATTATATCATCAATAAGCTACACTGTTTTGAATTTCCAGGAGCCACTTTAGAGTAGACAGACTATAGTACTTCCCACTTATTTAGGCACTTACTGATGTGGGGAGTGCTTCAGCAAGGTACTTTAAAGAAGGCCTGAGGAACTCTGTGTGTGTGTGTGTGTGTGTCACTGCTCACCATTACATATCATTTGAACTCGTTGAGATCATCAATAACTTCCAGCCAAAATTTTCTCAGCATATTCTTATGGGTGACAGAAGGCTTACTCCTGCATTTTTTTTTTCCATTTGTTCTAAGCACTATTTTTAACAGAAGTGTGAAAGAAAAGAACTGAACACAAGTCATACCATCTGTACATAATTTATTAACTTTATATATGGAGAATCTTCACTCTGTACAAACTCTGTAGAATTCCACACATACGGGGAAATTTCCACACCGAGTAATTACACCAAGACAATAAACACGTTGCTCTATTTCATGAATGGGTTGAATTGTAAGTTTGGAGAAAAATATACAAGGGACAGTTAATCACTTAGTCATATACACTAGCAAGAGCCAGCTCTGGCTTGTCATAGCCAAGTTCTTCAGGAGTATTGACACCAAGCTCCTTCAGGGTGGGCCCAATCTCCTGTGGGTGACAGTGTGTTACCAATCTTAACCACCAAAATCCTTGTAAAACTTATGACCTTATCAACACAGATTTAACAAGACTCAATTGTTGACATTCTCCTTCTTCCACCAAAGTAAATGTTAGAAGATTCAAATTGGAAAAAAAAAAATAAATAAATAAAATAGATAATAAATAAATAAATAAATAAATATATATATATATATATATATATATATATATATATATATATATATATATATATATATATATATACATATATAAACTGCCATCCTCACAGCAGAGTTTGAGTCATCACAAATTCCATGTAAATGATCAAATAAATGCTCATAGAATAGAGAATGCTAAGGTTGAAAATCCTCTATCAAGAAATATCCATATCTTCATGGTGAGAGTGTTATGCCACAAACTAGATTTCCAAAATGTTGCACTGTAACTATTTAATATCTGATAAAGAAGCAACATTATTTAATATTAAATACAAACTTTATATGAACTTAATTAGTACAAATGACACATCAATACTCATTAATTTCCTTACCAAGAATCAAGGGCAACACACTACATACCTGCAGGATGTATGGGTAGATCTCCTTCTGTTTGTTGCCACACTTCTCCTTGACGGCTTCCATGAAACGAACAGCCAGAGCATAGTCATTCACACGACGGCAGGCTTTCAAGGCAGCAATGATAATCTTGGGTTCAGGTACAAGGTCCATACCACACAAGTCATTCATGGCCTGCATCAAAAACAGTAACAAAGACTGTCAAGAATTTGAACTATTTGGTGAAAAGTGAGTGTCAAATGACTGAACCAATAGTAGTTATGATACAGATGCTACAAATATTTAATTGCATATGTCTGTAGTCAATCATGAAAACTTGTAGTATGTAGTGTGACTCATCATGAATGTGCCCCTTGTTTTCCTTGATAAGAATCAAATGGTTCAATAATAAGGCATGACTAAACACTCATTTTGGGAATCAACTGGAAGACTGCTTATATTTCAATTGGTACTAGTGATAAATTTTAAGGATAAAATATATAAAATACACAATATCTGTTTCTACACTCCCCTTCACAAAACTTTCTACAACAAACAAATGCTCTAAGAGCTGTCTTGATACTTTTCACAAATAAATGTCACAAAAGTGGTACCTACAACACATTTTGGCATTGTGGGCTAGAATTTACTGTTTCCAACTTATTAGTGAGGGAAACATGGTTTAATTTATTACTCTTATGAAATAAAAGTCATCTTATTAGCAAAAGTATTAAGACAAAGGACAAAGTATTTAACAGCAAAAGAAAGGAATGTTTCCAGTAAAGTATGTAAATCACACTATAAAGTTGTGAGGAGAGGATGTTACCAATGCTTTCTAAAATGATGAGGTCAGTTAAAAATTACAGGAGCATCAATGTTAAGAGACAGACAGATTAATACTATCTCACACACTTTGTCAGAAGGCTGGTAACTGGAGAAGAGATACTCCATCAAAGACATAATGGATTCCCGGGGGCACTGGTTAGCTGACCTTTGTGGTTCACTAAACAAAATCTCCACTATCGGTAAATCTATAGAACAGCAACTCCTTACATATTCTTTTCTATTACCCCCCTTCCCCCCAACAAGCTTGGGGGCACGTGGGGAATCGGGAGTTTTGGGGGGGGAGCCAAAATAGGTGAGATATGGCGATCCAAACAAATCTAAGGACAAAAAACCTAACCTAACCGGGGAGGCTGTGCCCCCAGACCCCCCCTACAACACTAACCTAACCCAACGTAACCTAACCTAGCCATGGGGGCACAGCCCCGCAACACTAACCTAACCCTAACATAAACCTAACCTACCATATCCTTGCTTTGGGGCAGCTTCCCTCCCCCCAGACTGGTTCTCTTATAGTTTCACACAATATGCCCTAACTCTACCAATACCCCTCCTCACAATACCTTAACGAAAGGTGAAGGTCCTGGCTGATCCTCTTCTCGATTGTACACAGACTTGCATCGCAGGAGCGATGATTTCCCAGTAATCAAATTAGCAACCTTTACAACTAATGTCACTGGTGGCCATGGCTCAACTGAGCACACAGATCTCTGTGCACCTGTCTGCCCAGCAGTGTCCCGCCTACGAATACATATAGCAAATTCCCATTGGTGCAGCTTGTGGTGTTAAGAGGTGGTGGCACGTCATTGGACAAAAGAACTATAGACACAAAAAGCATCCTATTCAGCAGTTACCCACAAACCCAGGATGTGAACAACAGACAGTCACTTCCTGTTACCCACAAACCCCAGATATATACAATAGACAATAGCAATGTTTACTATTTGGACTTAGACTCTGAGTGACGTCTCTAATTTCAGTGAGGCAATGTGACATAACCGTGTGTGACCCCCAAACAAGACCACAAGGTACGTGTTCTCCATTAACTACTCATCATTTTGTGTTATTATTGCAAGGATTAGAGAGGAGGTCCTGTTTTAAAGATTTACATACTTTTTTTTCCCAGTTCTGAATTGTAACAAAGAGATGAGTTGCCACTACTAGATACTGACATGCAAAACCACACTATCAAATTGCACTAATAGATCCCGACCTTGCGGATCTCCCAGCCATCAATGTCGTTCCTGGAGAAGTAAGCCTCGTACCGGGCATCCAGCTCAGCATCAGTCTCAGTGCTGTGTTTGGACACATTACGGCTCACTGTGGCTGTGGAGAAAGGAAAGAAACACCAAATTACTTTTCATATTGATTAGGATAAATGTCAAATGGCTCTAATCATGCTCACTGTTTTTACACACACTTTGATATTACAGTTTTCCCTCTTAATTGTAAAATATACTTACTGAGTGCCACATAACTGAACATGGAATTTAATTTAATAAAAGAATGTTACTCAGACCACACACTAAAATCTTTACATACACCTGAATGGATAAAGAGAGATCCAAGAGGGATTTGTGATCCAAAGGAAAACTTTTCCTTTTCTTTTTTTATATTAACACTTTTTTAACCCCACCTAAAAAATATCCAGGGTAAATTTTTACTTTATTGGACATCTCATGTCAGGAAATGAACAATTATCTTTTCCTGATAGATTTTGGTTTGTTCAGAATGAATTCCTAAACCATTCCACAGAAACAAGCCACTTTTTTTAAGAAACAGAATGAGACAGATATTGTTTCTTAGCCCCAAAAAATAAATAAGATGCTACTGCCAGTGCTCATCTAGTTGTTAAAACTGCTGTCTTCACCTGGATCTCGTTGCTAGCATCCTAACATAACTGCAAACTAAACATAACCTGATTGATAAATATGACACTTTAATGTGAAATCGTATATGTTTTGTTCTGAGGGCAGGACATGCAATAGTTAAAAAAAAAATCATTAGCAACGTTATAATAAATTTCGGAGATATGTATATGGAGATTCAAAACAATCAAGAAAAGGGCTCTATCTTATGAGAGAAGTAAAAAATTACTGCTGTTTCATGGGCAACAGTAAAATAATCCCACATCCCCTTGATGGGAATAGCAATATGAACGGAAAATCTAAATACTGCATGAATACAAATCTATCAAAGCAAATACTTAATGTAAAATAAATATACATATTCAATATAGTAAAAATAATAATAATAATAAAAACAAAACTACGTCTTTTGTACAAATAAAAGGAATTATTGAAATTTCAACCAATACACCACACGTAACTATACACATTCTCACGGTCTAGATCACACTTCTACGAGCATTTCTAACCTCATTTTACCCTATCGGAAAATGGAGTTAGGTTAAAATCCCACTTTCCCAGCAGGCTCCCAAGCTTGTTACACATAAGAAAAAGAAATATAAGATAAGGTATAATGGTTGAAACTGCAAATTTACCAATAAAAATAATGTAGTCTTCCACCGTGAGCTGGCCTAGCACAGCAGCCCCAACCAGCCTGCCTCTCCGCCGCCCACCTCACCGCGGGCGTCACGGCCCTCCAGCCGGAGTTAGGGCTCCACCTCAAACCGGTGACTCACTCCACGCTCAGTCCATCAACCTACCCCCAAGGCACTGCACTGCCCCACACAGGCTAGCGAGCACCAGGCGGCACACAGAGTGGCGATATTTTTCAGGTTCATCAAACTATCAAGATATCTGCATTTTGGGTCACGGCGCCGAGATAACTCCTCGCTTTACTTTCGGTAATTAAACCCTTCTGCTTCTCTAATAACTTCATAAAGTAACTCACCTGCTGGTACCCTGCTGGCAGTCTCCAGCAGGGAGGCCCGGGCGAGGCAGGAGGCTCTGGAGAGGGCTGAGCGGAGCATTTTCCGGGCAGTGAGGGCTCGGTGGCGGCAATGGAGGACCAGCTGGCGGTGGGAGGCAGCGGCTCTGTTCCTCAGAACCGCCAAGAATTATTTTTAGTCTTTATATGCAATCACTCATAAACTCGCAATATACACGTTCCAAGGTTCATATTAAATATAATAATCTTAATTATACAATTAATGGGTTCAAAAGTAAGATAAATTTAATTCAAAGACAGTGGGAAGTGATAGAGAAAAGTAATCACGTGATTTGCATTGTCGTGGTTTAATTGAGTAGTTGAACTCCATTACTTATGCACCATTCAGTTTACTAACTTATAATCTTATATTTTCACATAAGTAATCACCCCAAAATAAAGGAAATTAATAAATAAATTTGTTGCACATCACACAAAACATAAATGGAAGGTATTCTTGAATAAAGACAGGATGTGGTTTGATTATCATACTTTAGACAGATCAAGAGCATCCAGACTGGACACACAGACCATGTAATCAAAGCAAACATAATCAACCTTGAAATACGAGACGGATTGCGTCATTGGTTCTGCAAACCACCTGAGTTCCTCTCTGGAGGGGAGGGACGCAGGGAGGAACAGGAGGGGGAACCAAACCTACGTGCTTTGCACCACAACCGGAAAACTTGAAGTCTGTAAAAGCCGCAAAATATATAATGATATTTTCTAGAATGGTGAACGTTATCTAAAATGTTCGTATTAAACATAAACTCAGAATCGGAAACAAGGTATATCATTTATTCTTCTCGTGAAGTGCATATAGGAATATGACCTTCATTAGTTCTTTGCAAAACAACTCCCCTCCCTGTCCTTCCACACCACCCACCCACTCACTCTTATATATTTTGCTTCCCTTTTCTTAACTTGTAACCTAGGCCTATAAGTATGATTTATTAGTGTCAATCTTATTAGTAGCTTAAATCTATGTTATCAGTTACTTTGCCTCCACAATATTAGAAATCCACCCATGTCTCTGCACCTTCCTGAATTGTTTGTCTGCAGTCTTATTGATCTATGTAGACTGAACACGAAACTGCCTGTCTGTCTACCTATCGGATTCTATATACTTATATATACATCAGTCAATCAATCAATTAATCAATCTGTCTGTCTGTCTGTCTGTCTGTTTGTCTGTCTATTTGTCTGTTTGTCTGTCTATCTGTCTGTTTGTCTGTTTGTCTGTCTATTTGTCTAAATTTATTCATCTACTTATCTATTTATCTATCTATTTATCTATCTATCTACCTATAATATTTATCTATCTATCTATCTCTATCTATATGTCTATTCATCTGTCTGTCTGTCTGTCTGTTTGTTTGTTTGTCTTTCTACCTATCTATCTATCTATCTATCTATCTATTTATCTATCTACTTATATACAATCATCCAACTATATATCTATTTACTTATCTGTATGCGTATATCCGTCTATCTATCATACATACATACACATATCCAATCACCTATTTATATGTCTATCTGTAAGGAGAGAAAGAGAAAAATATAACGAACAAAACACCGGGAAGAGGGAGAGAATGGGAACACATAGTAAAAGTTAACATTCAAGACTCAAAGCGGGCTCACTCTTACCGAAGAGTTCCGTGAAACCATAAAAGTGTAATAATGGAAGCAACAATTTATAACGCCCTGGTAGTAAATAGTCTGTTGGCATCCTTATCTTCTTTCCAATAAGTCTCTCAACTTTACACCTTTTGCCAGTATGTTTGGTTTGCTGCACCGCCTTAGTTCAACAGTGACTCAATCAATAAAGGTGGCGTCACACAGGACAAATTTCCTCCACTTTTGTTGGCTGTTGGACAAAACGAGCAACGAGCAACGAGCAACATGATTTGAGATGTCGGAAAGAATGGAAAATTTTTGTATTACTAGAGCTGGTGGAAGTGTTTAGAATCGAATGATTGTCGTGCTCCGGGCTAAAAACAACGTAAATTTAATTATAAACTATTGTACTTTATATGACAAATCGTCAAAGAAAAATGAAGTACATATTAAGTGATTGTGTGTTTGAGATTTAATTGTCTTGTGTGCGAACATACAAAGTACATGGTACATGCATAGATTAGAAGATCAATTTTGATATTCAAGCAATTCCAAAGTAGATTTCTTGAAGCACTTCAGAGTTGGATCTCTTCAACAGAAGGTGGATTTCTTTAAGATCCTTAAACTTTGGAAAAAATCCAAGTGTAATCCACTTTAAGGAATTCTTGTGTTTCAGCAAGTGAGCAAGCTTAGTGTTTCGGGAGGGGCGGGGGTCAGATTATACAGGCGTGTGGATCTGTGGATTTGAATTGTATCCTCAACCAATACATTTTGAATTCTTCCATAACCCGGCACTTGAGCAGAGTTTTCACAATATTATTTCTATTAAATATTATTATTATTATTATTATTATTATTATTATTATTATTATTATTATTATTATTATCATTATTATTATTATCATTATTGTTATTATTACTATCGTTATTAATTTTCTTTGGTTGGAGTTGGCTCATTAAACGGCTTCCCTTGTAAGAAAAATAAATGGTTTTCAAATAAATAGAAAATGGAAGTGTGTTCCAGAGATTAGAATTCATATATATATTAATTAATTTACAGCATTACCTGTTAAATTTCTCAACAGGTTGACCTTTTTTTTTTTTTTATGCGGAAGGATGTACTGCTGTTAGTTGGCAACGTCTAGCGGCGAGCTTCTCTTTAAAACAAACGATTGGATTACCACCAATTAGATTACCACGCCACGGTGTATGGTGAGCAAAATCTTCCTTGGTGTCAGTTTCCAAGGGACGAGATGAAGTGACCAGCGAGTATAACCCTTCTGCTTCAGCAAGGTCACGGACGAGTTTTGGCATCGACCGGGGTGACGCAGCAACGGCAGGACAGCCCCGTGGTTTCCAGCAGTGGGTCCGCGAGAGTGAGAGAAGGGAGGAGGGAAAAATAAGGTGGCTGTGATGAGATGGAAAATTTAAATATGGATGCTAAAATGGTAGGATAAGAGAGGCTGGATTATTAGGTTTGGAGGACTGGGAAGCGGTGAGATGATAGAAGAGTATATAAACACCTTATATTATACCACACAAATTGATAGTGAATTTATGCTTTCTATGGTGTGTGTGTGTGTGTGTGTGTGTGTGTGTGTGTGTGTGTGTGTGTGTGTGTGTGTGTGTGTGTTTCACTGTTTGATCTGCTGCAGTCTCTGACGAGACAGCCAGACGTTACCCTACGGAACGAGCTCAGAGCTCATTGTTTCCGATCTTCGGATAGGCCTGAGACCAGGCACACACCACACACCGGGACAAG
The DNA here is from genome assembly GCF_017591435.1 of Portunus trituberculatus. NCBI lineage: Eukaryota > Metazoa > Arthropoda > Malacostraca > Decapoda > Portunidae > Portunus > Portunus trituberculatus. The sequence goes on from NC_059285.1 coordinate 4,504,755, forward strand.
GTCACAACTCCTCGATTTACATCCCGTACCTACTCACTGCTAGGTGAACAGGGGCTACACGTGAAAGGAGACACACCCAAATATCTCCACCCGGCCGGGGAATCGAACCCCGGTCCTCTGGCTTGTGTGTGTGTGTGTGTGTGTGTGTGTGTGTGTGTGTGTGTGTGTGTGTGTGTGTGTGTGTGTGTGGTAGTCTTGACATTGACATCCCCCGCTCATGCTCGGATGTTTCGAGGTACCTGCATGTCTTGCCTTGCCTCTTGGAAGTGTGGAGCGCAACAAGAATATACAGTAGTATGTTTTAACGTACCACTCACTCACTGCACTGTTACGATGCGTCTAGCAAACTGCGACTCAATTCCAAGTGTGTAAGTTTCCAATGAAAAGCCAGACTAACAAAATTAATTAAGTGATAAATCATATAGTCGTGCTGAAAACTGGCAGAAAAAAAAAAAAAACTGTACAACAAAGGAAACAAAGATACCGTTTGCTATGACACATAAAGTAAATAAAAGGAACTACTAAATAAAACTTTTCTCTTTTCTGGAATGATCTTTGAGGAGAAACATACGTTACTCATCAACCTGTCATTACAAAAAGAAACAAAAAGAAGGATAAAATACATTCGCTCTTCCGCAAGAAAAAAAAAACTTAATTAACGAACAAATACTTCACTTTTTCTTCAATACATAATACTTACCATCAACCTACCGGAGTCACTTCCTGCATGCGTGTTGCTAACAGGGACGAGGAAGAGTTTCACCTCTCTACGAATTAAGGTTTTCAGGTCTGCGAGGGATTTTTAACGCGGGCACTTGTACAAACTGACCCCATTACCGATCCTGCAGCGCTGGGATTCCTCTGCTGAGGGTCAAGTGTGTTGAGATAATGCTACGAATTCTAAAGCACTTCTGCACCTCTTCGCTGCTACTTTTCGCTACTTTACCCGTATTTTTATCAATCCTAGTTTATTTTTATGGTTCTACTGACAGACTATCAGGCTTTACAGTATCAACAGAAGAAACACTCTTGAGAACCTGGTTAATCATCTCTATGACCTTTGGAAGTATGAAGCCGGAGTGAGAGAGAGAGAGAGAGAGAGAGAGAGAGAGAGAGAGAGAGAGAGAGAGAGAGAGAGAGAGAGAGATCACAGCGTTTCAGAATACAAGTAATGGCAAGAGGCGAGGCGAACAAACAGGAATTAAAGAACAGCTATTCTCTCTAGCTGTAAGTTTCTGAGTACGTATGTAACACTTCATACACGACAAGGCTTCTCAAGGCCTACTAATAGCTTGTTTGATGTGTACGTAAGGGAAAAAAGAGGAGAGCTAGAGAAGTGTATCGAGAGGGAAAATAAATGAACGGGAAACAAAATAAAGAAAGGAAGAGGAATGGATTAAAATAAACGAAGGAACTGGACGAAGGTAAAAGAAGAAGATGAAGTAGGACACGAAAGGATGAAAACAGGATAACAGGATGAGAAGAAGGAGAGAAAAGGAGCAAACAGCTGACAAAGAGAGACACAAAAACTGATAGAAGACAAAAGAAAAAGAAGAAAAAAGAAGAAGAAAGAAGTGAATGAAAGACAAAACAAAGGGAGGAAGTGGGATAGATTAAGATAGAAAAAAAAAGATGGACAGAGAGAGGAGACGAGAGAGACGAAGAAGGATGGAAATAAAGACACAGAGAGAACAAAGGGATGAGTAGGGTGAGGGGCGTGAATGAAAGGACAAAAGGGAGTGAATAGATGGCAAAGGGAGGAGAATGGAGAAAAGAAGGACCTGGGGAGGGAAATGAAGAAGGATTGGAGGAGGAGCTAGGAGAAGAAAGAGGAGGAAAAGGTGGTGGTGAGATGCAAAGGTGATGGAGGGAGGTATTAGGAAGGGAGGAGGGTTGATGAAGGTATCTGGGAGGGAGGGAGTGGAGGGATGGAGGGAGGTCAGTCTAGAAGAGTTGAATAGCCTGATGTTTAACGTTCACACACAAAAAGGTATTCTCAGGGTAAACAGTTCCATCCCTCGCATCCCGGTTCTGTCTGTCTCTCTGTCTCTCTGTCTGCCTCTCTCTCTCTCTTGCTCATTTTTTTTTTCTCTTCTCCTCTCCCCCTCTCCCTCTCCCTCTCCCTCTCTCTCTCTATGTGGGATTATTGTTTTAACAGTTACTATTTTTTTTCTTCGAGGTGCAAGTGTATTTTTAGGCCGTGACTATGTACTGTTAGTGTTCTTTTGGATATCTTTTTAGCCTCTCATGTTCCTGCACTTTTCTTTGTTCATTATTAATTTTTTTTAATTTTACAGTACAAGGATAACTGTAATGGTGCGGGAAATCAAGCTATTGTTATTATTATCATTAACATTATCATTATTATTATTATTATTATAGTAGTATTATTAGTATTATCATCAGTAGTAGTAGTAGTAGTAGTAGTAGTACTTCCCCTCTCTCTCTCTCTCTCTCTCTCTCTCTCTCTCTCTCTCTCTCTCTCTCTCTCAATATAGTAGCGCCTTTGTTGAATATATATTTGAGAGAGAGAGAGAGAGAGAGAGAGAGAGAGAGAGAGAGAGAGAGAGAGACGGAAGGAGAGGAGAGGTGCATGGTAAAGATTGCTAAACGTGAGAAAAGGAATAGTGTAAGAATAAAGCAAGGAAGATTAACTGACGGAGTGCGTGATGATCGTGTTTACGTCTGTGTGAGTGTGTGTGTGTGTGTGTATGTGTATTTTTCCTTTAATTAACGGGACTAAGAGAAGAGAGAGAGAGAGAGAGAGAGAGAGAGAGAGAGAGAGAGAGAGAGAGAGAGAGACGAACACTATTGACCAGGAAGACAATTCGGAAAGGGGAAGGTGGATGAACACTAGCGCTCTCTCTCTCTCTCTCTCTCTCTCTCTCTCTCTCCATTATATATGTAAGGCTATGAAGACTATTTCAATGCTTTTGTTCGTAAGGACTTGGCAGTTTCTTCGTTAAATGTTCAGCAGTTGAATCTACCATGTTAGAAACTCGACAACTATTTTTGTACTTTTGACGATTTTTAGGGAATTTTTGTAAGGTCAAAATTCTTACTGTGTATTTGCTTCTCGTTCTTTTAAAGTTTCAAAGTGACTTGATTTCTGTGCATCGTGTCGCTGGGTTGGGAGCTTCAGAAGCAAGACTCAAGCTTAGCAGAGGACCTTCCCGAGTCATGCAGGAGTCGGTGGAAACTACCGCGAAGAGGGTCAGCTCCCGGGGCCGAGGGAACACCCCGGGCAGTGTCCACAGTTAGCCACACACTTCCCACTCCACACACACTCGTGGCCGCCCGTGTACACACTTGGGAGGGGACGCCGCCATACAAGGCGCCCACCGGCGTTGTTAGCGTCTGGAAGTCTTTTGCCAAACGAGGTCAAGCGTTATCAGGTAATCTTACTGCGCGTCCATTGTGCTTTGAATTCCGGGTAAGTGTACTGGCAACACATCGCCAGGTCCATGTATCATGTGTTTCCTGCACGAGAGTCAACACTAAGATTAAGATTGATGAGGCGCCTCTCTGTGTTCTGTGGCCACGGATGAAGAACAACTTTAATTAGCCAACAATATTACAATATTACAACACGTTCTATATATATATATATATATATATATATATATATATATATATATATATATATATATATATATATATATATATATATATATATATATATATATATATATATATATATATATATATATATATATATATATATATATATATATATATATATATATATATATGAGTTTCTTTTCAGCATTTATACATTCAAAAGTGTATAAGAACGAAATTATTTCATCATTTGAAACGTAGGCGCTTCTCAAGGATGGAGTTGATGAGCATGACATTACGAGTAAGACAGTCTGGGAACGTGTGTCAGCAGTTCCCGGAACACATCATGATGGAGGCACCAGGCTGGCGAGACCAGCACGCACGAAGCCCAGCAAGTAAACGTTCTGCTGGTTGGGTTCGTGTGGGGGTGAGCGTCCCATGTAGTGTGTGCGCGGGACGGCGCAGCGCGGCGCTAAAGGCCCTGTGGCGCCTCCATTATCGCCCCGCCTTCCCTGCAGAGTATTTATAAGTGTGAAGAATAACAGCTATTTCAGATGAAAACTTCAATAACGTTATTTTTTTCAACACGTGTCAAGAAGCAGAGAACGCGGTGGAGGAAAATATGGATGGGTGGTGTGGCGAGAAGAGGAGAGTCCAGTCATGGTGTGTGCTGGCCGGCCGTGCCGCGCATCCCTCATTGGTTCATACTCAACCAATAGGCGGATAACGTTTTGTTTACATTTTTTTTTTCAGCTGCTGCCCAATGTTCAAGACTTATTTTGGGAGTTTTCACGTGTATTTGGTGGACGAATGCTGGCGTATCTTCCGAGGCATCAGTATCAAGCATAATGCAAAATATCAGCCACCATCCGCGGGAATGAATAAAATAATTTGGCCTCAGAGTAATCAGTAATGATTAACGAGTCGCTGATCCATTGCTGTGTGTGTGTGTGTGTGTGTGTGTGTGTGTGTACCTAGGAGGGGGGGCGTGCGAGTGGCAGCGGCGGGGTCAGTGGCCCGGGGAGCGGGTACATAAGGAGGAACAAACATGTCCTGAAGAGACACCTGCTGGAGCCACCACCGTCACCACACTCCGCGTCTCCAGCAGGGAGAGCCACCACTCTTCAAGACCCGCACAGCGACACACGCCGCTGGGTGCTGTCAAGACTACAAGTCTGCGGTCGCATTAGGCATTGTTGCTTTTGCCAATGCTGTGTTAACAGTGAATGGACGCGTGGACAGATACATAACTGACGGTGAATGTTTTGTGACATTATTTCTGGGAAAATATTTGAATGTTTTGATTGGCAGACTTGAAAGTAAATATATTCGCAGTCCTATTGACGTGACGCGGTGCTGCTTCCCTAGTTGTGCTACTCCAGCAATGAAGCCTCAACGACTTTAACACACTCGAGGCAACGAAAACATCAAGAAGGAAGTGGAGTACTTATTTTGGTGGTCGCCACAGCTGAGGGTCTGCGGTGATGGGCATGTGGCTGGGGCTGGTGCGGGTGGCGGTGGTGGTGGCGGCGGTATTAGTGCTCTGCGTGGCCTCTCCGATGCCACTGGAAGAAGAGGAGGACGACTATGGTTTCTATGAGGACGACTACGACTACAGCGAATATGATGGAGATCAGGTGAGTTTGCTGCCATGGTATGATTTATAGAATGAGCCTCAGAACGTATGAAGTCTGTCAAAACTTTAACAAAAAATTTCGCCGATGATATAAAACAATAATAAAAATAATATGAAATTAGACATCAATCATATCTTTAAATATTTTCATGTGGTAACAAAAACTGCCTTCATGTAAATTGTCACTAACATTCGTACCTGTGTGTTATTGTTGTTACCAATGACTCAACAAGCAGGCGTCATGAGGGGTGGTGGGGCAGCAGCAACATACCATACTCTTACTAAAGCACCGTCCCTCTCCACCTCAGACTCGCAGTGGCCTGTGCATGCCGGGCTGTCCTCGTGACGGCGCCATGCTGGTGGACAGATCTTCGTGTCGCCACTACTTCGTCTGCAAGAAGCTGCGTGGGGAGCTGGTGCTGGCGCGGTGCTCTTGCCCTTCCGCTACGCCTGTCTTCAACCGCTACAGTCGCAAGTGCTCGGTGAGGGCCCGCTGCCGCCTCTCGTGCCCCTCGCAGCAGCATGTCTACTCTAACTGGACTCAGCTCGCCCTGGGAGGCCACGAGTGCCACGTCGCCGAGCTGCCTCCGCCCCTGCAGCCCGCCACCACCACCACCACCACTAAGCCTTCCACCACTACGACAACTTCTAAGCCGCCTACTACTCCCTCTACTACCACTACTACAACTACTCCTACCACTCCTTCCACTACCACTACTACACCTACTCCTTCCACCACTCCTTCCACTACAACTACTCCTTCTACCACTCCTTCCACTACCACTACAACCACAACAACAACTCCTTCTACCACTCCTTCCACCACACCTACCACCACCACTGAAACAACCACTCCTTCCACTACTGCTGAACCGTCCACCACCTCCACCACCACTACCACCACCACCACCACCACCACCACTGAGGAGGAGGAGGAGGAGGAGGAGGAGGAGGAGGAGGAGGAGGAGGAGGAGGAGGAGGAGGAAGAGGAGGTGACAGAATTAACCACAGATGAACCTTCCGCTGAGACTACCACACCACCCTCCACTTCTACCACACCGGAGCCATGCAACGATACGACCACACCCTCCACCACCTCGCCATCTACCACAGGGGCCCCGGAGGTTACTCTTTCCACCACAACCACTACCACAGTTCCAGACTCCACCGCTAGTGATACCTGCACCCCCCCCATTGTCCAGTCACCGGCCACTCTCCCTGCTACCATCCAGTCACCAGTCACCAAACCTGCTCATACTAATACTCTGATTACGACGAAACCAGCAACCGTTTCCTTACCAGTCACCAAACCTGCTACAATTCAGTCACCAGTCCAGTCACCAGTTTCCCTCCCTGCCACCATCCAGTCACCAGTCCCTCTCCCTGCTGCTACTAATACTCTGATTACTACCAAACCTGCCACAATTTACTCTTCAGTCACCAAGCCAGCCACTCTCCAGCCACCAGTCCTTCTCCCTGCTGCTACTAATACTCTCATCACAACGAAACCTGCCATCATCGAGGCACCAATCACTATCCCTGCCGTCATTCAGTCACCAGTCACCAAGCCTGTCGCTACTAATACTCTGATTACAACTAAACCGGCCACCATTCACTCACCAGTCACTCTTCCTGCCGTCCTCCAGTCATCAGTCACTAATACTTTGATCACAAGCAAACCCGTTACCATTCTGTCACCAGTTACTATCCCTGCTACCATCCAGTCACCAATCACCAAACCTGCTCTGATTATAACCAAGCCAGCTACCATTCAGTCACCAATCACCAAACCTGCTCTGATTACAACCAAGCCAGCTACCATTCAGTCACCAGTCACCATACCAGCTACAATCCAGTCACCAGTGTCTCTTCCTGCCACCATCCAGTCACCAGTCCCTCTCCCTGCCACCATCCAGTCACCAGTGCCTCTTCCTGCCACCATCCAGTCACCAGTCCCTCTCCCTGCCACCATCCAGTCACCAGTGCCTCTTCCTGCCACCATCCAGTCACCAGTCCCTCTCCCTGCCACCATCCAGTCACCAGTGCCCCTCCCTGCCACCATCCAGTCACCAGTCCCTCTCCCTGCCACCATCCAGTCACCAGTCCCTCTCCCTGCCACCATCCAGTCACCAGTCCCTCTCCCTGCCACCATCCAGTCACCAGTCCCTCTCCCTGCCACCATCCAGTCACCAGTCCCTCTCCCTGCCACCATCCAGTCACCAGTGCCCCTCCCTGCCACCATCGCACAGCCATCACACGTCCCTGCCGCCCTTGAGCCCACCGCCACGCTCCCTGCTGCCATAGTCACCACACGCCCCTCGACTGCAGGGATGCCAGCACTCACGCCCTCCGCCGACACCAGCGCCATCTCGTCTGCCGCGGACATGGTGGCAGCAGACACCGCGTCAGCCTCTGCAGTGGCCGCCTTACCCTTCAGACCAGGCATCCTATCCAACCTGTTCTCGATCCAGTTACCCAATATACCAAACAAGCAAGTTGCAATCGTCTACCCCACCATTGGTTTGCCCACCTTCACTACCACAACTATCGTCAAGGCCCCCATCGAGATTCCTCCCTTCCCCAAACCCACGATCATCCTCCCTCTTCAGCCCCCGACCACCATAACGAAGCAAACCATCACCATCCCGCCGCTAATCAGCACCCTCACCTTGCCTGTGATCCAACCAAACATCGGTTTCACCACCAAGCCCTTGACTCTCAGCTTCACCTCCGCTCTCTTCAACAAGTTCTCTTCATTCACCAACTTCGACTCCACCTCTCGGGATTCCACTTCCGCTGCCACTAATGCCGCCGCCACTTCGGTAACTACCCCTCACGACACTTCATCAATACTCCCCCCTCTCCCTCTCCCTCCCACTCGCCCTTACAGCTGCGATACCGTGATCTGTCCTACTGCTGGCTTGCGGATCCCAAACCCCACTAACTGCAATCGGTATTATAAGTGCGTTGCTCAGGATGGCAAGCTGGTGGCCCGTCCGTTCATCTGTCCAGCCAGCGTGCCAGTCTTCAGTCCCACGCTGCAACTGTGCATCAGGGGCGTCAAGTGTAAGGTGCGCTGCGGGAACCAGGATACCGTGGCTGACTCAGACTCAAATGAAACAACATCAGGATCACCACAAGACGTCTCAACAGCAGCAGAAAACTTTGAAACCACTTCAGCTGGAGATGTGGAGTCTACCAGCGCTGCCAAGCCGCCGCCAGCCACCTCCACCACCACTACCACTACCACGTCCGGCACCACCACAACTGCTGCTACTACCACTACCACCGATACCACAACACATCCCCCATTGCCAGCCTGCCTCATATCGTGCACTGAGCCTAGTAAGAAAGTAGCCGACCCTCGTAATTGTAGATTCTTTTACATTTGTAACTTTAAGGAAGATTCACAGCCTGATCCCATACGCATGAAGTGCCCCAGCTCCCGGCCAACCTTTGACTCCGCTGCTGGTGAGTGCGTCAAGCGGGCCCCCTGCTTGCCTCGCTGCCCTGCCTTCGCTACAATCATCGTGTCTCAGAATGAAACCACGAACCTCACTACACAAGACGACCCAACAACAACGATAACAGCAGTCACCTCCATCACGAACACAGCTGATGCCTTGCCGTCCCTTCCTCCACCGCCGTCCTCTTCGATAGATTGCCAGCCAGTCTGCTTAGTTCCCGATTCCTGGTTGGCAGATCCAACAGACTGCCGCTACTTCTACGTCTGTCACTTCCTGAGAGATGTGATTCCAGAGCCTAAACGCATTAGATGCCCATCAAATCGACCAGTCTTCGATCAGACCCTGGGCAGATGTAGTGCAGGCGGCGTTTGTAAAGTCTTCTGTAATGAATCAACTCCTATTTCTATCCCTGATATGTCGCCAGAACCTTCGTGTCACCCTAAGTGCCTCATCCCTAACACTAGGGTGCCAGATCCCTCCGACTGCAAGCACTACTATGTGTGCATGCTGATGGGCACACTCACACCTCAACCCATCCGCTCCAGGTGCCCCGACGCCAAACCGTTCTTTGACAGCAGCAAGAACATCTGTGTGGAAAAGACAGAGTGTAAACTGCCTTGTCCTCTGACAGACGCCACCATTCCCTCTCCACTCGAGAGTCCTGGTGTGGCCAACGACCCGTGCTCCCCTCGCTGTGTGGAGTCGCAGACCATTGTGCCTGATCCCCGGGACTGTGGCCACTACTATGTGTGTGATGGGTCTCCTATCACAGCCACCAAAATGAAGTGTCCCTCCCATCAGCCGTACTTCGACACCGCCACCACCAGCTGCTCTCAAGTAAACACCTGCAAAAACACCTGCGGCCAAAATTCTACGGTTACTAGTTCATCAAGCGTCTCCACTTCACCTTCTGAGACCACGACAACCACCACGACTGTACGACCAGGATCATGCAGGCCACGATGCAGCGCCCACAACACCATCGTGCACGACCCGCTAGACTGCCACCACTATTACGTGTGCATGGTGGTGGACGGCAAGCACCACCTCAGCCGCGTCAAGTGCCCCAAGGAGCGCCCCGTCTTTGACTTGTCATCCTACAGCTGCCAGAGAACTGCACCCTGCATCCTTACATGTGCTGACAATGTTATCACGGACCCTCCTACCACAGATGTAGCTGCTGTCACTATCCCTCCCAGTAGCACTGCGGCAGGAGGCTCAACCATTATTCCAGCCAGCGACCAAAACCCCGGCATCACACAAGATTCAGACAGCAGCGTCATCCAAAGTCCTGGCAGTCCCATCAACGTTAGCGACACCTCGGGCAGCGCGGCATGTGAACCTGTGCACTGCTCCAAGGCTGGAGTCCTGCTAGCCGACCTCTCAAACTGTAACCGCTACTATGCTTGCGTCTATGTGGACAGTTTAGCACCACGACCCGTTCACGCTACGTGCCCAAAACGCACTCCAATCTTCCATTTCAGCAAGAAACGGTGTGTGGCTGAGGCAGAGTGTTACCAGCCTTGTCCCAACCAGAGCGTAGCAGTCACACTTCCCGCCGCTAGCGATACTTCCGTAACGGCTGGCAACACTCCGTCACCAGAGCAGCCAGCCGTGGAGGTGGACGCGTGTGCGCCGCAGTGTGGGAAGCTGGGAGGGCTGGTTGCTGACCCAAGGGACTGCCGGTTTTACTATATATGTTCAGGCCCGTACAGGAGTCAAGATCCCGTGCGTGTTCAGTGTCCTTTTGACCGGCCTGTGTTTGACCGCGAAACTTTGCAATGTAGCGGCGGGGCTACCTGCGCGGCGACCTGCCCCTCCAGCAGCACACCCGGGCAGGAAGGCTCCGACGTGGTTATCAGCGAATGTACTCACGCAGGCCACTTCGCCAAGAGCCACACCTGCCAGTCGCTGTACACACACTGTTATGAAAAGGATGACAGACTGGTGAAGGCCACCAAGAAATGCCCTCCAGGCCTCGTTTTTAATACAGTCTCCACCTATCCATACTGCGTTCCTCCCGAAGACTGTCCCTACGACCCAGCCATCAAAGGTCCCTCCATCAATGGCACCACCTGCCGTCACCCAGGCAGCTTCCCTCGCTGTCACACCTGCTGTTCAGACTTCCTGCGGTGCGAGGCCACCGGCGACGAGTTCTGGCCAGTGGAAGCACAGTGCCCCGGAGGTCTGGTGTTCAACACTGACCCTCGCTACCCAGTGTGTGTGCGGCCACAAGATTGTTCCCGCAACGAGCCAGCCAGCGACCATTGCGACAAGGAGGGGTACTACCCGGCGTGTCAACAGGGCTGTTGCAAAGACTACTACTTCTGCACAGATGATGGTCATCTCCTGCACCGCTCTTGTCCTCACTCGCTGCTCTTCAACCCAGACTCTTCACAATGTGTCCTGCCTTGGAAGTGCCCTAACATTTCCCCGTCAGGTCCCCTTCCGTGACGGGCGGGTTCTCTCTCCACTCGTCTATTGCCTGCAGTTATTATGCGCTGTTGCATAAGAAATATTGGATGAACTATTGACAGTTACTTCATGTGTGTGTTAACTGTACCTTATAAGGCTTAAATTAACGGCATTATATTGTTGTTGTTGTTGTTATTGTTTTCATGATGTGAACATTTTTAATAAAGTTAATTTATTATTTTGAAATTGATATATTATGCTTCGCTGGAGTAAGAATTTATGAAATACACTTGAAAAACTCAGCAGGTGGGTACTCGACATGACAAACTAACCATTTCGTGTGGATGTGTAGGGTGTAGGCACAATGTGACCTGCCTTGGAAGTGCCCTAATATTTCCCCGTCAGGCCCCTTTCCGTGACGGGCGGGTTGTCCCTTCACTCGTCCATCACACACCACACACCACACACCAACAACATGCAATAAAACGTGTCACTCAATTTTTCATAATCACCACAAGTGGCTTCATGACGTTGTCTCTTGCTTCTTGACCTGTCTGATATCACTCAGTCATCACATCATCAGCAACATACAAGGCATGTTCAGTCACTCGGAGTAGTACGATGGCGCAGGTCACCACAACGCTGACTCAGGCCAGAAAGCATGACCTCCCGTCAAATACCCAGCCACTTCCATCTGGCATCGGCGAAGCTCTTATCGTAAAGCCATTAATTAGTCCATGATCTTTTTAATCTGCAAGCATGAGATTCAATGGGCTTTGTAGCATCACTACTTCAAGCAGCTCAGCATGCATGGAATTTCATCTACTCCATGCTTTGCTCCATCTCGGCACAGTAATAAAACTAAATCGAATAAAGTTGATATTCCCAAGAAAGAAAATGGATAGATACCGTAAATAGGTAACTACACACCTCCGCAGACAGACTGGTAGATGACGCATAATACAACGTATGTCTCTGAATGAAAAAAAAATAAATAAATAAAAATAAAAAAATAAAAAATCCATCCGGCCGTGCCAACTTTGATTGCAGAGGAGGACTATGGGGCAGCAATTAACATGCGCGGAGGTGCTGGGTGCAGGACTGAATACTGGACACAGCCACGGAACGACGTTCTTTAGGACATGGATTAAGAAGAAAGTAATCAAAGAGAAACCTACATTAGAAAAATGAATAAACAAATAAAAAAGAAAACCAGCAAAGGCTAAACCCAGGAAAATGATGAACAGAGCAGTGCCGTGATCTACCACTTACACACGTAGTGGCAGCAGATGCTGGCAACCTCACGGGCTCCAATACTTACTTTGATGTAATGCTATTTTTTTTTTTTTTTTTTCATGTTGAACCCCTTCAGTACCGGGATACATTTTTACATTGAGTTTTGTGTATGATTAGACGATTTTACCAACATTAGGGAGGGTTTATGGAGGTCAGAAGATTAATGGCCAGTCTTCACTATTTGAATCACCACAAGTTTCTGAAGCTGTATAGAATCACCAAATAGTAAGCAGAATGAATAAGAAAACATGTAAAGGTACTTAAGAGGTTAAGTTCAAAGTGAAGTGTTGCTACTTTGCGTGTCTGAGTCGAATATCTATCAGAACTTTCTGTAAGCAGTGTGGTTGGGTTGTGTGGAGTAAGTCCATCAGGGCAGTGGCTGCTTACTGTGGCCATGGTTTTCCCTCATACCACTGCTCTGCACCATGACACTACAATGCCAGACTGACATCCCTATGAGACAAGATGCGTTTTGCACACAACTTGACCTACAACCAAGAAGGCCTAAGTTCATTTAAGGCTCAGATGCAGCAGAGCAGGGCACAACTTTCACTGTACAGCCACCTATCAAGCAGCAAAAAGGCACAGAGTGTAAGCCATGGATTGTGACCTTGCTGTTATGGTGCATGGAGTGCAAGTGGTTTCAGTTCCATCCACAGATTGGTTACTATGAGCAATGAACTCTTTCCATAGGGGAATGGCAGGTTGTATTGAAGAACCACCAAATGACCATGTGTGAAAAACACACATGAACACTGAAATCCATCTCAGTCCCTTTGTCTCTAGGAGTGGGAGATGAGACCACTGATTCTTACCAACTACACACTAAGAGAAAGACTGACTGGATAAATCAAATTACAAACCTAAGAAAATCGTACAAATTTATTATTTACATCTGAAAAGACTGTACAAAGAATGTGATTTGATGTGAAATTATTCTAAAAAAAGAAATCTAAAACAGACAAGAAAGTGCCAAAGGACATCACCAGCTTATATAGAAAATGTGTAAGCAGGCTGCAAAAGAGGACAACCAGTAGGAAAATTTGTACTACATGGTCAGCTTGTAGGGCTGACAGACCTTTCTTGGACTCCTACGCAGGACTTGGCCTGAACTGTCACCTGTCTTTTGTTGTGCTGGTGCCACATTCCCTCCAACCTGTGAGGCATCTCCAAGAAGGCTCCCACTCCTGCCAGCATTACTGTGGCCAAGAGACTGTTTATTCATGTAGATGTGTTGCACTGGTGAACTTGATAAGCCAAGGTTAAGCTGTCTCTTGGTTCGCCGAACTTTCATCGGAATAACAATATCACTATTGATGTTGTTCTTTGTGGGTTCTGGGGAATCTACACTACTCCCAGGGCTGGGCAGAGGTGAATTTCTTCCCTGGTTAATTTTGTCCTTCCTTGGAAAGAGCTTCCTTGGTGAGACACCCTCGTACATGGCTGGGGCAATTGTCCGCATCCTCTTTCCTGAAGAGTTCTTGACGTTAGACACCACAGAGGTTGGGGTTAACTTGCGCTTTTTAGCAGTGGGTTTTTCTACTGTAGTAGTGATTGCCTCCTCCTGAGTAACCTTTTTGGGTGTTCTAGAGCTGGTTTTCTTTGGTACTTGGCTCACATTCTTTTTGTTGGTATGTACCACTGATATGACATTATTGGAATCTGTACAAGAAAGCTGGGCTGTATGGCCAGGGCTAGGCCCAAAACTTGCTGACCTTCTTTGACCAGGAGCATCAGCAGTCTCTACGATGGGCATGGATAGAGCTGTACTAGTTAGTGACACTGGAGATACTTTACCTTTCATGAAGTAAGTCTTGCTGATGGAAGAACTTGCATCTAAAGGACTGATTTTCTGTTTTAATTGGAAAGTCTTACCAATAAGTGAATCTGATGGAGTACTAGCTTTCTGATTTTCAGGATTCTTGTTTAGAGACAACTCATTGTTTGTTTGAGGGGTGGAAGTAAGTGACACTGGAGAAATTTTACTCTTCACGATATAAGTCTTGCTGATAGAGCAATTTGCATCTAAAGGACTGATTTTCTTCTTTAAAAGGAAAGTTTTATTAATAAACGAATCTGAGGGAGTATTAGCTTTCTGTTTTTCAGGATTCTTGTTCAGAGACAAATTACTGTTTGTTTGAGGGATGGAAATGTTATGCTTTGTCCCTGACATGCCTCCAGACTGCTGTGGTGACCACCTGAGGGAGGTCTGCATGTCACTGTTGCCTAGATCTACCTGGCTGGTCTTGTGGTCTTCACCAGCAGGTTCAAAGAGGCTGTGAAGATTACCACTCTTTTCTGGTGAAGTAAGGCAAACATCCTGAAACTGCTTCTCTGTTCTGGCAGAGGGGGATGCATGGAGTCTTTTGGCCTTTGGTGTTCTGCTTTGGTCATCTTTACTTACAGACTTCTTACATGGTGACTTTTTGCAAGGAGACTTTCTTGGTGTCTTCTTGAAAGTTCCCATGGTGCTTGAAGACTCATTCAGTTCTGTCATGTGAGTTCTACTGGAAGTTTTTCTAGGTGTCTTTTTTGGTGTCTTACACCCAAGCTTGGTAGGAGAAACTAGCTTGATGGGAGAGGCTGTCTCACTGGTAGCACCCATCACTGCCTCACTGGATTCTTGGTCACATGACTGAAGCACCGATGCCACATGATCAACAGACTCAGAATTTTTTTCAGCTCCAGACAAGGCATTATCAAGATCCTTCACTCTATCCAAAGCTGCATCCTCCATTTCTGAGTCAGAACTTGAGTCGCTGCTACTGCTGCTGCTACTGCTGCCACTACTACTGCTACTACTGCTACTACTATTGTTACATTCACTACATTCACAGTCACTGTCAGAGTCAGAATCATCAGATTTATTAGCCTCGGATTCTGTGATGGGTTTGGTTTCACTTGGTAAATCTTCAACTGCATCATCTTTGTGTTCTCTTGTGAAATACTGATCATTACTGGAGGTGATTCCACAATTATTTTCAACCACCCTTTCAGTGTGCTCATCAGTTTCACTACCAGTATTTTCAATGTCCAGCTCTGAGTCTTCTTCATTATCACTGGAGCTCAACTGGTCCTGCTCATCCATGTCAGCCTCATTGGTGTTGGTTTGGCAGATTGCTGTGTCCCTGATGTCCTTCTGCTCAGTGTTGGAGGGATGTGTGGTGCAGACAGCTGGGTGGAGAGGTGCATCCTGCCTCTCAGTGCCTGTACTGCTGTCAGAGGTGTTGGAACTTGATGATATGTTTTGAGATTCACACTTCACTGGAGACTTGGACTCACTGGAGGCACTAGAACTTGATGACACATTTTGTGAATCACACTTGAATGGAGATTTGGATTCACTTGAGGTACTAGAATATGACAATGCACTTTCTGAGCCACACCTCACTGGAGACCTTGACTCACTTGTGTCTTTGTGGTACTGTTGGGAAGTCTTCTCTCTAACCTCAGTAGTGACCTCCTTGTGTGTCTGCATGGCAACATCAGAATGTTCAGTGATCATACTGTGCTCCTTCCCACCCAAGACCTTGTCATGAGGGCTGACCTGTTCAGTTTTGTTCATTAATTGAGTCTTCCTTTTACTAATCTGTGTATTACTATTGAGAGCTTTTTCTTTTGTTTCCAAATTATGTAAATTTTTAAGCTGTGTCCTTTTAAATTTTTCATTATTGACTTCATCCTCATCACAACTGTCATTGTCACTATTTATTACATAATTAAGATTCTTTCTTCTTTCTTTTGCTTCATGAATCTCATTATCATCACATCCATCATCTTCACTATCAGCTATATATTTCAGGAGAGATGTCTCTGAGTCATCACTGCCACTGGTGATATCACAGGGAAAGTTTTCATTGTGTTGCTTCACCATCAAGTCTATGGTGTCATCACTCATTGAGGAAATGGAAGACACAGACAAGTCTGGAGGAAGATGACTTTTTACTTTGGGGTGCATGAGTTGAAACATGTCTCCTGGGAAGAAAGTGGCATTATCATCCACTGCACTACAGTTCTCCCTATTATGGTCTTGATCCTTTTTTCTGTTCTCTGATGGGTACTCTAATGTTCTTCTTCTATTCCTTCTGGTCTTCGTACCTTGGTGCTGAACTGCATCCTGCGCTGGTGATGTCATCCTGGGTGGTGAGGATTGGGTCTGGCCATACTGCTGCTTCTCTGACTTACCTCCCTTTTTGCTAGATCTGGGATTATTTTGCTCTTCAATGCCACATGCTGTGTACTGTGCCTTCTCTGGACTAATTTCATTGTCTAGTGTTCTATCTGATATGACTATTTTGGAAGCTGTTTTTTTCTGTTCGTAATGTTCCTTGTCAGTATCAAGTGAAATGTCTGGTTTATCTGTCTCACATGATTTGCCAGCCAGTTTGTCTCTGCTATCTACACAGGCATTGTGTTTACTTGCCTTGAGTTCTTTGGTCTGCAGAATCTCTTCTTTATCTTCCATGTTACTGTTATGTTCCTTTTGTTTCAATGGTTGCCTTTTGATGTCATCATTCTTGTTGACTGTGTTACACTTATTTTTCTTGTGATTCTTTACAGGTTTACCAATATAGACATCTTTTTCCTCTCCCTCTTCTTCATCTTCATCTAATTCTCCTTCCTCCTTTTCACTGTCCTGTTCCACATACTTGGAAGGAGACTGTGTCAGAATACTGCGTAATAACTTGCTGTCAACAGGCACACTGCTCACTGACTTTTTCTGAGGCTCTGGGGTCTTGGATGCATGGTGTGCTCTGCCTTGCCAATCCGGCTCTCTCATGAGTTCATCAGCAATATGGGGCTGGTTCTTTAGTTTTGAGCTTGTCCTTCTTGTTCTCTCTGTCTCTGGGGTTGATGGGTGCCACCTTGGCGGTCTTGTCATGTTTTCCTCATCACTATTGGGTGGGAGAGTAAGGCGACTCTTTACAGACACCCTCCTCTTTTTGCTGGCTGGCTCTTCCTTGTCTTCTCTGGGTTCTCTTTTCCGAGGTGAACTCCTTTCACCTTTCTTTCTGGGAGACCAGTCCTTTTTTCCACAAACTTCTGATTCACTCCTCTCTCTTTTCCTACTCTTCCTCAGTCTAGGTGGACTTTTTCTGTTCTGGGACGACAGCACATTTGGACTGTGTGATTCTCTCTTTCTGCTGTGCTCCTCTGCATTTTTCCTCCTGTCCTTATCCTTTGGCCCTAAATTACTGCTCTGATCCTTGGAATGTTTTGACTCTTGCCTTTCACCTTTTCTACTCTGCAGCTCTTGCTTTTCTGTTCTTTTATGTGACTCCTGCCTTTCCATTCTTTTACTCTGCTGTTCTTGCCTTTCCACTCTTTTACTCTGTGGCTCTTGCCTTTCTCCTCTTTTACTCTGTGGCTCTTGTTTCTTTGTTCTCTTGTTGTGGAGCCTCTCTTCCCTGGCCATCAAAGGACTCACACCCTCCTCATTTCCCTGCTGCCTCCTACTACTGCTACTTGAGAACAGCTTCCTTATTCTGCCCCCAGCAGGCTTCAACAGACTACCTTTCTGGGGCGATGGACTGTGTGATGGACTCCGGCTGCAATATTCCTTCTCTCCTGTTTTGGGAGTGTGTGCATCTCTTCTTGATTGTCTGTTTACACTTTTTGTTGCTGTGTCTGTGTCATCCAGGCCACCATTATTTCCGTGAAGTTTGGTCTTAGGTGTGTCCCGGCCTCTTTCCCTTGCAGACCTTCGAGGGGAGCTGGTACTTTCTGTCGTGTTCACTTTTGTCTCCAGGTCACGAACTCTTTGTGTCTTTTCATTTAGTTCCTTTGATTCTGTCTGTTTTTTCAGTTTTCTTTCTTTCTCCACTCTACTCTCCTTATGGTCATTCTTACTATTGCTTCCATACTTGAGCTTTTGATCATGTACAGAGTTTCTTTCTTCTTCTTCTTCTTCATCTTCCTTTTCACAGCCATCTTCATACAATAATTCCTCCTCTAATAAAAAGAGGCCATCCTCATTGTAGTTCGTTCCCAGTAGACTTTGCAAGATGTCATTGTCATTGTCCTGGTCATCAATACTACTCATGGAGTCTTGAGGGGCGACTTCTCTTTCTTTCCTGACATGAGCCTGACACTTATCATTCCTACTATGTGTAATGTCGGTGCCATCCCCTT
The DNA here is from genome assembly GCF_017591435.1 of Portunus trituberculatus. Taxonomy (NCBI): domain Eukaryota; kingdom Metazoa; phylum Arthropoda; class Malacostraca; order Decapoda; family Portunidae; genus Portunus; species Portunus trituberculatus. The sequence goes on from NC_059285.1 coordinate 4,523,262, forward strand.
CTCCAACTTCCTTATTTTGTATTAAACTCGTCCTCTTTTCTTTGACACTTTCATCCGGGTTATTTTTAGGAATATTCTTTATCTTCTTTTCACCTTTTGCATCTCTCACTTGCTTGCCATCACTTTGTTCCTGCTGCTTGGTATCATCCAAAGCTTCATGTTCTATCAACACATTTTCCATTCCAAGATTTTGAACTGAGCTCTTGTCTAATATATCAAATCCAACATCTTCATCCTCATCACCACTGCTTCTTATTTCTTCATCTAAAACAGGGGTGGGAGTCCTAGTAGGCATTCTTCCATCATTTTCCTTCTGCTGCAATGAGCCTCTTTCAGTTGTGTCACTAGATATTTCTTTATCATTAGTTTCATCTGAGGCAGGTTTCTTCTTGGTATTCTCTCTGCTTGTAGTCATTCCTTTCCTTTCATCTGTGTTCTGTGTTAAAGGTATAGCATCTTGTCTTTCCTCGGAGTTGGTTTCTTGTTCTGACTTACCAGATTTCTGTCTCATATCCAAGGAAGTTTTCTTGCTTTCATTTTTCTTTTCTGAATTTGTTTTCTCTTTCGTTTGGTCCTCCATATTCTGGGTATCTAAATCCTTGCGTTTTCTTGCTTCTGGCTTTACCTTTTTAGTTCGATCTTTGGTTTGGTGTTTCCCGTGCTTTACCTCACACACTGAACTACTGTCTTCAACACTCCCTAATGTTGTCTGGCTGGTGTCTCCACTCTTGCTTTCAGTCTGCACATCTACTTCTGAGGCATTTTTCAAGGACTTCCTCTTTTTTTCCTTTCGTACTGATTTTTGTTTCACTTTCTCACTGCCATCTCCTGATCTCTGAGTTTGATGGGCAGTTTTCCTTGATTCTCTCCTCTTTGGATACTCCTTGACAGTAACTGCATCTGTGTCTTCTGAATCACCTTCGTGGTCACTATTTAGTCCTTGTTTCAGTGTATTTTCACAATCACCTACTTGTACATTGTTCATTTGAAGTTTTTGTACATTCTTAACCTTAGTATGCAAATCTGTCACTTTCTTGCCACAGTCTACATTCTTATCTTTGTTTTCAAGCTTCCTCTCGGTATGGCGATCATTTGGTGTCTCTAGACTTTCTGAGATTCCCCCATGAATCTCAAAACCTTGATCTTCTTTATTTTCTTCAATGTCAATTAATTTATCATCATCCTCACTTAAATCTTCATCACCAAAGAGACTCCAAAGATGCTTATTTTTCTCTTGCTTCTTGCTTCTTATATTATTCCCTTTACTATTGAATATACTTCTGAGTTTAGCCAAGCATAAAATTGCACCATCCATTTCCTTACTATCAATATCTTTCCACTCTGATGCTTTTATCTCATTATCAAGTTCTGTTGCATTCTTTGTGACATCATCATCATCATCATCATCTGCACTTTGAACTTGTCCTTTAGAATAGCTTTTTTCAACCTGCTTTACATTATCTTCCTGAATCTCTTGACAGTGTTCTCTGATTGTTTTTGTGAGTTTACTTTCTTTTTCTTTGTCACTGTTTTCTTTATTTACAGAGGACTGCTTCTTTTTCAATCTTTTGGTATCCTTTTCCAATGATGGTCCATCAGTCTGTTTATCATTTCCATCCAGATCTTGTTTGATTTCACCTTCATCAGACTTGCTAGTAACCTTGTCCTCACTTTGAGCTTTGGATTCTGCAGATATTGCTTTCCTCACATTGTCAGGAAGACTGGTGGTGGCGGCTGTTTTGGTTTTCTCTTGTGACCCTGTGTGTCTATGAGCAGGTGTGGTCTCTACTGGTGTCTTTGGCATAGTTTTGTGTACATCTGGACCTGATGGAGAGGATAAAGTCTGCTCCTGCTCTATTGGTGGATGGGGCTTTCCTACTTTTTTAAGCTTATTCTTCATCCTCAGGCCAAATAGCGTTTTACTTAACATATCTTCTTCAAAATTTGAAGGAACTCCTGCTTCATCTCTGCTCTGTTTGGCAGGAGGAGCTGAATCTTTGGACAAATGTGCAGGCAAGCTTTCTTGCTTCATGGTGGTGGTGTGTGGAGCATCAGCAGATTCACTGCTGGAGCAAACTTGGAAGCTTGAGGATATCCTGTCTTTCACAGATTCATCCTGAGGTTCCTCAATTGGCCTCTTTTTGTCCATACACTCATCATTCAACTCCACAGCCTTTTTCACACGAAGCATCTTTCTCACTGGTGGAGTCTGAGTGTCGGGCACAGCATCTTTAGAGAGACCTCTCTTAACATCTGAGCATTCATCTTGTGGGTGTATATCAGTGGAAGCATTGACATTTTCCTCTTCATTGGTAATAGTTCTTCTTATACCCAATCTTGAAAACACGCTCTTTCTTGAACCTCTGCTTCTATTTTCATCTTTCTCCTCTGCAATATTCTTATTTCTCTCATTTTCAATATCTGTTCTTCTCTTATCCAAATCGTTTCTTCCAAGGCGGTTCCAAATAGACTTTGTCATCTCATGTTTTGACCTTGCATCTTCCCTTCCCTCCTCTTCTCTTGAGAACAGACATTTCTGGGACTTGAAAGAGGCTCTAGTCTTGCTCCAAGTTTTGAGTTTCTCTTCTGAGTGGGTGACTGTCTCCCCCTTCTTCCCTAGTAGATTCTTGAGTGTCATTGCTTCACTGTCGGAAGAGGGACTGAGACGCACACCTCTAGTAGCCTGCCTCACTCTCTGGCCGACGCTTTCAGTCCTCCCTGGCGTTCTTGTGCCTCTTGAGCATGTACACTCCCTCATCTCTTCTTTCTCCTCATTTAGGCTCTGTAACATAATCCTAAATAAGGCCAATGCCTTTAACCATTTGCTTATATTTCTATGCTTCATTCCCTTTAAGAATTTAAATAAATAATCACTATATCAATGCTTTTCATCACTCACTATCTCTTCCTTTCTTTTATCCATTGTTCACCTTCACACATGATTAATCTGTTACTTCTGTGGAAACCAATTTCATCCCATAGAGAAATCAAAGTTTATGAGTGCTGTTATTCTTTCAGTATAAAACAACAAAGCCATTTATCTTGCAGTTCCACCTGACTGTGAAGTTAGTAGTGCTGATTTCTACTTGCCCGTAATGCAACAACTCAAATTAATAAAAGTGTGAATTATCAGATATTGATGTTATCCAATAGTGTCTATACTTGCCCTTCCAAATCACATGTAACTGTTTTTAGTCTTATTACACCATTGCTTAGTAAAGACATGCTATATATGAAATGATGAATACCTAGCTAACTTTTGATACATAGCTATAGCTCTGAACATCTTTATTTGCCTCAGCTGAGACTGGTGTTGCTATTCAAGCACCCAGAGGAGCAGATGAGGCAATCAAACTCCACTCCACATGAATGCCTCAGTCACCCACAAGGCAACTAGATGATCTAACAAACCTAACCACCACCACCACCACCAATATTACTACTATTATTAACGTGCCATCTTCTCTTAGTCATGTTACCATTTCTGTCTACATACAGTTAAACTTTCTATACCAATTTCAATTATAAAGATGTTCCCTTCCTCAGTATCTATATCCATCAGACATGTCAAAATAATTACTGCATTATACTTCACATCTTTTCCACATCACAAAAGCCCCTCTTCCCTGACCATACTACACATGATTCCCTTCCCCTGAACTGCTGCCACCCTAATCTTTCAACTAATGACTGTTTTAGGTTTCACAAAATAAAAACAAATTTCAAGGCTAGATAAAGACATGAAATAAATTGGCTAATCACAAAACATGATTATATATACACACAATCATTCAAATGTTTTGGAGTGGCATTATGAAAGTTGTTTTCCTTCTACAACACAATTTATAGGAAGAAAAATTAAACTTATCAACTGAGTATTTTCCAAAGCTATCCCACCTATCTTTCTGTCATTATGAAAATATTTTCCTATTAGAACAGATAATTTGTAAGAAAAAAGAAAATTTATCATCTGAGAATTTCTGAAGTCATCCTACTTCCTCCCGTCACAGAAAACAAGAGAAAACTAACATTTACGAAATCCTTGAGTTCATCTTTGTTGTACGCAGCAATGTGTGAGACAACACGGTCCAGCTCGTCCTTGGGCACCTGGCGCAAGGCTCGGCGGAAGATGATGGCTTCCTTCCTGCAATGGCAATCCAGAGTGAGCTTCAGGATCCAAGAGTGCGAGTCAGGTAAGACTAAGGTCTCTGCTGGTGCTATTTCTTACTCTATACACTCATTCATTTAGTTTATTTGATTATACATTTTCTAACAGCATAATGGGGTAGTTTTCAAAGTGCATAGAAATAGGAAATTAAAGTGACAAAAATCATACAAAAAAGAACAATAGCTGATGTCTTTCTATCTTTTATCGCTATTTTCATGCTAACTATTCTACTGACCTTACTAACTGCATGCCTCCCCTCCTCTTGTAGCCACACTGCACAAGGCTTTCTTCTTCCTCTCATTCCTATTCTGTCCAACTCTCTAATGCAAAAGAGTTAACCAGTACTCTCAATCATTCATATCTTTATCAGGTAAATTCTGGAACTCTCTGACTGCTTCTGTATTTGTCTTCCTACAACTTGACTTCTTTTAAGAAGGAGGTATCAAGACATTAGTTCCTTAATTTTGGCTCTTTACCTTTTTTTAAATATTTTGTTGCCCTTGATTGGCTTTTCTCCTGCATAAAAAAAAAAAAATAATAATTAATTAATAAATGGTCATGTACACACTTACTCTCTCTTCAGTGTGGTGACCTCAGTGGTCTTCTGACGTAGCTGAGATACTGAAGTCTTCCACAGAGAGGACATGTTGTTTAGAAGGGTCTCATTGTCCTTCTCCAACCCCAAACATCGCTGCTGTGAGCTGTGGAGACTCTCTTGCAGTTGTTCATGCTCTGTCTTCAGCTTCTTGATCTCTCGGAGGAGCTACATAAGGGGTACAATTAGTGTCAGTGCTATGGTTGTTGGTGCTGAACAAGAATACCTCATGAAATTATTACCATTTCACAAAACACATCACTCACAATGACTAAACTACTGCTACTTCTATTATGGCGTGGCTTTCACTGATCTGTCAGGTGAATGACATACATTCTATACACCAATGCTTATTCCAAAGATTGACAGCCTCATTTCATCTGAATTATTACAGTATCTAATAAAGATAACCTACAATAGGTATTAAAGCCATCCATACCAGAATATACACCAGATATAACAAGGCACCTTGGAAACTAAGGTGATCCTACTCTATCTCATTCCTTTAAGCATCTCTCTCTCTCTTTCTGAATAAGTAACTTTTGGTCAGTCTTTCTTTCATGTAAAAGCATAATCCAAAATATTTTTCTATTCTTGGATAATTGAATGAAAGTGCTAGTGCTGTGCAGCATCAATGGAAGAGGAGCTAGTACTATAAGTAATTGCAATTAATTCTTGTAAATAACATAAACAGGTATGAATGTACAGCACACCTAGTTCTCATTACATGCAGACTCTGAATAAACAGATTCATGTTTATGTGCCAAGCCAAGTATTTACACTAAGCAAGAAAATCCACATTTACATGGAAGTTCATTGGTGAGCAAATTGTTGCCAAAAAAGTGTGTTAAAAATCTTTTACAAAGTACTTTTTTCTTTTCATATATTCTTTCCACATTATACATCAGTGTGTTCTAGTGTTGTTTTAGTTCAGTGTTATGCATAAAAAGTGCTGAGCTAAACATTTGATTGTTGGGGGAGAAGGAAACATTGTGTGGAACATAGCTACCTGCAATTAATGCAAAGATCAGCTTCACACCAAGTGGATTCACACTAAGTGAGGGATTTGCAAAATGTAACCCTACATACACTAAGAACTAAATGTATCAATACATCCAAACAAATTAAACAAAAACTCACCTCATCTCTGTCCTGACCTACAAGAAAGTCTTCAAACAAGTCAAGCTGATTATTCTCTGTTTCCTTCTTAGTTTTCTTGGGAATTCTATATGATTTTGTTTTCGATGTGGTGGATGCATGTCCCACATTCATATAATCTGCAGCAGTGGACCGTTTGGAAACTTGAGCCATCATCATTATGTTCTGTACCACATCGGATGAGGCTACACTGACGGGTACAGATCTGGGTGGTGTGTGTGACTCCTCTGCTACTGTGGCCACTTTCCTCACATTCTTTCCATCACTTGGATTTCCCTCTTGTACTTCTAAAACCTTTCCCTTCCCTTCCACTTTATCTTCTGATGCAGCACTTTTGTAATCCCCCTGAGATGAAGGTGTTTTCTCTCTGCTGCTGCTCAGGCTCTGATCACTTTCATTCTTTCCATCCTTTGTTAAAGAATGCTGATCCTTGGAGACATCATTATTTTTGGCAGACAAGTCATTTTCCCTGCTCTCAAGAGGGTGTTTTGAGTTCTTTATCACACGTGAGAGAACAAACTGTAGGTCTTTGTTCAGACTTGCACTTAACTGTAAAGCTGTGGGGTTGTCATTCAAAGAATCTGTCTCCTTTTCCTTTTTGATCTGAATTGCCTCATGCTTGATGTGGTGACTTTTGCTCTTTTTCTTAGAGTGGCTCTCAACACTCTTTCTAGTGCAATCTCTTGCCTGTTTCTTCTTTGCCTTCTTTTGAGTGTTAACAGAACTGCCATCTTGCACTTCATTTTCTTCACTCTCACAGACAGATACAGAATTATTGACTAGAGTCTTGGATTTCACTTCTTTCCTGGCATAATCCTCAGTCTGTGACGAGTTGTGACCCAAGGCATTACTGTCACTAGCAGGCATTGGTTTACCATCAATGAGTTTATTTGTGGGTTGTTCATTATGGCAATCTTCTTTTCCTTGGTTCTGTGAGGAGACACCATCTTGGAGAACTGAGTTTTCCCGAGCCTTAGAACTTGTCCTGCTGCTGGATAATTGTTTCTCCTCTTCTGCAATCCCAATTAACTCTTGAAATATGTCAGCATCATCCACATTTTCAGCTTCCGCATTCCCAGCAGCAAGATCATCTAAGTCACCATAGATGTCACTCAATTCCGAGGTGGCATCAGAATCTGCATCCCACAACGACTCAGCACCAGGACTCACTGGGTCTTCCATGCTGCCACCGATTTGACTGGCCAATGGAGAATTTGCCTCAGCCCTGAGAAATGGTCTGTTCGTTAAAATTAATACTTAACTTGCTACTTAACTTTAGTATTGCTAGTTACTGACTGCCTCTCCTACACTTATATTTTTCCTTTACACCACTGTCTTTATTAAGAACTTCTGAATTTCAATTGTGGAGGATTACAAGAGAGAGAGAGAGAGAGAGAGAGAGAGAGAGAGAGAGAGAGAGAGAGAGAGAGAGAGAGAGAGAGAGAGAGAGAGAGAGAGAGAGAGAGAGAGAGAGAGAGAGAGAGAGAGAGAGTGTAAGGGTGAACAAGAGACCAAGCTCACCTCTATCTCACAATGTCCTCTTCCCCACCATATTCTTGCATGCTCCTCAAACCTGACCAGCATGGGAGGATGCAGTGCGTGGGTTCCCTTAAACAATTAGTGGACAGATGCTTCTTGATTTTGAGATAGAAAACACACTGCCAGGCTGTTAACATGAAAAAAATAAAGGAAATTATTTCATTATAAGATGGCTATAATCTGTCTCAGTATGCATTACTCCTGCCTCTCTGTTCTCCAGGATGTCAGGTAATTCCAAGTGCAGAGAAACCCATCATATTCAAAATCACATCACAATTCCCTGCTTAAAGGTCACTACAGAAAGGTAATTACTATTTATGTAGTGTTGTGGAGGAAATTCTCAAGACCATGTATGCATGATCTGTTCATCGCAATAAACATGTTCACTGGCTGTAAAGTTATTATAAAAAAGTAACTACTGGGTATGTATGTAGTGTTATGGAGGACATTTATACGATGTGTGCATGAGCTGCCTTGTGGTGCCCATATACTGTAGGCGATGGAAGAGAAGCCGTTTACCATCTAGTCCTGCATGAAAAACATTCTGAAGTGATTGCAATAAATAGTAAGAATGATATCAGGAAACACATGCACAATGAAATTTACAAACGAGTTACACATCTTGAAAACTGTGCAGTATAAAGGTACGTTTTGCATGCAGCGATTGTTGCGATGATTGCTGGTAGACCATTTTGCATGCAGTGATGGCGTCAATGTTTGTGCGATTGTTGAGGAGAGAGCATCACGTGGCGTGAGTGAAAATGGCTTTGAGTTAAAAAAAAGAAGGCTTTTAATTAAATATCTTTTAGCTGAAGAGATTGAAGACGAAGAACTAATATTCGAAATGTATGGGAAGAAAAGAGCTAAAACACATGTTATGTTTGAATTGAGGAGTGAAGAGGGAATGTTTTCCAACTTTTTCTGCAACTTCTGCTCAGATGTTGTCCTTTACCCCTTGGTCCTTATATTTGGCATGTGAGAGCTGCCACAACGAAGGATGTTTTGCAATTTTCTCCATAAGTATATCATCATCTTTGGAAGAAAAACTGGGAGCCATGATGACACAAACCCTCACACCACAAATAATCGCTAGCGACTGCGATTATATTCACCCCCTAGCCGTGCAACTATTTGGAGCCAGCGATGATCGCTCGTTGCAAAACAGCCCTATAGGAATACATGTAATGAGTACTCAGTGATGATCGCTGGGCGATCATCGCTGAGCAATGATCGCAACAATCACTGCATGCAAAACGTACCTTAACTCAAATTAAAACACAGGATCAACTGTAGCCTTTAAAATTTCTCTACTTAACATATCTTATTCTAGCCAACATTTGAAGCTTTATTTCCACATCCTGCAATTGTCATATCTCAAAATTGCCAATTTTAGTCTTTTGGCCAGAACATAGAATGCTCTAATGGTCAAATGGTTAAAAGAATTGGAAATAATAGCAGGAATCTCCATAGTCATTTAAAGAAAAACTGTATTTCAAACTAACACATGTACATATATTTCAATACACATTATGTTTGCAAATCTATGTTTCAACTATCAAAGTATTTGTTGTGTAAAGACCTATATGACAAAATGAATAAAGACTGAGTGTCTTTAACATGTGATTTATCAAAATAGTGGTGTTGGTTTGTACTTACCTTGAACAATATTGAAACAATACTAGAATACTGTAACACAACATGGTATAATGTTGTAAATGTCTTGTAACGGGATAACTGAGATACTAATTGCAATCATAGAGATAAGGTTGGGGTCAGCATGGCTTCTGTCATTGGTCAGAAGTATCACTGATAACAGTTGTGGGGAAACACGGTTATCTAAACAATAGCAGGTCCTCACGGATCAGCTAAGTTCTGCCTATATGGTGATGAATACTCACTGTACGGCACATGTGATGTGACAAGTCGTTATGTTACAGCAACATTGCTCCTGCTGTGCCGTATCATAAATTCCAAATCTATGCCAATGAGGCTCACTTGGAGGAACGCAATGTAATGCACGCAATGCACGTATTTGTGTGTTGGCACGTGGATACTGTGAATGCATCCCTTCGTCACAGTAATTAGTCCCATGGTGCTTATCTTACTCATCTTTGTATTACTGACTACTATTATTGTTCCACCAGATGCAAATCAATTGACATATTAACATGTTATCAAATAAGGCTTTACTGTACATGGAGCCACTAATTCAAATGGCCTGTGTAATTTGGAATTAGAGCACATGCAATCCTTCACAGGGGTATGAAAGGCAGCTGCAAGGGAGCTCACACATCAATTCTAACTTTACAGTAGCATCAGACAAGTGTACAGATTTCAATCAGGGTCTAATGACTTTCTTCCTGTGCTACAGTGGGAAACCCTGGGATTTGTACATCTTATTCTTGTGAGTACTTCTAAATCATTCTTATTGGTGTGATGTGCTTGTGCAGTATTAGGTTAGATTAGTATCCATAACAAGGCTCCTTGCGGAATGAACTGCTCTGCTTAATTTGTTTGATTGGGTGATGTTACATTAGGATGAAGCAGAGCTTTCCACACAGCTGCTTTAGTTTAGTTCTTTCGGGGTTGTCCAGGAACTTAAGATCAGGTTAGTATGAGATATTCAATGAACGTAATAAGTGAAATTTATAAGCTATTTTAACTTAAACCTAACCTAACACTCAGACAAAAACACACTCATTCCAAAATCACTCCAATGTTATGACACGCGATTTCCTCTTCCTTGTTAAAATGTCTATTATGTTAATCCCTACACTTGTGCCTGACAGTAGCTCATTCCCCCGGCAAATCCCCCTCGGCCCGCCGCCACACCTGTGCTGCCGTCACTGTGCAGGACCAGGCCAATGCTCAGCTGCAGGGTAGTGGCACCGAACTGTGCAATGACCCCAAGCACTCACCATAGCGCAGCACAACCACCTGAAGGCCACCAAGCACCCGCCACAGCCTTTGCCTCACTCGCATGTAAACAAACTTGACAAAACGAGAAAGCGCGCGAAAAAAGGCAAATGACCGTCGAGATGCGCTGCCTCCTGTCACCTGTCTGGCACGTGACCACATGCATGCTTCAGGTACTTATCTATATAGTACGTAGTGTTGAAATATATAGTAATCTGTCTCATTGTGTTAAAACCTAAATACAGTTGATTGATAATCACTAAATGTGATAAGTGAGGGGAAGCGAACGTACGTGATATTTTTTAATCAAAATGAAAACTGTCTAAAGATAGTGTATCATGAAGAGCGATTATTGACGACAGTGAAGTTCCTAGTCTATATATATATATATATATATATATATATATATATATATATATATATATATATATATATATATATATATATATATATATATTCTAAAAGTAAAGGCGTCTTCTTCAATTCTCCGGAGAATCGCTGCCCGCTTGACCAATGTTGCTGAAAACCAGTGAGCAGCGTGGTTGCTGATAAAGCATGCTGTCAAAGGAAAAAGTCTCATACCTAGTTCATTGGCGATGTGTCCCTCACAGAGAGATCTTCCCAATCTAACCAGTGTGTTTGTCTGTCTCTTTCCTTCGCTCTAGGGGAAAAAAATAAATAAATAAATAAAAACTGACTATACCGCAAGGACTGCAAAACCCAGCTGTTGACTTTTAAGTAACATTAACTTCAACTTCAATGAGTGAGCGGTCCCAGCGACTGCTCAGCCTTAGTCTGTACTGTATAAGCTTAACCATTCTACTCCTCTCGTGGGATGCCTGGTGGGCGTGGTGAAGGGCGTGGGCGGCGCTGTGAAAAGGGAAGTCTGAGATACGGGCTTACCTATTGATTATGAATGCTCACCTATGATTGGATAATGGAGGGGGGGATTAAAGAAGACATCATCTTGTAGTGATCCCCATCTCTATATAACCACCATTGAAAACTTCTGGACCTGCATGTGAGTTAATTTGATAAGAAACAAAGATATCATCAAAAGGTATCTAATTCAGTACATATAACAGGAAGAGTAGCAATCGGCACGAAAAATATACTATTAATCCTACAAAAAACTCGTTATCTTGGGAAACAGGCGGTGTTTCACTTGGTTATAGAGAGCGCCACTGTTATATTTCAGGGATTTCACCAACCTTTCGCAAATTATATTAAGAGGCTGCCGCTTTATCCAACGTCACCAAGTCTCTCCGGTATCATAACTGGTTTCATGTTATTTGTATCGTTTGTGTGATTTGTTTGAGTAATGAGATGAAGCAGTACAGGATTCGTTTAATTCCGAACCATCAGGAGCGTTTCATCGAAGCTTGATGGGCGGAGCAGGGGATGGGAAGCCATATTGGACGTCATAAGTCACGAATTCTTATCTTGCCGGAGGTGCAGCACGGGGCATACGTGTTGCTTCTCCTGTATGCGTGAGTATGGCGTGTAGTGTGTGGTGTGTGGTGTGTCCTCGTGACAAGTGGTGCTAGCACGTAAGCCAGGAAATGGTAAGTCTTTCTGAAGACTTTATTTTGAAATGCTTCTACTCCGCTCCACGATTAACTCTAAAAGCCTCATATTGAAGTTTATTATTTTTAGATTTATTTATTAATTTATCTATTTATCTATCTATCTATCTAATATATCTTTTTATGCATCTATCTATCTATCTTTATCTATCTATCTCTATATACATATATATTTATCTATCTGTTTTATATTCATCTCTCTCTCTCTCTCTCTCTCTCTCTCTCTCTCTCTCTCTGTGTAGACTACATACACAGTACGCACGTGGCTGTTGTAACTGATATGTGTAATACACACTCCACTAGTCGTTGACATTGGAAAGAAAAGAATCATAAGTCAAAGTGAACTGTGCTCGCACTATAGAATGCTATACTTATTGTATTGTAAACTATGATGCCTTCGTATGTGTTGATACACTAATACAATGTTAGAATAATTATTGAGTAGAAGTTGATTGTTGATTACGAAACAAATGATAGTTGAGTTATTTTTTGTACTGTCTTTTTTTTCTAATAAATAAAGAAGAGTACATTGCAAAAATAACGATAACCAAACCGAGTGTTCCAGAGCTGTGTGTGTGTATGTGTGTGTAATAATAATAATAATAATAATAATAATAATAATAATAATAATAATAATAATAATGATAATAAGATAATAGTAATAGTAATAATGATGATAATGATAACAATAATAATAATGAACGATTTATTAAAATTGCAGTATATACATACAGAAAATACACATAGGGGACGGCGGGAAGCTTAATATCAGAACACTATCCTGATGGTTTATTGCTCGCACCATGGTGGGGATCACACTGAGGTGGTATGATCCGTGCGTGGCAGTGCTTCCATGAGTTGATTAAATCTTACCCTAGATTTTTGTCGATTTTACCATAGATTCGAGTGTTTTACCCTAGATTGTCGAAGTTGCCCACTAATTGTTGATTAATACACTCTTATCATACATAAGTTTAAATATTGCCACCCCCACCCCCAAACACACACACAGGACTACACACGGCCCGGTAGCTCAGTGGTTAGAGCGCTGGCTTCACATGCCAGAGGACCGGGGTTCGATTCCCCGGCCGGGTGGAGATATTTGGGTGTGTCTCCTTTGACGTGTAGCCCTTGTTCACCTAGCAGTGAGTAGGTATGGGATGTAAATCGAGGAGTTGTGATCTTGTTGTCCCGGTGTGTGGTGTGTGCCTGGTCTCAGGCCTATCCCAAGATCGGAAATAATGAGCTCTGAGCTCGTTCCGTAGGGTAACGTCTGGCTGTCTCGTCAGAGACTGCAGCAGATCAAACAGTGAATTACACTACAGCCACTACTGCGGCTGCTCTGTGTGGACTCGTCCTCGCAAGTGACTGACTCTGTGTGTGAACTGTGATCTAACCGTCCGAAGATACAAAACGTGTACGCGTAGTAGACGGGTGAGTGGAGACTGGGGAGAAAGGGGATGGGGTGGGGGGGTGAAGGGATGATACAAGTCACGGGGATGATTGTGTACATGAATCGAACATGAAAGAGAACCAGCCTGCCACCAGATATTGGCACCATTCCAAGCACACCTATCCATAGAACGGCAGATTACCCTAAAATTACCCTAGTTTATGCAATACCCTAAACACTACCCTAAGAAGGGTCCAATTACCCTAGTTTAGGGTATTTTACCCTAAAATGGAAGCACTGGTGCGTGCCTTTAGGGGCATTATCTTGTAGCGGTGTCTTGTGGCACGGACCGCGCAAGGTGCGTCAGGGGAAAACAAGTGGCGTAGGCGTGGGTGACGCAGCAGGCCCCTCCAAAGTTTCTCCAGAGCCTCTCGGTGTCTGGCAGACAGCTTGAGCAGATTCAGGGTGGTCAAGACGTTTTCGTATTTGGTGTAGGCAGGGCCGAGGATGACCCTGCACGCCTTCTTTTGCACATTCTCCAGCTGCTGCTGTTGAGTGAAGCTGAAAGAGGAACATGCTGGGGAGGCATACATGAGTTCGGGGAGGATGAGGTGAGATACACCTCTCTCAACTCATGTGTGTGTGTGTGTGTGTGTGTGTAAACAACTTGCAGCTAGCGTCGTCACGATGGAGTATAATATATTATGATATCAACTCATTTGAAGCAGGTGTGTAACTCACACCATGCGAGGGTTTTGTTTCCTGGTACAACTGTAGTACTGCTGGGTGATGCTGAAGCTTCCCCACACTGCTTATAATCCCCTTGATGTGAATAGTTATGGTTTACAGCGCACATGAAGATTTAAACAATGTAGTTCATTAAATTTTAGGATGAGGAATTAATTCTATGTGACACGAATTGGTAGCGGGAGAAGTGGTAATGATAAGAATAAAATGGCTAGTGAAAGTGAGTAGCCATAACTCAGACTTAACGAGAACGATGTGATAAAATAACCATCCTTGACAACTGACGCCTGGCACGGAGCTGTTGTCCGCATAACACACGGGACATTTTTTTTTACTTACCATGCTTTGTGTTTACTGACACGTGTATCTCTCTCTTTCTCCATTTGTCTGGTCGTCGATTTGTCTGGGTATCTATCCGTCTATATATCTACTGTATCAATCCAACTCACTCTCTCTCTCTCTCTCTCTCTCTCTCTCTCTCTCTCTCTCTCTGCTTATGTATCTATCTGTCTGTCGACCTGTCTTTGTATCTACTAGCTATATCTCTCTCACCTTATCTATTTATTTATCTACTTATCTATATATCTATGGACCAAACCATCCATGACCACCACAGCCTCATCACCATCACCATCACCAGTGTAAACAGTTCAATCCACGTTACTTACTCCGTTGCTTATCTGAAGGACCTGCGCACGACACTAGAGGGGAACAAATAGGGGTGTTTTGATGCCTTTCTTTATCACAAGGCGGGCAGGATGAGGGGGCAAGGGTTGAGGGGTAATCAGAGGGAGGGGAGGAGCACGGTAAGACATCAGCTGATCCCCTCTTAGCATAACCAATACCTTTGTTTTGAGGCAGTGAAGACACCCTTGTCATTCACCACACGTCATAGTGAATAAGGGTGTGTTACTTCGTGGTGCATGGCTGGTGATCAGAGAGAGAGAGAGAGAGAGAGAGAGAGAGAGAGAGATTTGGCACGCTGTACTCCTTATCAGAGCACACACACACACACACACACACACACGAGTTGAAATGGTGGTGCAGGTCAGTTTTATCTGTGCAATTCTAGCAAACTTACGAGCGACAAAAAAATGTTGCTCGCTTAATTATGCAGTAGAATGTGGTGTTCACGTTGATGTTATTTAGGTAAGAGAGAGAGAGAGAGAGAGAGAGAGAGAGAGAGAGAGAGAGAGAGAGAGAGAGAGAGAGAGAGAGAGATTAATGGTAAGGCATGGTGTTAATGGTGTTTTTGAAGGAAAGCAACAATGGTGGTGAAGTGATGGTACAAGATGGATGGCAATACTGATGATGGTGTTTGGTGATAGTGGTGGTGATGGTGGTGGTGGTGGTGGTGGTGAAACGAAACGAGATACGGTTGTGCTGATGGTGGTGAAGGATCAAAATGTGGAATATGGTGTTTAATTCTTTATCCGTAACTGCATACGGGGGATTAAAACCGTTAATTTCTGTCTCATTCTTTTATGTGGTCTCTTTTTCAGGCTTACTAAAATATATGGATCAATTTCAATATGATATGAAAAAGACAAATATATACAAAGAATGACAGCGTAGCCCAGATCAATTTAGTGCCCTTAGTTTCCTTTTTCCATAGTGTATAGTTGTTTGGGCATTGTACGTGTGTTTAAGCATCAGTCACATACAGACGTCATGCCACGTAGAATCAGTGTTAGTTGGCGGAGTACACTAAAAGGAAGGTTATAGTGACATGTGTATAGAAATAAGGCATACACTTAT